>NW_011494753.1:622950-645234 GCF_000754665.1 Bison bison bison
GAGTTTCAGCTTTAGCATCATTCCTTCCAAAGAAATCCCAGGGCTGATCTCCTTTAGGATGGACTGGTTGGATCTCCTTGCAGTCCAAGGGACTCTCAAGAGTCTTCTCCAACACCACAGTTCAAAAGCATCAATTCTTCGGCGTTCAGCTTTCTTCACAGTCCAACTCCCACATCCAAACATGACCACTGGAAAAACCATAGCCTTGACTAGATGGACCTTTGTTGGCAAAGTAATATCTCTGCTTTTGAATATGCTTTATAGGTTGGTCATAACTTTCCTTCCATGTGACTTTACCACAATAGAAACAAATTTTTTAAAAAAGAGTTACCTTACAAACAGTGGGTCATTACTAATTTATCTTTCTATTGCTCTCTCAAAATCACTGGATATTTGCTTTTTACCTTGTCAAACTGCTCTGTTAACAACTGACAGAGGCAACATTATACAGAGAACATGGAGTTGCAATCATACAGATCTGGGTTTGACCTTGGCAATTTACTTAACCTCTCCAAGATTTGGTATCTAAAAAAATAGGAAAAATATAACAACTTCATAAGGTTGATGTGAGGATATGGCATGAAGATATTACCACCAGCGATTTTGACTTAATTATTCTGAGATGGGACCTTGGTTAGTATTTTCAAAGCACATTTAGGTGATTTTGATGCACAGCCAGGGTTAAAAACCACCCGGTAAATTCTTCTCAAAAGTGTTATCTCCACATTCACCCTTGAGAAACTTTAAAATGACTTTTGAATATTAAAAGTGGAATTAAGAATACAAAACAACCTCTTTTCACGTGTTAGCAAAACTAGAATATGCTGAGGGATGGAAAATGCTAACATTCATAGTAAAACTGTCCAACAACTGAGTTAAGAATGAATATACATAAAGGGCTTTTGAGAAAAGCTTTATCTTCAACAAAGATCCTACAGTTGTATATCTGAATTATTATGTCCCTCCAAAGTAGTTACTACATGAAGATCAGCTATAAAACCTATTTTAATGATGCTGCCACTCTGGAAAAATAAATTTATTAAGAGAAATTGCCCTTTGAAGCTGAAGTAGATTTATTAACTTGTTTTAAATGGTGAAAAATTTGGGTCTCTGGTTGCAGATTTAATCTCTGGAATAAACAAAATATCACTTGGAATCAAGTCAGGTGAGTTGTTTGTTAACCAAGCTGGGAGCTTTCTCTACAGGTATTATACCCAATGTCTCTGAGGGGCTCTTGTTAAATATCATACCCTCAGTAACTAGAACTCAACCTAGCACAAGGCATGGCTCAGTGATTGAACTTAAATGAAATATTCAGTACTAATACAGATCTATCACAAGTGCCCTTGAAGGTCATTCTCAAAGAAGAGATGAGAAATGGTTGAAGCAATAGTGACCTCATTAGAATAAGGATGTGGTTTCCCAGACAGGCAGTGTTCATGCCACATGCCTGCTACAAAGACCATTTCAATTCTTCCTAAATATGTTTGGATTAATGGGAATAACCCATGGCAAAACCATGGTGGCTCTAAGAGATGATAGTGGCTGTGACTTTGGAGCCATCATAGGGAAATATTCATTATAATAACAACCCAGAATGTAAGTCTGACCCTTGGCTGTGCAGACTGAGAACCATAATTGACAGTTTGTGGAGAAGGGGTCTGACGCTCAAGGCTGGACTTCCACTAACCAAGATGATGAGAAAGATGTATAACATTACGATTCCAATTAGCGACATTACAAAGAGAAGTATAACAGTTGTAATTACAACCAGTACACTTTCTTTCAGAAAGCAGACCTGGGTGGGAAGTTAAGTCCCATCAGAAAGTGTCACGGTGAGCAGGAACTCACGATCAGTGAATGAGTGAAGGCTTCTAATGGATCCAGTTGGGATAACCTAAGCACTATTTCTCACACTAGGGAGAGCCCTTCAGTGGGAATGCCACTCAAGTTCAATGACCAGGATTGCTTCTTCCCCTTATTTAAGAGGCATTGGCTTAAGTTCACCCCTCCACTATCTTTTAAAGTTCATTTCCATCACTGTCCAACCTCATTTCTTTTTAAAAAACATATATTTATGTATTTGGCTGCACTGGATCTTAGCTGCCCCACTCATGATCTTTGAGCTTCATTGTGGCATGTGGGATCTTTAGTTGCAGCATTCGAACTCTCAGTTGTGGCACATGGGCTCTAGTTCCCTGATCAGGGATCAGACCATTTGCATTGGGAACACAGAGTCTTAGCCACTGGACCACCAAGGAAGTCCCCTAACCTCATTTCTGACTGACATATTTTTAATCTATGCTAGTATATTCAGTCATGTTATATCCACACTTACGAGCCTTTAAAACAGTGTATTCTTAAAAAAAAATCTTTTTATTTTGTATAGAGAATAACTGATTGACAATGTTGTGATAGTTTCAGGTGAACTGCAAGGGACTCAGCCACACATACATGTATCCATTCTCCCCCAACACCCACTCCCATCCAGGCCACCACAAACATTAAGCAGAGTTGCTTGTGCTATACAGTAGGTCTTTGTTGGTTATTCATTTAAAATATAGCAGTGTGTACACGTCCATCCCAAACTCCCTAATTATCCTTTAGCCCCATCCCTCCCACTGGCTACTATAAGTTAGTTCTCTAAGTCTAAAACTGTCTTTTTAAGATGACTTTGATCTTTTGCTCTGGTCTATTGTGAATTGACCTTAATGCTTGACTCTTATTTCCCTGTTTCCCAAATTTATGAAGTTCAAGAGACACCTAACTTATTCTATTCTGACAATAACTTATTGTGCCAGAAGTCTGCCATGTAGAAAAAAAAATTGACAAGAAAATCCATTACTCTCTCAATATCAACTGTGCCAGATTCTTTTCTAAATGCTGGCAATTCAGTGATAAACAGATAAACAAAGACCAAAACTTCATGAAGCTCACATTCTAGTTGAAAAAAAAAGCAAAGAAATGAGAGAATAAATAGTTATTTAAGATATGTTCATCTGGTGATAAAGTGAAAATAAAATCAGAAATTCCTACTGAAATATTCATTGGTAAATGAAGAGAAAACTGTTACCTCTGAGAGGTTTTCAATTCTACCTTACCTGGTCCCAAGATGATAAGAAAGATCATGATCAAAGTAGAAAAATAAAAAAGGAGGGTCCCACTTTAAAAAAAAAAAAAAAACAGAAAAATATGAGAGCAGAGATCTTCGAAATTCACAAACCCATGATAATGAGGACAAGACCTGTGAGGTTCTGCAGTCGCAGAAATCTATGCCCATGAATTTTCTCCCCGCTGGCACTGCTTGCATTTGTGACAGTTTCCTCAGGATCTATGGCCTTAAACGATGCATGGAGAAGGGGCAGAAATGGAATTACTCCTTTGTGCCATACTGGAATGTAATGTCTTGCAGCAATGCCCCAGATTTTTACTTCAGGCCTTGCAAAAGTAATCTCTCTTCATGAGGGGTGGGCAAAAATGCAGTAAGAAAGACCTGAGGGCCTGAAAAGAGAACCATCATACTTAGCCGAAGAAAAACAGAAGTGGCAACCAGCAGTGATTTGGATTGTTGTAGCATGTATCATTTATTAAGGACCCTCTATGTCTCCTGTACCAAAGAGGCATTTGCATATTTTACCCAAATAAATCCAAAGACCCAGTGTAACCCAATTTTCAGCCAAAAGCACATTCAAAGAAATGCAATCTGGTAGTCAAAAGAAATTTTTAAATAGTTCCATTCATTACTTGCATTTGAAATCAACTCCTTAATATTTCCTTTCATCTCTTCTCTATCCTCATATTCCCTCTGCAGTTCTGCAGTCTCTTATCCCAGTCTTACCTTTCATTTCTGCATAGAATTCACTGAAAACCCACTACCACTGGGACAGACTCTGGTCTCTTCTTTTTCTTCCCCCCTTTTGCCCATTTTTCTGGTTCTCCATCTCTAACCATTCTCCTGATTCTAAATCACAAACATCCAAAGAGTCAGACAAGCAAGCCAGAAATCATCTTACAAGAAGGGAAATGAGTGGGACTTCCCTGATGGTCCAGTGGAAAAGACTTCACCTTCTAATGCAGGAGGTGGGGGTTCAACTCCTGGTTGGGGAGTAAGATCCCATATGCCTTGCAGCCAAGAAACCAAAGTATACAACAAAAGCAGTGTTGCAACAAATTTAGTAAAGACTTTTAAAATGGTCCACGTTAAAAAAAAAAAAAAGACAGGGAATGGGTGAAATAGGAAAGACAAAGACAATGTTCACTGAGTATTCACTGGAAGGACTGGTGTTGAAGCTGAAGCTCCAATACTTTGGCCACTTGATGCAAAGAGCCAACTCATTGGAAAAGACCCTGATGCTGGGAAAGATTGAGGGCAGGAGGAGAAGGGGGCAACATCAGGTGAGATGGTTGGATGGCATCATTGACTCAATGGACATGAGTTTAAGCAAACTCCAGGAGATAGTGACGGACAGGGGAGCCTGGATTGCTGCAGTGCATGGCATAGCAAAGAATCAGACACGACTTAGCAACTGAACAACAACATACACGGTTAAGGAATTGCTTGATCTGGACTTTTAAGGCATTTTAATGGCTGTCTCACAGTGGGGAGTTTTAAAGCAAAGAATTTGATTTCAACTATGTATTTTAGCAAGAAAACTCTGGCAGGCTATCAGAGTAGATTAGACCAGAGAAAAGGAGACCCCTGTCCATCCAACAAGTGACTGTGAACTTGAACTAAGAGTGGGGACAGCAGGAGGGTTTCAAGGGGAATATCAAGGATGGACGAGCCTGGTGATAATGACAGTGAGAGAGCTTCCAGTGTCTGGTGAGGGCGGCTGTGTAGATGGTGAGGCTGTGGGAAGCACTGGAGGGTTGAGGGTGTGTCTCATGAGGAAGGGTGAGGCCTTAATAGTTCTCAATATGTGGTCAGTGGTTGAGGAGGAGGATCTGAAATGCTAGAGACTGAATGAGAAGCCATTGGGCTTGGAGGTTCCTATTTCCTGCAACCAGCCACCCATGGTTTCTCCTCCAGAGACCAAAACTCTTGACAACACTGATCTGAATCTCAGTTCAGAGCACTGAGTGCTGAAACACTAGCAAAAAGGTAAAAGAGTTTTTGTCTGAATAAATAAGGAGGTGATATACAGTGGCTGCTGGAAAGATAATGGGTTTACGTGGCAGTAAATAGAACCTGGTAGAAATTAAAATGTAGGGCAGTAGTTTAGAGTCACAGCCAAATGACTCAAGATAGTAGTAAATATAATAGAAGTCAAAGAAATTGGAAAACCAAGATTCCATTTTAGGATGAATTTTTTCCCATAAAATAAATTAGTTTTCCTATTTTGTGTATATGAGAAGATTCAGAAAATGATAAAAGAAATGGAAAGAAGGAGAAAACTATAAAACATGGTTTTTATACAAAGAATGCAGATATAAACATTTTAGAATTTTTTTCCCTCCAGTCTATTTTACTATGTGTAAGTTTCTTTTATTGTATAGTTGAGAATATACATTTCTTTGTATTTTGCTTTTCTGCTTAACATTATAACAAAAGCAATTTTTGCAAGAATATACAGGATAATTCACTCAACAGAAAAATTAGTCTTAAAATGGACCATTTCACATGGAAGACTTTATCACATTATAAAAGGAATATTAAAAAAAAAAAAACAATGGGAAAGGAAAGGTTTACCAATAAATAGTGTTGAAAAATTGATTACCAATTTGAAAAAAGCATTTATTTAAGTCCCTGTCTTCTCCCACTAAAACGAATTACTGGTAGATTTTTTTTTAATCAAATACAAAAACTAGAGCAAATATAATTAAATATTTATTGGACTTCTGGAGAAACAAGACTACCTCCTTTCTAAGCTAAGACTTGGTAGAATAAATCAAATATAAACTAAGAATTAATATCCTTTCTCCTTTGAGAACTCAATCAATAAGAAAATCACTAAATCCCTAATAATAAAACGGTAAAGGCCATAAACAGACAAGAAAGTCAACTAGTCACCAAACAGAAAAAGGTGTGACTCCAGTAATAATCAAGAAATGCAAACTAAACACAGTGTTACATTATTTTTTCATCCATTAAATTAGCAAGCTCTAAAAACTGTACTCAGGAAAGCAATCAGGAGAGGCTAGTTATACAGTAGTAACCACCACAAGAAGTGACTGAAAACCGTAATTTCCAAATGTTTTCTGTGAATTACTGCCAAATAGTAAATATTTGGGGCTTTGTGAGCCACACAGTCTCTGTGACAACTATTCAACTCTGTCATGATAGCAAAAAAAGCAACCATCAGTTCAGTTCAGTTCAGTTCAGTCGCTCAGTCATGTCCGACTCTTTGTGACCCCATGAATCGCAGCACGCCAGGCCTCCCTGTCCATCACCAACTCCTGGAGTTCACTCAAACTCACGTCCATCGAGACGTGATGCCATCCAGCCATCTCATCCTCTGTCGTCCCCTTCTCCTCCTGCCCCCAAACCCTCCCAGCATCAGAGTCTTTTCCAATGAGTCAACTCTTCGCATGAAGTGGCCAAAGTACTGGAGTTTCAGCTTTAGCATCATTCCTTCCAAAGAAATCCCAGGGCTGATCTCCTTTAGAATGGACTGGTTGGATCTCCTTCAAGTTCAAGGGACTCTCAAGAGTCTTCTCCAACACATAGATAACTCATAAATGAATGGGTGTGGCCCTATTTACTTAAAGAACAAGAAATGGTCCAGATTTGGCCTGTGGGTCATAGATGGCCAACTCCTGGCTTAGGGTTTACGTCTCCCTGATATGGACATGTACATCACAGGTCAGCAGGGACATTCAGTTCATCACAGACACTCAGGGATGCAGGATGCTGGGGGCTCCAAATCCAGTTCTTCCTCTACAATCACATCATCAGGGAAACTCTAGAAACTCACACATAAGCAATTACATGCCCCCACCTAGAAGTGACATTCATTTATTGCTATTCAGTCAGTAAGTTGTGTTGAACCCTTTGTGACCTCATGGGCTGCAGCATTCCAGGCTTCCCTGTCCTTCACTATCTCCCAGAGTTTACTGAGATTCATGTCCATTGAATTGGTGATGCCATCCAACCATCTCATCCTCTGCCGGCCTCTTCTCCTTTTGCTAAGGATGAAGGGAAGCAGGCACTGTCATGTTAGGGTGACTTTTTTTTTAATTTGTTTATTTTTTATTGGAGGATAATGGCTTTACAGAATTTTGTTGTTTTCTGTCAAACCTCAACATGAATCAGCATACGTATACATATATCCCCTCCCTTTTGAAACTGTCTCCCATCTCCCTCCCCATCCCACCCCTCTAGGTTGATACAGAGCCATATAGCAAGTTCCCATTGGCTATTTTACATATGGTAATATAAGTTTCCATGCTACTCTTTCCATACATCTCACCCTCTCTTCCCCTCTCCCCACGTCCATAAGTCTATTCTCTATGTCTGTTTCTCCATTGCTGCCCTGTAAATAAATTCTTCAGTACCATTTTTCTAGATTCTGTATATATGCATTAGAATATGATATTTCTCTTTCTCTTTCTGACTCACTTCACTCTGTACAATAGGTTCTAAGTCCATCCACCTCATTAGGACTGACTCAAATGCATTCCCTTTTATGGTTGAGTAATATTCCATTGTGTATATGTACCATGACTTCTTTATCCATTCATCTGTCGATGGACATCTAGGTTGCTTCCATGTTCTAGCTATTGTAAATAGTGCTGCAATGAACGGTGGGATACATGTGCCTTTTTTAGTTTTGGTTTCCTCAAGGTATAGGCCTAAGAGTGGGATTGCTGCGTCATATGCTGGTTTTATTCCTAGTTTTTTAAGGAATCTCCATACCATCTTCCATAGTGGATGTATCAATTTACATTCCCACCAACAGTGAAAGAGCGTTCCCTCCTCTCCACACCCTCTCCAGCATTTATTGTTTGTAGGCTTTTTGATGATGGCCATTCTGACTGGTATGAGGTGATATCTCATTATAGTTTTGATTTGAATTTCTCTAATAAATTTTGTTTTATATTGGAGTATAACCAATTGACAATGTTATGATAGTTTCAGGTGAACATCCAAGGGATTCACCCATACATATACATGTATCGATTCTCCCCCAAAGTCCCCTCCCATCCAGGCTGCCACATAACAATGAACAGTGCTATACTGTAGGTTCTTGTTGATTATTTATTTTAAATATAGCAGTGTGCACATGTCAGTCCCAAACTCCCTAACTCCCTTCTTTGTTTGGCTGACTTTCGATGGTCATCTGTACACAGTAGCATTGCTTGGCATAGCAAATAAAAACACAGGACACCTTGTAAACTTCAAATTTCAAATAAATAACACATAATATTTTTTGAGTAGACATATCCCACCCAGTCCTTTCTGCCAACTTGCATTAACTGTACTATGTCTGCCACACTGTGACCATGAGACGACAAACCGTCATGCTGAGGACATGGGAGTGAAACAGTAGCAAGAGTCCAGGTTTCTAAAATGACTCATACTGAGTTCTGACTTTGTGCTGGGCACATGCATCCTGCATGAGAGTGATTGTTTTCATTTTACAGGAAACAGAGGCCAACAGAGTTCAAGTAACTTGCACAAATCACAAATGGCAAATGGTGGGTCAGAGACTGCATTCTTAGTCTCCATGCTATACGGATTCCCTACTGTGCTATAAAACAGAAGGTCAAAACTAAACATATAACTACCATGTGTGTGCTCAATCACTCAGTCATGTCAGACTCTTTGTGACTCCACAGACTGCAGCCTGCCAGGCTCCTCTGTCCACGGAATTGTTCAGGCAACAATACTAGGGGCAGGCTGCCATTTCCTACTCCAAGGGTTCTTTCCAATCCATGGATTAAACCCACGTCTCTCATGTCTCCTGCATTGCCATGCAGATTCTTTACCACTGCCCAACCTGGGAAGCCCAGTGATCCAGCAGTCCCACTACTGGACATATACCCTGAGACAACCAACATTCAAAAAGATGCATGCACCCCAGTGTTCACTGCAGCACTATTTACAACAGCCAGAACATGGAAGTACCTAAATGTCCAATGACAGATCAATGGATAAAGAAGATGTGGTACATATATGCAATGGGATATTACTCAACCATAGAAAGAAATGAAATTGGGTCATTTGTAGAGACGTGGATGAACCTAGAGAGAGTCATGCAAAGTGACAGAAAGAGAAAGACAAATATTGTATATTAACACACGCATGTGGAATTTAGAAAATGGTACAGATGAACCTATTTCCAAGGCAAGAATAGTGACACAGATGTAAAGAACAGATGTTTGGATATGGCGGGGCGGGGGGGATGAATTAAGAGAGTAGCATTGACATACGTACACTACTATGCGTAAAATATATAGTTAGTGGGAAGCTGCTGTATAGCACAGGGAGCTCAGCTCAGTGCTCTGTGATGACCTAGAGGGGTGGGATGGGGGATGGGATGGGGGGTTGGAGGGAGGTTTAAAAGGGAGGGGATATATGTACACATATAGCTAGTCACGTTGTTGTACAGCAGAAACTAACACAGCATTATAAAGCAACTATACCTCAATTTAAAAAATTAAAACATTGGCTATAACAATTTGAAAAAAGTCTTTCAATAAAGTCTAAGAGTCATTTAGTTTTTCTAGTGGGAGTATATGCCCATGGAGCTACAACTCCTATAAGTATCAGGGCTTGGATCCTAATCAAATCTGTCTACTGCTAAAATCCTTGAGGATTCCATGAGACCAGCATCTATGGCCCCTGGGTTGGCCACATCACAAGTCAGCATAAATCTCCTGGTTTAAGAAGGGACCTCAGGATGCTGAAGTCAGGCTCCTAAAGCAATGTGGGCATCATCTGAACATGGAAATATCTGGTGAGAGATAGAGTATTTCCTGCCATATCAATAAACAAGGATGTCACAATCATCAGCTATTGCAGCCCTCCACTGTAAGCCAGTGAGACTGAAGGAACTCAGGAAGGAAAAGAACATCTGCCATCTAGCAGGCATCAGGCTGCAGCCATTCCCCACGGTGAGCCCCAGGGAAACTCAGGATGAGAATACACAGGATACTGGCCCCAGCTAGCTGAGGTGCTGTCAAAGAAACAATCTCAGTGAGCCCAGATGTTTCCATCTTCCCAAACAAAGAACTTGAGATATCTGGTTTTCTTTAATTAACAATAATCTTTTGATGTTCAGATCACCTGCCCTTCCTTGCAAAACTTCTATATAACCTGACTCCTCCCCAATTCACCTCCTAGGAGCAGTTCTCTCAGGGTAATCTGAGATGCTGTCTCCCAGGCTTGAAGTCCTAAAAATTCCCACCAAGTAAAACATAACCCTCAATTTTTAGGTTGTGAGTATTTTTTAAGTCAACACTGGGAGTATCTGAGCAACAGCCTCTTGATTCCTTGAGGACTTTTGCAATGTGTCCTTGCAAATCCTAACCACAGAGAGGGTGTCTCCTTTCAAATGCCCCTCATCCTCCTTTTGTCCTCCTCTTCCTCCTCTTTGTACATTTTTGGCTCAGAGAACCAGAAAGGCAACAGCACAAAGAGAAGAAACTTGATCTCCGAGAATCTCAGGAAAGGATAATTTCAGATGACCCACTGGGGAGTGCTTCAACTTCCCTGAGAGAAATGACCAAGTGCCAGTTTTGAACACTGACCCTGAGAGGAATCTGGGGGAAGGGTCCCCAGCTTCAAAGCCCAAGAAACAGCAGCATCACAGCACCCCAGCCTTCTCTGTGATCCACTCAGACTTGTCCCCTTCAAAAAGACAAACTATATAGGAAGACACCTGGGCTTTCCCCATGGCTCAGTGGTAAAGAATCTGCCGGCCAATGCAGGAGATGTGGGTTTGACCCTTGGGACAGGAAGATTCCCTGGAGGAGGAAAAGGCTACTCACTATTCTTGACTGGGAAATCCCATGGACAGAAGAGCCTGGCAGGCTACAGTCCATGGGGTCACATAGAGTCAGACTGGACTTAGTGACTAAACAAGAGGAAAACATGTGCATTCTTAGCACAGCCTCTTTTTATTCTAAGCAGGACAACTTCATCTTGAATTGGTTTCTGAGGGAAGTCAGGCACAGCCGGGATAGGAGAGGGTGGATTGGGGGGAGGGGACCTTAACATACCCAAGGGCTTCTTATTGTGTTGTTGGCAATCATTTCTGAACAAAGTATGAAAAGTCCACACTGAAGATAAGTGAAAAATGCATTTCATTCATAACCAAATTAAAATGCTTAGAACTCTGTGAGTAATCTCAGACTGGTCTCTCTCTTTTTATTCTCCTAATTTAACCATCTGGAATTCTTTAAAGACTGCCATCCTATTCAGCATTTAGAAATGAAGGACTTGACTTTAAATGGAAAATCTACATTTCTTTTTGAAGTGAGAACTCAAGTTCTCCTATTCTGCACAAATCACAAAATATGTATGCTTAGCAATGGTAAAGGATAACTCCAGAAAAACTCATTTCACACATGACGGAAGACATGCAGATGTGATGAACTGACTGCAAAACCTGAAAAACACATCTTCTCTTCAGGGTCCCGAGATGCAGGAGATGCAAGAGATGTGGATTCGATCTCTGGGTCGAGAAGATCCCCTGGAGAAGGGAATGGCAATCTGCTCCAGTATTCTTGCCTGAAGAATCTCATGGACAGAGGAGCCTAGTGGGCTATACTCCATGGTGCCACAGAGAGTAGGACACGACTGAGCACGCACAATGCAGACAGAGTCAGTCCTCTAGGACCTCAGAATGCTATGCAGTCACATATCCCTTTACTGTGATAATTAAGCTAAAGTTAGGTGATGAGAGTGGACCCGCAATCCAATGACTGGTGTCCTGATAAAGAGGAGAAAGTTAGACACAGAGAGGATGCCAGGTGAAAGTAAAGGCAGAGACTGGAGCAATCCTGCACCAAGCAAAGACCACCAAAGACTGCAAACAAACCATCAGGAGCCAAGGGAGAAGCATGAAAATGATGCTCTTTTATAGCACCCAGAAGGAACAGACTCTGCCTAGACCTTGCTCTCAGACGTCCAGACTTTACAATTATGAAAATCAGTTTCTGTTGTTTAAGCCCATCCTGTTTGTGGTTCTTCGCTGGGGCAGCTGTAGCAAACTAATATGATGTATGTGTAGTTGTAGCACTTCCCAGGCGGCGCTAGTGGTAAAGAAATTGCCTGCCGATGCACGGACATAAGAGACTTGGGTTTGATTCCTGGGTCGGAAAGATCCCCTGGAGGAGGGCATGGCAACCCACTCCAGTATTCTTGCCTGGAGAATCCCCATGGACAGAGGAGTCTGGCGGGCTACAGTCCATGGGGTCGCAAAGAGCTGTAAATGACTGAAGCAATCTGGCACACACGCATCCATGCGGTACGATGATAATACAGTTGTAGACCTTTAGAAAGACTCTCTCTCCCTAAGCTGCATCTGTATGCTTCTTTTCTTGATTCCTTAGGAGGAGTGTGAGTATTTGCATCTGGAAGAGATCATCATTTTTAGTCCTATATAAATAAACTAACAAATGATTCCCTTCATCACACTGCCTGGTGCTCCTTCACTCATTCATCAGCACCCACAGCTGGAGAGCAGCCCACATCCCCACCTCTATCCCCCACAACCTGCAGGATCTGTGTAAGCTGTGGATCTGAAGCCTAAGGGTAATCATCAGGTCTGGAAAAAATACTAGATCTCACAGGTAGCTCCCACTTGAGCCTCAGTCAATCTGCTTCAGCTTGTATTCTGGCTTGAGGCTCCATTCCTGAGTTTTCCTTCTGTTACCTGCCCACACCCAAGCCCCCTTCTGGAGTCCTACACTTTCCTTTACAAGCTCCTCCCATCACAGTGGCCGAATCAGCCAGATGCTTAACCAACCAGCTAGACTCTCCTGCTACCAATTTATCTAGACAGTTGTCTGCCAGCATCACCCAGAATCTGCCACAACCTTGGAAATCCAGCTCCGATTCACATCTCAGACTGGCTGCTGGAAGGAAGGATGCTCTGGACAGGAGATCTGGAAGGCACTTTGACAGGACTCGGCTGGTTAATTTTTTTTTTTTTTTTTTTTGAGATGAACAGAATGGATTTTATGTCAGCATAGTTTTCACATGAATTCTTTATACCATACAAACTGTCCTGCTTAATATCATTTTCTTCTCAAGGCTGTCTGAGTGCCCCTGGGGTGGTAGATTGTCTAGGACTCTGGCTTAGGAATCACTTCTCTGGGACCTGGATGGTACTAGAAGAGGGAGGGACTCACACTTAACTTAGTGCTTGGCATACATTTGAGTCAAAAGAGCCCTGGGGGAGCTCATCTCTGGCTCTGCAATGACCTAGAGAGGTGGGTAGGGAGGCTCAGAAGGGAGGGGATATCTGTATACCTACAGGCTTTCCTGGTGGCTCAGATGGTAAAGAATCTGCCTGTCATGCAGGGGATGTGTATTCAACCCTTAGGTTTGAAAGTTCCCCTGGAGAAGGACATGGCAACCCACTCTGGTATTCTTGCCTGGAGAATCCAATGGACAGAGGAGACTGATGGGCTACAGTCCACAGGATTGCAAAAAGTTGGACATAACTGAGCAACTAACACTTAATAGCTGATTCAGTTTGTTATACAGCAGAAACTAACACATTGTTGTAAAGCAATTGTTCTCCAATTAAAGTTTTTTTTAATGAGAGGAATTTAAAAATTAAAAAAAAAAAAAAGAGCCCTGGGATTAGGTTGCTGTAGAATTGCAGCCCAAAGACATCAAATGGAAAAAGGAGGCAGGCAAGAAGTAAAGTCAGGTCTAAAAAGTTTGGGATCAGCATGTACACACTGCCATATTTAAATTGGACAACCAACAGGTTCCTACTGTATAGCACAGGGAACTCTGCTCAGTGTTGTGTGGCAGCCTGGGTGGGAGGGGAGTTTGGCAGGGAATGGATACATGTATATATATGGCTGAGTCCCTTCACTGTCCACATGAAACTATCACAACATTGTTAATCGGCTATATTCCAATACAAAATAATAAGTTTTAAAAAATAAAGGATCTACCAGTGAAATCAGCAAGACAGGACAGAAACAGGAATCAGAATCTGCAGCGATTCTTGGGGATGCAGGTTCTAGGAAAGTGGGAGGACACCTTTAATACAGAGTCTATACATCTGCCACAGGTGGGGAGAGAAATAAAAGGGCTAACCTGGTTCAGACCAAACACAACAAGACAAGGAATGCTAGCTAATGCTATAATACATAGATCCTGGACTGACAGCTTCACTGGAAAAAAACGTACAGTTTATGATGCTTCAGTTATACTCCCCCCAAAACTGAATAAAAGCAAAACAAAATAAACAAAAAATCCAGTGTGCAATTCTCCACGTTTTCCTTTTTCTTCCTGCCATGGTGACCAGCAACCGACAGAAGGTGGTGAAGCCCCCATCGGTCAACATTCCTGAATGAGACGTGGATAAAGGTTTGCCAGCCAAGTGGGATAAACTTGTAGTATACGCAAGAAATAAACCTTTATTGTTATAAGCAAGTGACACTGAGGCATTGTCTATTACAGCAGCGTAACCTTAACCCATCTGATTGACAAAAATCCTGAAACGCAGCATATTATCCAAAGTCTCATTTAAAAAAAAAAAAGTTAACAGTCCAAAACATAATAGAATATGAAACACAATAGTGTAAAATCTTCCAATGGAATTCATGAAATATAAATGATACTTCTATTTGTTCAAATGACAGAGTAATTATCAAGTTTGTTTCAAGACAGAAACTCTCCATGACACCCATCATACCCATCACAGTGTATGCAGTTATTAAAGAAGAATTAGAACATGATAAGGGAGAGATGGTAATTTTGCTTTCTATTCATTTATTGGCACACTGTGAAGCAAGTGGGAACTTAGTTTCCCGACCAGGGATGGAACCTGTGCCCCCAGCAGTGGGAGTGTGATGTCTTATAAACACTGGACCACCAGGAAAGTCTCTGGACTCAATCCTGTTTTAAGACAAACAGGACTTCACACCCTCTCTATCCCTAAACCACACAATTCCTTTGGGAAGTATACAGGGTATAACTCCTAAATAATAGAGCCTAGAAAAAGATATGCAATTACAATAGCAAGATTATAAGGAAAAAATTCTGCAGAAGTAGGTGTTCCTCTGGAGACATGTAATTTATGCCATGTTAGGACAATATACGTTCCTTCACCTAAGAGCACACGTTCCCTTGACACAAAAATAAAACAAGGGGTGGAGGAATTAACCTCAATTCAGTTCCAAATCTGTGTGGTTCCAGATCTGAGAGGGCAAGGGCATGGTTGTGTCTAACACAGACACTGGTTTTTCATTTCCAAAAAATCCATTATAGACCAAAAGGCATAATTAGGACATTAACACAATAAACACAGAATGTGCTCACAATGCAGCAATATAAATATGACTGTAGTATGATAAAATTTTGTGTGGACCTGGGCAAGAGCTTGAACAAAGCATGAATTAATATAAACAGCTTGGTCTGTTGTCAGAGCATGGGTTAATTTTTATTTTCCTTTTGTTTGGTTTCCATCAATGTTGCTCATACAACAGATAATTTGTAAGAAGCCATTAAGGTGCCTTGGTGACAACTGGAAAACCAATTATAAATTCCTGCATCTCTGAAATGAGACTGAATCAATGGTGCAGAGCGACAGCGTGGAGAAGCAGAGCCCTTGCGCTTGAACTTTTTTGTTTCAATTTTGCCTGAATAAAAAGAAGGCTTGATTTAAAGAGAAAAGACATCTTTATCTGAGTATCATTTATCTATGTTTTATTCTAAGAACATGGCCTATTTATGGAGGATTGCTCAAATGGCCTCTAAGCCTTATCCCATGAATTTACTGCTGAGCGATTTTGTTAGGCGTTGACCTACTGTCCCAGTGCTCCGAGTTGTACCATTAGTCACTGCTTGGGGCGAGCTGTGCTTCTCCACAGCACTCTTATTATTTTGTAAATAATTTTTTAAATTTATTTTTGGCTATGCTGGGTCTTTGTTGCTAAGCAGGTTTTCTCTAGTTTCAGACAGCAGTGGCTACTCTCTAGTTTCAGTGCTTGGGCTTCTAAATGTGGTGGCTTCTCTTGTCACGGAGTGCAGACTCTAGAGGACAGGCTCAGTAGTTGTGGTGCACAGGCTTAGTTGCCCCTCAGCGTGTGGGATCTTCCTGGATCAGGGATAGAATCCATGTCTCCTGCATCGGCAGGCAGATTCTTTACCAGTGAGACACCAGAGAAGCCCCACAAAGCTCTTTTGCATGCACTGCTCTAATACCTGAAATCGTCATGTAATATTACCTACTCCATCATCAGTGTTTCAGCAAAGCTGGATTGATTTCTGGTCCCTGGGCAAAGTCCTCAGTGCCTGAGGTGGAAGGGCCAGGACTCAGAGCTAGCGAGTGGATTCCACCCGACCTCCAACGAGTGGCAGATTGCAGGTGCATCCTGGCTCATCTCAGTCAGTCCTGGTGTTCCCATCCTCTCACCAGTGAATGGGTCAAGACCCCAGGATGATGGTAATCAGTACAAGGTTTTCTTCTGCCTTTAGGACTGACCCAACTGGGGCCAAGAAGACTCTAGAAAAGGTTGCTGGGGGTTCTTTCTTTGGGTGTCGCTGCACCCTTCGGTGGTCTAGAACTCGGTTGCTGGCCTGAGCAAAGCAGAGTCAAGAGGACCGAAGGAAAATGGAAAGTGCACCCCTGGATCAAGTCGACCTCAAGATCACCCTTCCCTCAGACTTCTAGTCATACCATCGTTTTTTCTATCTTCTGCATCATCTTAACTGACTGTTAGACCTCATCTCTGAGGGGATATACGTGTGTGTAGAGCTGATTCACTTTGTTGCACAGCAAAAACTAACACAAAATTGTAAAATAACTCTTGGTTGTTGTTCAGTTGCTAAGTCATGTCTGACTTTCTGCAACCCCATGGACTGCAGCATTCCAGGCTCCCCTGTCCATCACTATCTCCCAGAGTTTGCTCAAACTCATGTCCATTTGGTCATTGATGCCATCCAACCATCTCATCCTCTGCTGCCCTCTTCTCCTCCCGCCCTCAGTCTTTTCCAGCGTCAGGGTCTTTTCCAATGACTTGGCTCTTTGCATCAGGTAGTCAAAATATTGGAGCTTCAGCTTTAGCATCAGTCCTTTCAGTGAATATTCCAGGTTGCTTTCCTTTAGGACTGAGTGGTTTGATCTCCTTGCTGTCCAAGAGACTCTCAAGAGTCTTCTCCAGCACCACAGTTGCTGCTGCTGCAGCCGCTAAGTCACTTCAGTTGTGTCCAACTCTGTGCAACCCAATAGACGGCAGCCTACCAGGCTCCCCCGTCCCTGGGATTCTCCAGGCAAGAACACTGGAGTGGATTGCCATTTCGTTCTCCAGTGCATGAAAGTGAAAAGTGAAAGTGAAGTCGCTCAGTCGGGTCCAACCCGAAGCAGCCCCATGGACTGCAGCCTTCCAGGCTCCTCCGTCCATGGGATTTTCCAGGCAAGAGTACTGGAGTAGGGTGCCATTGCCTTCTCCAAGCACCACAGTTAGAAAGCATCAATTCTTCAGTGCTCAGCCTTCTTTATGGTCCAACTCTCACATCCATATGTGACTATTGGAAAAACCATAGCTTCTATACCTCAATTTAAAAAAGAAGAAGAAAGGAGGAAAGAAAGAGAGAAAATAAAGAAATACAGGGTCCTCTTAGAATCTTAGAAGGGCCCTAACAATGGTCATTCTTACTCAGGAAGGTGTCTGTTATTTGGTTTCTTCTGGAAACCCTCTGATTATGACTGAACAAACTCAAAAGCAGCCTCTGGAAAAAGCTGTCCAAATTCTCTCTCCAAATACTTGTTTTCTATCATAAGACAGACTCCAGACCCATCTGTGTGCTCCAGAAATCAGCTTCCTCTTCCTGGCTTCTTCGGGCTCTGCTTAATGGCCTTCCGATTAAAGCAGTCCCAGAGTGCGCCCGGCTTATATATGAGGAGAAGAAATCAGCAGGGAACACTCACCTTGTGATGCATAGAGAATGAGCTCCTCACTGAAGATGCAAATTTTGAAGGATGAAAATCTCACTTCTGAATACATAATGGTCTCTAATTAGCTCACAGGTAATTAGAGCAATTGCCAGGGGCCAGCACACTCCTAGAAGCTGTGTGCCTAGGGGTTTTCCCCTAGGGAACATAACTCAAATGGTTAAAATTCCCTTTCTGCAAAGATGATGTTTTCCCACACATTAACATTGAACCAATGTTGGTTGTATGTGGTAAAAAATGTTTCTGTTTACGGCCTTCTTTATAACTCATTACCAGGAGGTTTCAGCTCTTCACTTGCTCTTCACGTGCAGTAATGAGTGAAGTCAGTCTGACAAAGACGAGAGACATAGAGGGGAGTAAAATTTGCCACACAAGGACTTTCCCTGGTGGTCCATTGGTTAAGAATACAACTGCCAATGCAGGGGACATGGGTTCCATTCCTGGTCAGGGAAGATTCCACATGCCTCGAGGCAACTAACCCTATGTGCCACAACTACTGAATCTGTACTCTGGAGCCTGTGCTCTGCAACAAGAGAAGCCCACGCACCACAACTAAAGAGTAGTCCCGCGCCTCCATAACTAGAAAAAGCCCGTGTAACATGGAAGATCCAGCACACCCAAAAATAAATTTAAGTTTTTTTAAGTTTAAAAAAAATAAAATGGGGACTTCCCTGGCTGTCCAGTGGTTAAGACTTCAAGCTTCCACTGCAGGGGGCTTTGGTTTGATGCCTGGTGGGGAACTAAGATCCCAAGTGCTACATGGTGTTGCCTAAAAAACAAAAAACAAACAAAAAATAATTAATCAACTGGGGATTTTGGTGATTTTAGCAAGTTACTCAATTTTCCTGGATCTCTCCTATTTACACAGGTTACTGAACTTTTGTTTGATTTATTTCTTGTTGATCTATCTCATGTCAAGTTAATTCTTAGGTCAACCAGAATAACACAAAAGGACAGAGGAAAATTTCTTCTTCCCCAACAATATTCATTGACTGGATGAGCCAAGAGCCGGGGGCCGGGTTGGGGGGGGTGGTGGTGGTGGTAGATTTGAAGTCAATCATAAAGCTCTCAAAGCCATAGGAATATTCATATTTTTTAACTCATATGGGAACACTTTTAGACAAAGGAAATCACCCTAAATAATTAAATAGCATTATGTACAGGCTCAGCCTGGGTTGACCAGAAAGCCAAGCTAAAATTGTACACATTTGTTTACTATTACTTCATTGAGAAATCTGTATGCAGGTCAAGAAGCAACAGTTAGAACTGGAAAATGGAACAACAGACTGGTTCCAAATAGAAAAAGGAGTACATCAAGGCTGTATATTGCCACCCTGCTTATTTAACTTCTATGCAGAGTACATCATGAGAAACGCTGGGCTGGAAGAAGCACAAGCTGGAATCAAGATTGCTGGGAGAAATATCAATAACTTCAGATATGCAGATGACACCACCCTGATGGCAGAAAGTGAAGAAGAACTAAAGACCCTCTTGATGAAAGTGAAAGAGGAGAGTGAAAAAGTTGGCTTAAAACTCAACATTCAGAAAACTAAGATCATGGCCTCTGGTCCCATCACTTCATGGCAAATAGATGGGGAAACAATGGAAACAGTGAGAGACTTTATTCTGAGGGGCTCCAAATCACTGCAGATGGTGATTGCAGCCATGAAATTAAAAGACACTAATTCCTTGGAAGAAAAGCTAGACAGCATATTCAAAAGCAGAGACATTACTTTGCCAACAAAGGTCCGTCTAGTCAAAGCTATGGTTTTTCCAGTAGTCATGTGTGGATGTGAGAGTTGGACTATAAAGAAAGCTGAGCGCAGAAGAATTGATTCTTTTGAACTGTGGTGTTGGAGAAGACTCTTGAGAGTCCCTTGGACTGCAAGGAGATCCAGCCAGTTCATCCTAAAGGAGATCAGTCCTGGGTGTTCATTGGAAGGACTGATGTTGAGGCTGAAACCCTGATACTTTGGCCACCTGATGCAAAGAACTGACTCATTTGAAAAGACCCTGATTCTGGAAAAGATTGAGGGCAGGAGGAGAAGGGGATGATAGAGGATGAGATGGTTGGATGGCATCACTGTCTCAATGGACATAAGTTTGAGTAAACTCCAGGAGTTGGTGATGGACAGGAAGGCTTGGTGTGCTGCAGTGCATGGGGTCTCAAAGAGTCAGACACAACTGAGCAACTGAACTGAACTGAACTTCATTATCAGGGAAGTGGGGAGGAGAATGAAGAAGACAAGGAGAAAGAATCAACATGGGGGGAGCAGGGAGATGCCCATTGCTTGGTATTAAGCAAAACTGATTATTTGATGTCACAAGACCACCTTGAACAAGGCCATGCAATAACCATGAATGAACACAGTCCATATACAAGGAGGAAGTGCAGAAATTATCCCCTGGTTTCCGCCTCCTATTGGTCAAAGTTTGCCCCACGAGGCATTAATTCCTTCAAACTTCCAGGCTACAGAGGGGTGGATGTCCAGAGAGTCCCTCAGTGGCTCACACCTCAGATTCCACAGGAGACCCTGGGGCACTCAGAGAAGTGCAGTAGCATGGGCTGACATGAAGCTGGACAAAGTCTATACTGATGTGTCACTATAGAGGCAGTGGAGCCTGGACTACATGCTCCAAAGCCAGAGAGGCTAAGAGGATCTGAACACGACTGATATACCCACACAAATGTCCATTTCAGTGTGGATTCCAATCAAAAAGCACAGCCTTTGCAGCTGAAGCATCTTCTCTGTGAATCCTGACTCTGCTCCTCACTAGTTGTAGAACTTAGGGCAAACTAATTTCCCTGCACCTAGATTTCTACATCTGTTAAATGGAAATAATACCTACATAGGTATTTTTCCTATGTAGGAAGGTTTTGAGGTTTGAACAAAATAATCTGTGTAACATATGTGGACCAGAATACAAACTTAACTAAATTTCCCTCTCCTATAATAATATAATAGATAGAAAATAGCAAATTTTCAACTAAAGAGGAATGGTTAAGTAAATCATGATGCAGTCAGTTAATGGATCTTCTCTGTGCATCTTTTAAAAAAGGAAACAGGGGATTTTCCAGTGGCTAAGACCACAGGTGGTCCAATGGCTAAGACTCAGGGCTCCCAATGCAGGGGGCTGTGGTTCAATCCCTGATCAGGGAACTAGATCCCACATGCCATAACTAAGAGCTTGAATACCACAACTAAAGACCCTACATGCTGCAACTAAGACCTGGCACCGCCAAATAAAGAAATAAATATTTTAAAATAATAAAACTTAAAACTAAAAATGATAATAAGTGGGAAATGGCCATGTATTGAGAAAAGGCACAATAAAAAATTGTGTAAGTACAATGTGGGAGGGGGGTGTCGTATGCACACAACAGTCCAGTTCAGTCACTCAGTGTCCAACTCTTTGCAACTCCATGGACTGCAGCACGCCAGGCTTCCCTGTCCATCACCAACTTCCAGAGCCTACTCAAACTCACGTCCATCACGTTGGTGATGCCATCAATTATCTCATCCTCTGTCGTCCCCCTCTCCTCCCACCTTCAATCTTTCCCAGCACCAGGGTCTTTTCAAATGAGTCAGTTCTTTGCATCAGGTGGCCAAAGTATCGGAGTTTCAGCCTCAACATCAGTCCTTCCAATGAACACCCAGGACTGATCTCCTTTAGGATGAACTGGCTGGATCTCCTTGCAGTCCAAGGGACTCTCAAGAGTCTTCTCCAATACCACAGTTCAAAAGAATCAATTCTTCTGCGCTCAGCTTTCTTTATAGTCCAACTCTCACATCCACACACGACTACTGGAAAAACCATAGCTTTGACTAGACGGACCTTTGTTGGCAAAGTAATGTCTCTGCTTTTGAATATGCTGTCTAGCTTTTCTTCCAAGGAATTAGTGTCTTTTAATTTCATGGCTGCAATCACCATCTGCAGTGATTTGGAGCCCCTCAGAATAAAGTCTCTCACTGTTTCCATTGTTTCCCCATCTATTTGCCATGAAGTGATGGGACCAGAGGCCATGATCTTAGTTTTCTGAATGTTGAGTTTTAAGCCAACTTTTTCACTCTCCTCTTTCACTTTCATCAAGAGGGTCTTTAGTTCCTCTTCACTTTCTGCCATCAGGGTGGTGTCATCTGCATATCTGAAGTTATTGATATTTCTCCCAGCAATCTTGATTCCAGCTTGTGCTTCT
>NW_011494753.1:645461-650260 GCF_000754665.1 Bison bison bison
CTGTTGCTTCTTGACCTGCATACAGATTTCTCAGGAGGCAGGTCAGTTGGTCTGATATTCCCATCTCTTAAAGAATTCTCCACAGTTTATCGTGATCCACACAGTCAAAGGCTTTGGCATAGTCAATAAAGCAAAAGTAGATGTTTTTCTGGAACTCTCTTGCTTTTTCGATGACCCAGTGGATGTTGGCAATTTGACCTCTGGCTCCTCTGCCTTTTCTAAATCCAGCTTGAACATCTGGAAGTTCACAGTTCATGTACTGTGGAAGCCTGACTTGGAGAATTTTGAGTATTATTTTGCTAGCATGTGAGCACACAATATACCACGTGGAAATACTTAGTGACATGAACACATGAGGGATTTCTTGGAGAAAGATTTGAAAACACTAATGAGTAATGCTGGTAATGACTGATGTGTTTAGAAAATACTATTGAGTAATGCTAGTCAATACCATTTGCTCGTTTTCCTTGTTAACTGAACTCCAAATTCGTTCAGAGTGGCAAGGTGCCCATCCCCAAATGACAAATCATGATTTGTTTCAACCAGTCTGGAAAATTCATCTCTCCAAATTCCCAACCTCCATAACAAGAGAAGAAGGCCATGTGATCTGCTTCTGGAAGGGAAAATGGTCTAATGAAAAATCTGCTATGTGGAATTTAGGAGATTTTTACTAACCTGATTAAAAAGAGTAATACAGCAGTCACTATCCCTTCCCCTTTCCTTCCTTGGATGTAGATGTAAAGTCTGGAGCCACAGCAACAATACTGTGAGAATGAGGTGACCAGCATGAGATCGAGAAATTCAGCCCTGTCATTTTTGAGCCACTGAGTCAAGATTGAAACTACTTCCAATCTCTGTACATTTATTTGTCTAAACCTCTATGGTCAGGTGTTCTGTTACTTGTGACCAAATCAACTGATATGACACTGTGCTAGTCAATTTACATTCCTATATCATTGATTTTTACAGGAGATGTTTAAGGTATGTTTTATAATAAATAAACTGAGAACCTAACTGACTTACCCAAGGTCATCTCCCTTTTAAGTTTCTCAACCAGAATTCATACCCAATCCTAATCCTAGAGTCCTTTCCATAACTTCAATAGCAAACAGTTGTGTACAGAATACAAGGAAGATTGTAAGGCAGAAAAATGAATGCCAAGCCTTGAGGCTGCTAAGAGTCTAGGTTATAAATGGCATTGTGTGCCGTGGGAGGAGTTTTTACTTTATTGTACTGATAGAGAACAGCAATGTGTCAAGATCTACGCTTCAGCAAAAATTGCTGCCGTGTTCCCAAGGCCTTGTACTTGATAGAGCTCAATAAACATTAAATCAACCAATAAATAATCAGATAAAATTCTCCAGATAGACTTGGAGAATGTAGGACTTCCTTGATGGGAAGGATTAAGTGATTAAGACTCCATTCTTCTACTGCAGAGGGTCATGGGTTTGATCCCTGGTCTGGGAACTAATAATATCCCACATGCCATGCAGCATGGCTGAGAAAAAAAAAATTCACATGGAGAATGAATCAGAATAAACAAGGTTAGAGGGAAGAAGACCATTTAGAAGATTATTGCAACATCTATTTCACATGAGAGATGTTAAGTTATGAACTATGGCAGTGTCTATAGGACAAGTGAGTGTGTGCTCAGTCACTCAGTCATGTCCAACTCTTTGCAACCCCATGACTGCAGCCCACGAGGCTCCTCTGTCCATGGGATTCTCCAGGCAAGAATACATAGGACAGGAGGAGGGAACAAATTCAAGAGGAATTCAGAAAACAGAATCGAAAGGGTCGTAGTTCTCACATGGCAACCAGCTTGTCTTCTGAAAAGAACATTTTTATTAGGCTACTTGGCTGACCAAAACCTTCAGATGTTTCCCACTGCTTGTAGACTACATCCTAAAGTTGCCACCTGGTGTTCATTGTCCTCCATTAGCTTCTAGCTCTAGATCTTCAGGGGTTTTCCTGGTGGCTCAGATGATAAAGAATCTGCCTGCAATGCAGGAGACCCAGGTTCAATCCCTGGGTCAGGAAGAGCCCCTGGAGAAGGGAATGGCTACCCACTCCAGTATTCTTGCTGGAAAATCCCATGGACAGAGGAGTCTGGTGGGCTACAGTCCAGTGGGTTGCAAATAGTTGGACTTGACTGAGTGACTGACATTAGATCTTCGGGGTAACTATTCATCAAACACTTCTGAATAAAAAGATAAGCTAATTAATTGTGTAATTTGCATAATATTTACAAATGACTTCATTGGCATTATTTCTTTGTTTGGATCTCCCTTCATTTGCTATTTATTGTTTCCCAACAACCATGTGGGTTAAGCAGGGGCAGGATTGTGCAATTACAAATTGTATGGTCTTACAGATGAAGCGATGATTGGATGGCATCACTAACTCAGTGACATGAGTTTGCACAAACTCCAGGAGAGAGTAAAGGACAGGGAAGCCTGGTGTGCTGCAGTCCATGGGGTCAAAGAGTCGGGCATGAATTAGCGACTGCACAACAACAGGTGAAGAAACCAAGATTCAGAAATACCAAGTGTCAAATTAACCCTCTGGTTAGACCCTCCTCATTGGTTGCCTCTGCTCCTCAGGACCAATCTTGTACTGCAGTGAGGCTCCAAGGTCATGGTCAACTGACTCAGCTCACTGGCCCCAGAACTAAGGGCATGCCTGGTATCCACCAACTGTCCAAACCTCAAATGAACTCATGATAACAGCCTACACCCAGACAGCTTTCTCAACAAGAAAATTAAAGTCATCAATCTTAACCCAGAAATTGGTTTACACATCTTTGTCCCACACAGATGGATTATAAACTGCTCTGTTGAACACTCTGTCAAATATGAAACTTCTGAAAGCTTTTTAGTGAACAAAGATGAGGCTAAATCTTCCACTGATCTTCTCATAATGATTGTTGTTGTGAATATTTTCACTCTGGCCAGACTGTAGCTTAGTATCTATAATTTCTGACTAACCACCTTCAGACCCTGCCTGAATATACCTCTCTCCTTTAAAGTCAGTCAGTTTTCTTACATCTTCAAGACTCTGGTAAACTCAGAGAAACTTGTGAATCTGTAGGCTTTCAAATGTTGTTTTGGTCATAAGGGTAGAAATAGTTCTCTTTTCAGCTTTCTACATCACAAATAGGAGCCAGAGTTCTGGGTGTGGATTATTTTAAAATTATAAGATACTGTGCTAGGGTCCAGTGACTAAGACTACTGACCTCGTGGTCCAGTGGCTAAGACTTCATACTCCCCATGCAGGGGGCCTGGGTTTGATCCTTGGTCAGGAAACTAGATCCCACGTGCCACGGGGATCCTGCATGCTACAACTAAAGATCTCACCCACAGCAATGAAGATCAAGATCTTGAATGCTGTGACTAAGACCCAGAGCAGCCAAATAAATAAATAGAAATTTTTTTCAAAAAATTATAAGATACTGTGCTCAACTTTATAAAGACTTTCAAAATCTCACCAAGATGTATTTATTTTCATAAATTTTGTTTTCAAGTTAAAATTATAAAATACTTTGCTACTATTATGAAATATTGGAAATAGGGGCTGCTTTTTCTAATAATCTAAACACAGTGGGCACGAACTTAAACTTCTTTTTTTTCTCCAACCACTGTGACCTTCAACTCTGCCTTGTCCATTCCTCTTATCAACACCTGGATGACACTGAGGGCAAAACCTACAGCTTTCTGGTCAGTTTTTGATAATTTTTCTCTAAAGTCCAGTTCATTTCAGTTCAGTCACTCAGTCATATCCGACTCTTTGCGACCCCATGAATCCCAGTACGCCAGGCCTCCCTGTCCATCACCAACTCCCAGAGTTCACTCAGACTCATGTCCATCGAGTCAGTGATGCCATCCAGCCATCTCATCCTCTGTTGTCCCCTTCTCCTCCTGCCCCTAATCCCTCCCAGCATCAGAATCTTTTCCAATGAGTCAACTCTTTGCATGAGGCAGCCTAAGTACTGGAGTTTCAGCTTTAGCATCATTCCTTCCAAAGAAATCCCAGGGCTGATCTCCTTCAGAATGGACTGGTTGGATCTCCTTGCAGTTCAAGGGACTCTCAAGAGTCTTCTCCAATACCACAGTTCAAAAGCATCAATTCTTCGGCGCTCAGCCTTCTTCACAGTCCAACTCTCACATCCATACATGACCACAGGAAAAACCATAACCTTGACTAGACAGACCTTTGTTGGCAAAGTAATGTCTCTGCTTTTCAATGTGCTATCTAGGTTGGTCATAACTTTCCTTCCAAGGAGTAAGTGTCTTTTAATTTCATGGCTGCAGTCACCATCTGCAGTGATTTTGGAGCCCAGAAAAATAAAATCTGACACTGTTTCCACTGTTTCCCCATATATTTCCCATGAAGTGATGGGACGGGATGCCATGATCTTCGTTTTCTGAATGTTGAGCTTTAAGCCAACTTTTTCACTCTCCACTTTCGCTTTCATCAAGAGGCTTTTGAGTTCCTATTCACTTTCTGCCATAAGGGTGGTGTCATCTGCATATCTGAAGTTATTGATATTTCTCCCCGCAATCTTGATTCCAGCTTGTGTTTCTTCCAGTCCAGCATTTCTCATGATGTACTCTGCATATGAGTTAAATAAGCAGGGTGACAATATACAGCCTTGAAGTACTCCTTTTCCTATTTGGAACAAGTCTATTGTTTCATGTCCAGTTCTAACTGTTGCTTCCTGACCTGCATACAGATTTCTCTAGAGGCAGGTCAGGTGGTCTGATATTCCCATCTCTTTCAGAATTTTCCACAGTTTATTG
>NW_011494753.1:650360-688248 GCF_000754665.1 Bison bison bison
GAAGAGATCTCTAGTCTTCCCCATTCTGTTGTTTTTCTCTATTTCTTTGCATTGATTGCTGAGGAAGGCTTTCTTATCTCTTCTTGCTATTCTTTGGAACTCTGCATTCAGATGTTTATATCTTTCCTTTTCTCCTTTGCTTTTCGCTTCTCTTCTTTTCACAGCTATTTGTAAGGCCTCCCCAGACAGCCATTTTGCTTTTTTGAGTCCTATTTAAAACTTCAAGTTCTTATCATCCTACCCATCTCTCCAGGTGTTCTCTTGGCTATTCTGACAGACCATCCACATCCTCTGCAGAGCAGGCATGAGATTGGTTCTCAGGGGAGCCTACTGTGAATTCTTCAGAAGGCACTTTCCAGGGTGTAGTTGCCCAGTTCAGGAGATAAACTGAAGCTTGCCCTCTTCCAAACCGGATTCAGTGCCTGCCTTGTGGTCCTTCTCACTGCTGGGGTTCCTTCACCCTGCAAGCCGCCTTTTTGGGCAAGGAATCTGTAAACAGCCCAAGTCCAACTGCCTTCCACAGTGTTCTTTTTTCTTTTTGGCTGCATCGGGTCTTGATCACTGTGTACAGGCTTTCTCTAGTTGCAGCAAGTGGGGGATACTCTCTAGCTGAAGTGCGTGGGCTTCTCGTTGTGGTGGCTTTTCTTGTTTCAGAGCACCAGCTCTAGGGTACTCAGCTGAAGTGCGTGGGCTTCTCGTTGTGGTGGCTTTTCTTGTTTCAGAGCACCAGCTCTAGGGTACTCAGGCTCCAGTAGCCGTGGCGCATGAGCTTAGTTTCTCTGCAGCATGTGGAATCTTCTTGGACCAGAAATTGAACCCATGTTTCCTGCATTGTCAGGCAGATTCTTATCCACTGGGTCACCAGGGACATCCCCCACAGTGTTCTTGACCACAGGAAATAGACTCATCCTTGCCACCCTGACTTCCCCTTCCCCTTCTCCCTCTCCTTTCTTCCTGTTGTAAAGGACACATCAGTAAGTTTATGGCACAGGTGACTGCCCAGCTGGGGAATGGTACCCTAGTATCTTCTACTCGTGGGGACAACCTGTTTCCACAGTGGAGCTATCAGGCCTCCACTCTTGGCTTAGAGGCATGGGGCTGATGAATGCTTCAGTGTTTAGTCTTCTGTTCAGTGATCAGCTGGTAAAGAATCTGCCTGCAATGTGGGAGACCTGGGTCCGAGCCCTGGGTTGGGAAGATCCCCTTGAAAAGGGAAAGGCTACCCACTCCAGTATTATTGCCTGGAGATTTCCATGGACTATAGTCCATGGGGTTGTAGACTCGGACATGACTGAGTAACTTTCACTTTCAGTGGTATAGTTGACAAATCAGGTGAATCATTCTGTTAAAGCTCCCATCCTCTACAGGACAAAACTATTTTCAGGAATAAACATGAAATGAAACAAATAATAATAGCCAGGAAAAAATGCCAGAGAGAAAAATGTTCATTGAACATATACACAATCATGCCTATAAAAATAAAATAAATATTAAAGCACAAAAAAGTTCAAAAGTAAGGGATTACTTCTTTTTAATTAACCTATTTTTTAAAAGAAAAACTTGTACCTACATATTGGCCTGTCACAGTCTTGAAAAATAGCACTATGGTTTCTATGTTCAAGGCTTAATTTCTGCACATTTGTCAATGACTTCTAAAAATTGATGTTGTTTGCATGTTCACGTTCAATAGACAGTAGAGCCAGATTTGTCATATTGCTTTGCTTGTAGTAGATAAAAGAACACTTTTTATACATTCTAACTTCAAAAAGTTTCTTTAACATGAAGCAAGAGATAGAGAAAGAGTTGGGGAAAAGCTTAAGTTTGACAGAGATTCATTAAAAACCCCATTTCACAATAAATTCCAGAAATTAAAATAATGTCCATGTCTTTGTTTCTTTGAGATGAACTCTGGAGGCAATGAAATAGAAAATTTTCACCAAAATATCATCACCAGAAAATAAAGGTCTATTCTACATTAAAAAGTCTGTGGCCTATTGCATTTGGTAAAAAAAAAAAAAAAAAAAAACAACAAAATCTAAAGTTTTTCTTCTGCAAAGATCAGAAAAAAATGGCTGATAATAGCAGACACTATTTGATCCAGGGCTTTAGAAAGATTGCCTGCTTTTTGGTGAGTATTACTGCCCTTTTGGCTTCTCCAGGCAGTGAGGACTTTGTCATTTCTCTAGAGTTTCATAGAATGATAGAATTGAAGTAACTCGGGTCCTATTTTATTGTCTTTGCAATCATTCTGCTACCCTTATAACATATTTCTAATCCACCATATAGATGTAGGGAGGTATGGTACAAGGAACGGAGATAGCAACTGTTTCTGAAAAAAGCACAGTGATTCTGAATCTTTATGAACTTATTCTCCAAAGGAATGCCTGTAGCTGAGTCCATGGGGTGGGGGTCAGGGATATGTACCACTAGGAGTTCTTCCAATTAAGTTCCATGTAAATTACAATGTTTAATGCTGCTACTAAGTCGCTTCAGTCGTGTCCGACTCTGTGCGACCCCATAGACGGCAGCCCACCAGGCTCCCCCATCCCTGGGATTCTCCAGGCAAGAACACTAGAGTGGGTTGCCATTTCGTTCTCCAATGCATGAAAGTGAAAAGTGAAAGTGAAGTTGCTCAGTCGTTGTCCGACTCTAGCCACCCCATGGACTGCAGCCTACCAGGCTCCTCTGTCCATGGGATTTTCCAGGCAAGAGTACTGGAGTGGGGTGCCATTGCCTTCTCCACAATGTTTAATAAATAAGTGCAAATGTGAGCCTTATAGTAAGTCCCTTATACCAATAAGTTCCATTCCAAGAGCACATTTATTAAGTCCAATTTGTTCATACATCCAACAAAGTTAGCTTAGGTACCCAACTAACACAGTCGGCTATATAGTACTGTACTGTCATAAGTGTATAATATTTTTCACACAAATAATATATAGCAAACACAAAGAAAACATTTTAATGTTACAGTACAGTACCTTGAAAAGTACAGGAGTACAGTACAATAGCTGGCATACCAGAGTTGGCATCGAATAAACACACAAGAAGAGTTACTGACTGGAGAAGGGAGGGGAGGTGGGAGATAGTAGGGCTGAAGGGTCATCAGCAATAGGAGATGGAGGGCAGACTGAGATGTCACTCACAACTGACGTTGACGGCACAGGTTCCGGGCTTGAAATAAAGACACTGTACTACTGTACTCCATACCGGACTGTACAGTAAAGTACACCTGAGCACAACTACTTGTAGAGGATGCACACACATGACAATGTACGCCAGACACGTGAACTAACTCACGTGACTGGACATGCGAACACACGTTCACATCTGGAAGTTTGCAGCTTGAAGGTTCATATGCGAGGGACTTACTACATTTACACACACTTTGCTAGAACTCAGTAACCACAGCAGTTGTTAGAACTTAGACTAAAACAGTTAGGGGGGGAACACTACTTTTTCACTGACATTGTTCAAAATCAGCAGTGTATAGTGATAATAAAAAGCAGACCATTTTTAGTTGGGGATACACCACAGCTGCAGGAGACACAAGAAATGTGGATTCAGTCTCTGGGTTGGGAAGACCCCCTGGAGGAAGGCATGGTAACCCACTCCAGTATTCTTGCCATGGACAGAGAAGCCTCATGGGTTAGAGTCGATTGGACCTCAAAGAGTCAGACACGGCTAAAGTGACTTAGCACACACACCACAGCTATTGCTTACATACATGGCATCAGAAATGGAGCTGGTGAGAGCCCTTGGGTGATTTCTGTGCCTTCTACTAAGACACAGGGAGATGTCTCCAGCACCCCTCTTGAGGTGGAATATTTAGGACCTATTTGAAAGTGAAAGAGGAGAGTGAAAAAGTTGGCTTAAAGCTCAACATTCGGAAAACTAAGATCTTGCATCTGGTCCCATTGCTGCATGGCAAATAAATGGGGAAACAGTGGAAACAGTGGCTGACTTTATTTTCGGGGGCTCCTAAATCACTGCAGATGGTGACTGCAGCCATGAAATTAAAAGGCGCTTACTCCTTGGAAGGAAAGCTATGACCAACCTAGACAGCATATTAAAAAGCAGAGACATTACTTTGCCAACAAAGGTCTGTCTAATCCAGGCTATGGTTTTTCCAGTAGTCATGTACGGATGTGAGAGTTGGACTATAAAGAGAGCTGAGCACCGAAGAATTGATGCTTTTGAACTGTGATGTTGGAGAAGACTCTTGAGAATCCCCTGGACTGCAAGGAGATCCAACCAGTCCATCATAAAGGAGATCAGTCCTGGGTGTTGATTGCAAGGACTGATGTTGAAGCTGAAACTCCAATACTTTGGCCACCTGATGCGAAGAGCTGACTCATTTGAAAAGACCCTGATGCTGGGGAAAATTGAGGGCAGGAGGAGAAGGGGACGACAGAGGATAAGATGGTTGGATGGCATCACCAACTCAATGGACATGAGTTTGGGTAAACTCTGGGAGTTGGTGATGGACAGGGAGGCCTGGCGTGCTTCGATTCATGGGGTCGCAAAGAATCAGACATGACTGAGTGACTGAACTGAACTTACTTAGCATTAGTACTCTATCAGGAATTCTAAAACAACATGGAAATTCTTGCCTATTACTATTTCACACAATATTCCTCCTCTCTGTACAGCTCCTGCACTTCAAAGAGAGAAATCACATCCAATAATGTCATCTGATTATCTTTCACTAGCTCCCCAACATTGAAAGGATGATGTTTAAACTCTTTAATAAAGGGAAATGGAAGAAGAACTAACATTTACTGATATTCTACTATGTACTAACCACTTTACATGAGTTATTTTATTTAAACCTTACACCTCCATGAGAGGTAAGTATTATTACCCTAATTTTTCAACTGAGGGAACTAAGACAGAGAGAAATTAAGTCTGTAAGACACAGAGAGATTAAGACTTAGTGGCACATAGCTTCCCCTAGTGGCTCAGTGGTAAAGAATCTGCCTGCAATGCAGGTTTGATCTCTGGGTTGGGAAGATCCTCTGAAGAAGGAAATGGCAACCCACTCTAGTATTCTTGCCTCGAAAATCCCTTGTACAGAGGAACTTGGTGGGCTACAGTCCATGGGGTCACAAAAGAGTCAGACATGACTTAGCGACTAACCAACAGCAACAAAGCACATAGCTCCTAGCAGATATCTGGGATTTCCACCTAATTCTAAATTGAAAATTGGACCTTGAGTCAGTTTCCAAGCCCACCTATGGGAAGCTTGACCTTGAAACCATACGAGTTGAGGTCAGATTCCTTCACCAACCAGGTGACACACAGAGAACACAAAGTAGACCCCAGAGAGAGCTGGCCTTGCAGACGCAGTCCCTCCAAGTGGCAGCTCTTGGGGCAGCTGGTGTGCACCTGCCCTGGCCGTGCCCAGGCCCAGCTGGGCCCTTCCTCGCCTGCCTGCTGGCCTGTTCCCTGGACTCTGTAGGACAGGACAATTCCTGTTGTACAGCAGAAGTGAACACAGCATTGCAAAGCAACTATAATAAATTTTTTAAATGTATTTCTTTTTTGCTGCACTGGGTCTTCATTGCTGTGTGAGCTTTTCTCTAGTTGCGGCAAGCAGGGACTACTCTCTAGTTGCTGTGCATGGGCTTCTTTCACAATGGCTGGTGGCTCAGACGGTAAAAGCATCTGCCTACAATGGGGGAGATCCAGGTTCGATCCCTGGGTCAGGAATATCCCCTGGAGAAGGAAATGGCAACCCACTCCAGTACTCTTGCCTGAAAAATCCCATGGACAGAGGAGCCTGGTGGGCTACAGTCCATGGGGTCACAAAGAGTCGGACACGACTGAGCGACTTCGCTTTCACTTTCTCTTCTTGAGGAGCCCGGGATCCAGGCATATGGGATCTTCCCAGACTTGGAATGGAACTTGTTTTCTCCTGCATTGGCAGGTGAATTATTATTCACTGTACCATCAGGGAAATTCTAAATTAAAAAATATATATAGAGAGAGAGCAAGGTAAGGGGGACGTGGTACTGGGTGTGAGTAGTGACAGGTGACAGGCAGGTGTCATTAAGCTATGAGTCCAGCTGACATATATCACCGCCACACCTATGTCGTGACCTCTGGCCCCTGCTGCCCACTGGAGGCCACTAGTGTCACTGCTCCTTCAAGACAGTGGTTGTCACTACAAGGGGGATGAATTCTCTGTTCCCTGCTCCTTGGAAGGGCTAGCTCAGCTTCTCTCAGGGGTGCTACCTGCTTGGACACATCTGGGTCACAGGAGTGCATCCCAGCTCCCAGGGCACAGCACTGCAGGTGTCTGGTCATGTCTGCTTCTATAGCAGGAGGTAGGTTCCCTCTCCCACTAGAATGTTCCACAACATTAGATCCTAGGCAGAGAAAAAAATGGACACCCACTGAGAGGACATAAACCAAGAAATTAGGCCAGGGGGCAGAGCAGAAGAGAGGAATGGAGTAACGACATCAGAGCCCATTAGTAGGGGGCTGATGAGATGAGACCAACAGAAAAGATTCTGGTTTCAGAAACTGGCACTCTTGAGCCCATGATGTGTCTCCTTATAAACAGATCCTTAAAAAAAGAACCAACAAACTGTAAATAATTCTGTACAAACTAGATTTCCACTTCAATGAGTCTGTGTTAAGCAAAGTCTGATGAAGAAAAATCAAGCCATTTAAATTTCTGTTCCCATAACCAGTACTGAGCAGCATATTTAAATCTGTAGACACAGTGATTAGGGCACAGAGGGTCATCATTTCAAACGCAGCATCCTTCTCCTGCATTGTATTAAACACCTCTTCTAGCTGTTTGCCTGGATACAAAGGCTTGATTCATCCTCTAATTGTTGTTAAGATGCAGTTCAGTTGTGGAGGTTAAAAAAAAAAAAAAAAACCAGAATGTCTAAATCAGCAGAGACATGAACATTTGCTCTCCCTCCCTTCTGGCTCATCTTTTTAAGCCCGTTTTGTGTTTATTGTAGGCAGGATTTTCATATTGGCTAGTGGGATCACATTACCATTCATCTAGTCCACACTGTCATAACACCTTCTCTCAGTATTCACAATTGACAGGTAACCATACTATAGTGGGCATTCAGTTCAGTTCAGTTCACTCAGTCATGTCCAATTTTTTGCAACCCCATGAACTGCAGCACACCAGGCTTCCCTGTCCATCATCAACTCCTGGAGCCTACTTAAACTCATATCCACTGAGTCGGTGATGCCATCCAACCATCTCATCCTCTGTCGTCCCCTTCTCCTGCCGCCTTCCATCTTTCCCAGCTTCAGGGTCTTTTCCAATGAGTCAGTTCTTCACATCAGGTGCCCAAAGTATTGGAGCTTCAGCTTTAGCATCAGTCCTTCCAATGAATATTCTACTCAGGACTGATTTCCTTTAAGATGGACTGGTTTGATCTCCTTGCAGTCCAAGGGACTCTCAAGCATCTTCTCCAACATCACAGTTCAAAAACATCAATTCTTCCATGCTCAGCTTTCTTTATAGTCCAACTCTCACATCCATATATGACTACTGAAAAAACCATAGCCTGGACTAGACAGACCTTTGTTGGCAAATAACGTCTTTGCTTTTTAATATGTTGTCTAGGTTGGTCATAGCTTTTATTCCAAGGAGCAAGCGTCTTTTAATTTTATGGTTGCAGTCACCATCTGCAGTGATTTTGGAGCCCTCCAAAAGAGAGTCTCTCACTGTTTACATTGTTTCCCCATCTATTTGCCATGAAGTGATGGGACCAGATGCCATGATTTTGTTTTCTGAATGTTGAGTTTCACGCCAACCTTTTCACTCCCCTCTTTCACTTTCATCAAGAGGCTCTTTAGTTCCTCACTTTCTCACATAAGGGTGGTGTCATCTGCGTATCTGAGATTATTGACATTTCTCCCAGCAATCTTGATTCCAGCTTGTGCTTCATCCAGTCTGGCATTTCGCATGATGTACACTGCATATAAGTTAAATAAGCAGCATGACCATATACACCCTTGATATACTCCTTTCCTGATTTGGAACCAGTCTGTTGTTCCATGTCCAGTTCTAACTGCTGCTTCTTGACCTGCATATAGATTTCTCAAGAGGCAGGTCAGGCGGTCTGGTAGTCCCATCTCTTTAAGAATTTTCCACAGTATGTTGTGATCCAAATAGTCAAAGGTTTTCGCATAGTAAATAAAGCAGAAGTAGATGTTTTTCTGGAACTCTCTTGCTTTTTCCATGATCCAGCTGATGTTGGCACTTTGATCTCTGGCTCCTCTGCCTTTTCTAAATCCAGCTTGAACATCTGGAAGTCCACAACTCATGTACTGTTGAAGCCTGAGTTGGAGAATTTTGAGCATTACTTTGCTAGTGTGAGAAATGAGTACAACTGTGCGGTAGTTTGAGCATTCTTTGACATTGCTTTTCTTTGGGATTGGACTGAAAACTGACCTTTTCCAGTCCTGTGGCCACTGCTGAGTTTTCCAAATTTGCTGACATATTGAGTGTAGCACTTTCACAGTATCATCTTTTAGGATTTGAAATAGCTCAACTGGAATTCCATCACCTCCACTAGCTTTGTTCGTAGTGATGCTTCCTAAGGCCCACTTGACTTCACATTCCAGGATGTCTGGCTCTAGGTGAGTAGACATTAAGTATCTTAATACCTTTTGGTCAATTGGCCCTTCTTTTTTAACAAGTTATGAAACAAGGATTTGGAAATGACCTTACAGGATATGGAACCTACTCTCATTTCCCAGGAGTTAAAAAGAGATACCCAGAAAAAGAGAAAGATTTCTCCAAACACATGCAGCAAGTCAATGCCTTTCTAGTTCCCCTTCCTGCCCAAGAGGCTTCCCTGGTGGCTCGGATGGTAAATAATCTGCCTGCAATGCAAGAGACCTGGGTTCAATCCCTGGGTTGGGAAGTTCCCCTGGAGAAGAGAATGGCTACTACTCCAGTATTCTTGCCTGAAGAATCCCATGGACAGAGGAGTTTGGCAGGCTACAGTCCATGGGGTCACAAAGAGGCTAATACAACTACATGACTAAACCCACTCACTCACTTCCTGCTCCAAGATGGAAAAAGAATATAGTACTACAGTGAGTACCACCTGGAACAACTCTGTTTCAGCAGCCACATTTGTTAAAAGTTAAAAAGAGACAGATAAAATAAGTACTACTAACACACATTTTTATTTAGTGCAATATATCCAAAATACTCTCACTTTGATGTGCAATCAATAACAAAATTAATATGAGATATTTCACTTTCTTTTTTTATCCTAAGTCCTCAAATTCCAGTGAGCACTTCTATTTTTACAGCACATCTTAACTGGAAGCAGCCACATGTGGCCAGTGGCTACTATATTTTTTTTCTACTTTTGGTCACGCTGTGCAGCCTATGGGATCTTAGTTCCCTGACCAGGTATGGAACCAGTTTCCCCTGCAGTGGAAATTTGGAATCTCAACCATTGGACCCCCAGGGAAGTCCTATGGCTACCAAACCAGAACAGCATAGAAGCTGCCTTATTTTTGCATCTGTGAAGTTCTTCTCCAATTAGCCAATGAGTTCTCAAAGCATCTTTAAGAGCTGGCAGGATGTGAAACATTAATCAAATAATTAGAAAGTTAAAAGGAAGCATTTGGAAGAACATCACTGCCTTGTAATGTGTTTCTAGGGAAGACAAGAACATTTCTCTGGCAATTTTAAGGAACAATCCAGCTCCACTAGCAGCCTTTAAAAGCCGACTGTGCTTGGCTCTAGGGAAGCCCCATCAACAAGACAGGCTTTCCCTGCTCTCCAGGTTCTTCCCTCTCAGCAGGGGCTCAATATGTGCCAGGAGGGTCCCCAAGGGCTGAGGGTGGATGAAGGTGGATGAACCGTCTGTGGCCCTGTGGTTCTAGCATCACTTTGTGTGAAGCCTGTGGCCACAGGAAAGAAAACAGAATGAAGTGCTGGAACTGAGACACTGAGAAAGCATTGCTCTTCGGCCTTCCCATCCACATGTCTGTAAGTGGCACTACCCATTCCCTTTTGATGGCCGAGTGATATGCCATTGTATACACGTACCACATCCTATTTCCAGCTATGAATCATGCCAAGTCACACTGTCTAGAACAGGCCACTCAGAGATGAAGCAACAAATGCAAATCACCATACAGAATTTTCCCAAGACTTACAAAGCCAGTCACATGGATAATGCTAAAGTTGGAACTCTTCTGAACCCCTTCCTATTTCTTATTTCCTGAGAAAAACTGAGGTCCAAAAACTTGAGTTCCCATCCCTTGTAACTTGAAGCTCATGTAAATTCTCACAGTTTTTTTCTCTTCCTGATCCCTCAGTCTGGCATTTCCAGTCATGGGGGTTTCACTCAGAGTCTGGATAAAGAGAAATTTCTTTCAGCAGCTCAAAATCTAGGTGTTCTGTTTGTGTGTGTGTGTGTGTGTGTATGTGTTACTTGCAGGTTTAACATTTTAGACTGCAAGTATCCATAGGATACAGAAAATGACCACAGCACCAGCCCCCAACCACAGTCACCTTTAGACCCCCCCTTACCCCCAGGGGACACAGGGTGTGCAGAATGCCAAGTTCAGCGTCACCCAGACCCACACCACTGTGGGCAGCAAGTGATCAAGTAGAGACACAGTGGCCTCAGGTAAACAGAAAAATCACAAGAGAAAAAGAAATCTCCCTTTATTTCAGTCCTGCCAGGATGCCAGCCCATCTACATTGGCTGCCTGGAGTGCCCCGCCAATAAGCATTCACTCAAGCAGAAGAAACCCCTCATTTAAGGTGTAATTGTGCTCCCAAGCCCTCCTCCTCCCAGACCAGGCTGAAGACCAATGGTCTCTCAGCCTCGGGGCCTCCCTGGAACCCTGAATAGAGACAATGCCATCCTCTACCCGTTTCACCCCAAGTCTTGCCTTCTCAGCCTTTAATTTCCCACTTCTTGGTTAAGGTTCTCAATTTCGATGGGAGTATCACCATTCCTTAGGGCTTCCCAGGTGGCGTTGATGGTAAAGAACCTGCCTGTCAATACAGGAGACATAAGAGATGCCAGCTCAACCCCTGGGTCAGGAAGATTCCCTGGAGGAGGGCATGACAACCCACTCCAGTATTCTTGCTTGGAGAATCTTATGGACAGAGGAGCCTGGCAGGCAACAGTCCATGGGGTCACAAAGAGTCAAAGGCAACTGAGCACACAGCACAGACACACACGCGTGCGTGCACACACACACACACACACATCACCATTCCTTTCCATCAGGCTTTTCCTTGTTTCAGCAGGGTTTAATTTCTCCTGGGGTACCAGCCCCTTATCCAAAGATAAGAAAGAGAAGGCAAAAAACAAGCAAAAATACATTTACCCTCTACGGCTCAATGCCCCGCAGTACATTAATTGTAAAGGCTCCAGCACATGCACACTTGAGGCCCCGGGACTAGAGAAAAATGCCATGAAGGGTCTTACTCCTGCCCAGCAACCTAGAAGGAGGCAAAGCCCTTGCCTTCTCCACGTGAGATGCTGAAGTTCCCAGGGAGCAAAGCTGCTTTTCCAGAGGCAATGCCCTAAAGAGTTGGACTCAACTTAGCGACTGAACAACAACACAGTTGGGTAAAATTGGACAATGGGACTTGGGCCCAAGGCCGAAGTGCTCTTTGCCCCTGTCCGATGGCAAGCAGAGCGTCTGAATATCTGAATCATATCCTCAGGCACCTCCCTGAAAGTCCAGCTCCACAGCGCCCCGGTGCGGGCAAAGCCTGCCCCTGGTTGCTTTTCCTGTGTGGGAGGCAGAGCGGAAGACAGAAGGCAGGTGATAGAAAGATTCTAACACTGAGCTGTGGAGGACAAGCAAGGACACACCTGTGCGGTGGCATGTTCCCAAACCTCGCCAAACAGGCAGGTCACCCCTGCTCCCTGGAGAGGAGCAAAGGAGGAGTGGGAGAGCTCTGCGGAGGCCATGGCCCAACACTCCCAGGTACAAGTTCCCCCTTGTTTTGGCTAGCAGTACGCAGGGAGACGAAATGGGCAGTTCCACCAGCAAAAATAGATGAATAATTAGCTCCGATACAAAGATTCAGTTATTAGTAAAAGTTGGCCCCAGAAGGGCTCTTAAGACCCAGAGAAACTAATTGACTTTTTCAAGGTGATGTGTCCTCAGTGGCTCAGTCATATCTGACTCTGCGACCCCATGGACTGTAGCCCACCAGGCTCCTCTGTTCAGGGGATTCTGCAGGCATTCTGCAGGGGATTCTGTTCAGGAGACTCTGGTAGATTGTTGCCTGGGTCCTTCAACATTCCTGCTTTTTTTTTTTTTGCCCCAGTCTAGGACTTGTCTCTCACTGCTTCTTGGTTCAGCTCCCACTTCTTTCGTTAGCCCCAGGACCCCCTCTCTGTTTTTCTGGCAGACATTCCACAGACTGCAAGAATACTTTCAATATGGTTCCAAACTACATTTTCAACAAGCTCTGTCTCCATCCTCTGCCTCCACCAACCTTCCTACAGAATTCAGGATTCTCTGAATCTCCAGAAACGTGTAACCCACATGAGAGCTGGAGCTCCAAGCAGCTCATGCTCAGTAGTTCTGTCATGTCCGACTCTTGTGACCCCATGGACTGGAGTGAGTTGCCATTTCCTTCTCCAGGTATTCAAGGTCATACAGCAAATCTAACCCCAGAGTCCAGACCTCCAAGGGCCCCAGCTTGTGCTGTATTCTGGGACTGTGTAGACTTGATTATTTATTTCTTAAGCTAAGAAGGGAGAAGGCAATGGCACCCCACTCCAGTACTCTTGCCTGGAAAATCTCATGGATGGAGGAGCCTTGTGGGCTGCAGTCCATGGGGTCACTAAGAGTCGGACACGACTGAATGACTTCACTTTCAATTTTCACTTTCATGCATTGGAGAAGGAAATGGCAACCCACTCCAGTGTTCTTGCCTGGAGAATCCCAGGGACGGTGGAGCCTGGTGGGCTGCCGTCTATGGGGTCTCACAGGGTCGGACTCGACTGAAGTGACTTAGCAGTAGCAGCAGCAAGCTAACAAGAGTTTCACAGGTGGCTCAGTGGTACAGTTCCCACTCGACAATGCAGGAGATTGGGTTAGATGCCTGGGTCGGGAAGATATCCCCTGGAGAAGGAAATGGCAACCCATTCCAGTATTTTTGCACGGAGAATTCCACGGACAGAGGAGCCTGGCAGTCTGCAGTCCATGGCGTCGAAAGAGTCAGACATGACGGAAAGACTAAGTGTGAGCTGCTTGGAGCTCCAGCTCTGATGTGGGTTACATGTTTCTGGAGATTCAGAGAATCCTGAATTCTGTAAGAAGGCTGGTGGAGGCAGAGGATGGAGACAGAGCTTGTTGAAAATGTAGTTTGGAACCATATTAAAAGTATTCTTGCAGTCTGTGGAATGCCTGCCAGGAAAACACAGAGAGGGGGTCCTGGGGCCAACAAAAGAAGTGGAAGGTGAACCAGGAGGCTAGAGAGACAAGTCCTAGCCTGGGGGAAAAAAAAAAGCAGGAAGGTTGAAGGACCCAAACAACAATCTACCAGAATTGAAGGGCTAGGACTTCCCTGGTGGTCCAGTGATTAAGAATCCACGTGCCAATGCAGGGGACATGCGTTTGATCCCTAGTCTGGGAAGATCTCACATGCCATAGCGCCACTATGCCCTTGAACCAAAACTACCGAGCCTGTGCTCCGCAACAAGAGAAGACACTGCAATGAGCGGCCCTCATATCACAACCAGAGAGTAGCCTCTGCTCACCGCAGTTAGAGAAAGCCCAAGCAAAGCAACGAAGACCCACCACAGCCAAAATAAACAAATTAATTAATTACTTTTAAAAAGTAACTGAAGGGCTAGAAAGCTGGTGGCCAAGGTAAGGGCCTACTAGAGGTTGCTGTGTTGACCTGAAGGAGTGTGCATTTGAAGTGCTTTCCTGATCTAGGATTGATTCCTAAAAAGGCAGAGCCTCTAATTGGCATGAGACTCCTCCAGACTCTCTCATTAAGGTTACCCTGCAGTCCTGGGCAGGCTGGTAGATGAAGCCGAGTCACAAGATGCACTTGGCAAAGTTATGCCATCTGAGTTTGAGCTGGATGGCTGTGCTTAGGTTTAATTTATTTTTTTAAATATTTATTTACTTATTTGTTTGTTTGGTGGCCCCAGGTCTTAGCTACAGCATGCAAAGCCTTTAGCTGTGGCATGTGGGATCTAGTGCCCTGACCTGGGATCAAACCTGGGCCCCCTGCATTGGAAGTGTGGAGCCACTAGACCACCAGGGAAGTCCCCTGGGCTTATGTTTAGAAGCCTGCTTCTCTGGATTTGAGGATTTCTATCATGAGGTGGAAGAGAATGGAATGATAAAGAAAGGCAGCAGCAGTGGATAAACAGAGTGATTATTATACATCCACAGCAGCAGTGATGCAGGCAGAAGAAACAGGATACAAAGTAGCCAACCACAGAGGGTCATCAAATCCCCAAGGAAAAGCTGACAAGTGGGAAACCTCAGTGGGGTCTGATAGAAGACCCTGTTTTCCAACTCATACCCTCTGTTCTTACATCTTCAGATGTCAGTGCAAAAGACTTAAGTGAATTTAGAGACCTGTTCCTTGGCTCGATGGGCATTCAGGATCAAATGCTAATACAATAATTATCCTTGCCACAGATGATTTCTAAATCCAGGGTCCTGGCCAGACTTTTAAAGGGAAAATTAAATATGGATATCTGAGGTTGAATGAACATATTTTTAATTAAACTACGTCCCCAAGTATATTAAGCGTTAGAAAGATGGTTCTGTTACGCTGATGTTTCTGTTATTCACTGAGAATTTAATGAGCCTCTGTCTGAAATAACATCACGGAGAATGCCTGCAAATCATGTTTGCTGAGCATAAACAGCCGAATTTTCAATACACCTCGCTTAGAGATTAGCATAGTGCCTTGAGAGTAATTAAACATCATTACTTTAAAACCAAAAATGTCCTGCACAGTGGGAAAAAATAACTGCCTATGTAATTGTCTAGACATCCCTTTAAACAAAAGAATTCCTGGTTTCAGAGGCAGATGGGTGATGGAACAGACAGACCATTATATGGGTTTTGTTTTGCTGTACAATCCTGACGACCCACCATGGTAGTTTTCATAGTTGGAGTGTTTTGATTTCCACCAAGAATAGGACAATTTTTCATGTTGACTCAAGAGGCTCGTATTTCCTCTTTAATATGTTCGTCTCTCTAACTGCAAAGCTAGTGTTCCTGGGACTACCTGCTTATTCATGTCGAAGCCCTGAAAACCCAGCCCGCCAAGACTCTTGGCCCTAGTTGCTTGCACACACATGCACACAGATACAGAAACACACATACACACCAAACCTTAGAGCACCATTATTGATATTTGGGGCTGGATAATTCTTTGTGGTGGGGACTGTTTCGTTAATTGTAAGTTGTTTAGCAGCATCACTAACCCCTACCCACTAGCTGCCTGTGAAACCCTTCCTAAGTTGTGGCAACCAAAAATGTATGCAGACATTGTAAAATGTCCCTTAGGGACACACACACAGAACCAATTCAGAAAGGTTAAAGGGTAAAAAAAAAAAGTAAGATAAAAATAAAAGGAAAGCAGGTATTATGATCTTGGTGTCAAATAATCTATAATTCAAGATTAAAAGCATTAAAAAAGACAAAGAAGGATACTTTATAATGCTAAAAGCCACAATGTATAATGAAATTGTGCATAAACTTCTATGTACGAAAGAAAATAGCAGAAATTTTAATAAAGCAGAAACTATAGAAGATAAAAGGAAAACTAGACAAATCCACATTAATAATAAGAATTCAAAATACCTCCCTTTGACCTAGACAGATTAAGGAGAAAATATCTAGAAAGAATAAAGAAAACTTAAATGAAGAGTCAATAAAGTGTATCTTGGATCTCAATAAACTGTGGAAAATTCTGAAAGAGATGGGAATACCAGACCACCTGACCTGCCTCTTGAGAAATTTGTATGCAGGTCAGGAAGCAACAGTTAGAACTGGACATGGAACAACAGACTGGTTCCAAATAGGAAAAGGAGTTCGTCGAGGCTGTATATTGTCACCCTGCTTATTTAACTTCTATGCAGAGTACATCATGAGAAACACTGGACTGGAAAAGACACAAGCTGGAATCAAGATTGCCGGGAGAAATATCAATAACCTCAGATATGCAGATGACACCACCCTTATGTCAGAAAGTGAAGAGGAAATCAAAAGCCTCTTGATGAAAGCGAAAGTGGAGAGTGAAAAAGTTGGCTTAAAGCTCAACATTCAGAAAACGGAGATCACGGCATCCGGTCCCACCACTTCATGGGAAATAGATGGGGAAACAGTGGAAACAGTGTCAAACTTTATTTTTGGGGGCTCCAAAATCACTACAGATGGTGACTGCAGCCATGAAATTAAAAGATGCTTACTCCTTGGAAGGAAAGTTATGACCAACCTAGATAGCGTATTCAAAAGCAGAAACATTACTTTGCCAACAAAGGTCTGTCTAGTCAAGGCTATGGTTTTTCCTGTGGTCATGTATGGATGTGAGAGTTGGACTGTGAAGAAGGCTGAGTGCCAAAGAATTGATGCTTTTGAACTGTGGTGTTGGAGAAGACTCTTGAGAGTCCCTTAGACTGCAAGGAGATCCAACCAGTCCATTCTGAAGGAGATCAGCCCTGGGATTTCTTTGGCAGGACTGATGCTAAAGCTGAAACTCCAGTACTTTGGCCACCTCATGCGAAGAGTTGACTCATTGGAAAAGACTCTGATGCTGGGAGGGATTGGGGGCAGGAGGAGAAGGGGACGACAGAGGATGAGATGGCTGGATGGCATCACTGACTCGATGGACATGAGTCTGAGTGAACTCTGGGAGTTGGTGATGGACAGGGAGGCCTGGCATGCTGCAATTCATGGGGTCGCAAAGAGTCGGACACGACTGAGCAACTGATCTGATCTGATAGCTTATATGTCCAACCCTGTATCATTATAATACAAAATATTCCTTATTTTCAACTACATTTAGATTATTTATGAAAACAGACCATATTTTAAGTCATAAGGAAAATATAAATTAATCCCAAAAATGGAAACAGCATTCTGACCAGAATACATAATGGTTATGACAAGGAATCTCATGGTGATTTTGATTTGCATTTCCCTAATAATTAATGTCAGTTGAGCATCTTTTTATGTGCTTATTGGCAATTTGTATGTTATTTAGAGAAATGTCTATTCCAGATCCTTTGCCATTTTAACTGTTTTTTTTTTTTTTAAGTTTTGTTATTGAGTTGTAAGAGATCTGAGTACCAGTCCCTTTTCAGATATTTAACTTTCAAATGTTTTCTTCCATCTCATGGGTTGTCTTTTAACTTTTTTTCTTTCTTTCTTTTAACTTTCTTCATAGTATCCTCTGAAACACAAAATTTTTTTAATTTTGGTAAAGTCCAATGGATCTATTTTTCTTTTGTCACATTTGCTTTTGGTTTCATATCTAAGAAACCATTTCCTAATCCAAGAACTGAAGATTTACTCCTGTGTTTTTTCCTAAAAGTTTTATCATTTTAGCTCTTATATTTAGGTCTTTGATTTCTTTCAAGTTAATTTTTGTACATGCTTTGAGGAAGCTGTCCAACTCCATTCTTTTGCATGTAGATATACAGATGTTCCAGCATTGTTTGTTGAAAAGACTACATATTCTTTCTCTTATTTGTTTTAGTACCTGTGGCAAATGTCAATTGACCATAAATGTGAGGGTTTTTTTTCCTGGATCCTCAATTATATTCCATTGATTTGTATGCTTATCCCTATATTAATATCACACTGTTGATTATCGTAGCTTTGTAGTAAGTTCTAAAGTTGAAAAGCGTGAGCTCTTCAGTGATTTTAGGGGGGGCTATTTTAGGTTTCTCGCATTTTTGTATTTCTATGTGAATTTTAACAAGAATTGTACATTTTACGTCTCATTTTGCTTCATTTAGTTTCAATGATGGGATTTTGATCTCTGGACACTGATCACAGTTCTCTCCACTGAGCAGGAGACATTGCACTGTTTGCCCTTGTGATGCCAGGAGACATCTTAAAAACCTATAAACTGCACTAATAGCTGTGTTGTTTAATCATTAAGTCTTGTCAGACTCTGCGATTCCAAGGACTGTAGTCCACCAAGCTCCTCTGTCCATGGGATTCTCCAAAGAATGCTGTAATGGGTTGCCATTTCCTTCTCTGGGGGATCTTCCCAGACCCAGGAATTGAACCCATGTATCTTGCTTTGACATGTGGATTCTTTACCACTGAGCCACCCGGGAAGCCCACCCTAATAGGCAATGAGCCAAATCACAGTCTGTCTTTCCCTGTTTCACCCTGTGAACCCACAGGACACAGCTTCGAAGGGGCAGGAGGCCTGAAAGTGGTGAAAAAATACTGTCTCTTGATCCCCATTTCAAATATTCTCTGATTATTGCAATTAATGTTCTCAGGCCAGATGTGGACATTAAGTCATCCCTTTCATTAAATTTTATCAGTTTGAGTTTGCTACTCATCACACACATGCGCGTGCGCACACACACACACACACAGTCATGCACACACACACACACACACACACAACTTTCCAATTTACCCTGCAGAGACTTTTCACTCCTAGGTAAGCTCAATTATGCATGGAAAGTGATTTTTCCTTCATCTGACAATAGTTTTCAAGAGAGGCCTGGCAAAAGCTGAAAGCTCAGCTGTGGGGCTTCTTTGGAAAGAAAAATTGGCTTCTGATTGTACAGAAGTGATAATGAACAAGGAATACATATTATATTGGCCAGATTTGCATATACAAATTAGATGGGCTTCTCCTAACTTCTCTTTCTCCAGCAAAAATATGGTGGGGGACGCCTTAGTCTGATTAAATGTAAATATTCACGTAGGCCTCAGCCACTTTTTGATGAGTCAGGAGCCAGCATACTGAACTGTATCAGGCAGAAAATTATTCTCATACTTATGTCCTAAATGTGGATGAACTTTGCATTTAAATAAATTTATTTTTCTTCTTAATGAACTTAAAATGGAGACTGAGGCTATAACAGGTCGCATAGTTGCAATCCAGGTTTGATATATACTAAATTCATTCTCTGTAAATTCATCCTTCAGGGATCTGACCTATACTTTGAATATTCTGTACGTAGTAATCAGATAAACTTAGTAACACACTGCTAGCCTGGCTGCCTCTCGTCTCTACAGGTTCACTTGCAGTGCTGGAGAGCAGAGACCAACAGGGGAAAGTAAGTGAAATAAGGTGATTTACACAGATGGTGCTTAAATGTTATTTATATCTATAATAGTGGTTATTATTATCATCAGAGTAGGAATCAAGAGCCCTTTATTCTACTCTAGGGCTAAATTTTATCTATTTTAGTTTTCTGATACCTTGAGGATCTTTGGCCAGATGCAGTAGAAATTAACCCTTTCTTGGGACTTACCTGGTGGTCCAACGGTTAAGACTCTGAGCTCCCAATGCAGAGGGCCTGGGTTCCATCCCTGGTCAGGAAACTATATCCCATATGCTTCAACTAAGAGCCTGCATGCTGCAACTGAGGATCCTACATGCCACAACTAAGAGCCAGCAAAGCCAGATGAAAAGAAACTAACCCTTCCTTTCATGGTGCCCAACAGGCAGAATAGGATTTCTAGACCACGAGAAAGGAATGACTGCAGCTCTTTTCATTTCTGAGTTGAAGGCAACAGGCCTCTAATTTGGAATTAGCCTTCAGAGCCTGACTCCAAGCTCTTAGATTCTCCATCTCTTCAACCCCTGCCCCCTCCTACCCCCACGAATACCATCTACCACCACCATCACCGATAGAAAAACTGAACCTACACATGGAGAACCCGAGCCTTGGAAATACAACCCATCAATGACATTCCCTGGTAGCTCAGCGGTTAAAGCGTCTGCCTGCAATGCAGGAGACCCAGGTTTGATCCCTGGGTTGGGAAGATCCCCTGGAGAAGGAAATGGCAACCAACTCCAGTATTCTTGCCTGGAGAATCCCATGGACGGAGGAGCCTGGTGGGCTATAGTTCACGGGGTTGCAAAGAGTTGGACACGACTGAGCAACTTCACTTTCACTTTCATGACAGATATACAGAATCTCACAAGGAGAAAGCTGAGGAGGCACTGTCTTCATGCAGCAAGATAGAAATTCTGGCTTAAGACATAGGGTAGTCCATCAACACATGAATGGATAGAGAAGATGTGGTACATATATACAGTGGAATATTACTCAGTCATTAAAAGGAATGAAATAATGCCATTTGTGCAATGTGGATGGACCTAGAGATGATCACACTAAGTGAAGGAAGCCAAACAGGGAAAGACAAATATCATATGATATTGCTTGTATGAATGATTTAAAAAGCTAGTACAAATGAACATATTTACAAAACAGAAACAGACTCACAGAAAACAAACTTACGGTTACTAAAAGGGAAAGGTAAGGCAGAGGGATAAGTTATGAGTTTGAGATGAACATGTACACACTGCTATATATAAAATAGGTAATCCACAATGACCTTATTATTGTAGTCTGTAATAACCTAAATGGGGAAAGAATCTGAAAAAGAATAGATATATGTATATATATCTATTACATATATATACATATATTATCTATATATGTATATATAGATAGCTGGATCACTTTGCTGTTCACCTCAAACTAACACAACATAATAAATCAGCTATACTCCAATATAAAATTTTAAAAAATTTAATTAAAAAATTTTTAATTGTGCTAAATTTGTGCTAAATTTGAAAAAAAATATGGTAAGATGATGACTGAAAGTGAAAGTCACTCAGTTGCATCTGACTCCTTGCAACCCCATGGACTATAGCCTGCCAGGCTACTCTGTCCCTGGAATTCTCCAAGCAAGAATACCAGAGTGGATTGCCATGCTCTTCTCCACGGGATCTTCCTGACTCAGGAATCGAACATGGGTCTCCTGCACTGCAGACAGATTCTTTACCATCTGAGCCATCAGAGAAGCTGAGATGATGAGTGAATGGTGCTAAATGGCCTTGGTTTGGAATCAGAGAAAAATGTGCCAATGGACTACCAGGTCGGGTTCCCCAGGCCACTTTAGACATGGCCTGACTCTGTGTGGTTGCTGAGCAATGGAGGAAAAACTAAGCTCTTGCTGTGACCAACCGAGGCTGCCATGAGTGTAATCCACTAGACTCAACAAGACCACATTAAACCAGCACAGGTGAGGGTGTCTTGCACAGATGTCACCTATGCAGAAAAACAGGAGGAGTCTAGTCCTGTCTCCTTGGGCCCTAGGACTCTACCACCATGACATCATCTTCTATGCAAATGACCAGTGCACATCAGCTCATATTTAGTTTCCTCCTATTCTAGACCTTGAAATGAGGCTGATGACCAGCTAGACACTGGTCCCACCCTCCCAGGGGTACCAGCACTCTTGCTGGGTGTAGGACTGGACATCAGCCCCCAGGATGAGAAGCACTTTGACTGGCCTCAGGACCCCTGCCTGCCCACACTCCACCAGAGCCACTCAGGCATGAAGGTGAGGCTGCTGCTCCAAGAATCAGCAGTGGGGGGCATAGTCACGTGGTGGCGACAGGGACACACCAGGCACACACGATACTGGCATGTTGTAGAGTGTGGCCCAGTCAGGGGCCGCCCTGTAGGAGCAGATTCCCCCAGGGAGCTGTGTGCTGTTGGCTCTGACTCCCTCCCCACGCTGGGCCCTGTGGGCTGCTGCTGGGTAAGTGGGAGCTTCTCTTCTCCGCTTCTGGCTTTTCACAGTGATTTCCATTGAACTAACACTCATATTCTGTGTAATCAGCTAAATACTAAATATTCAAATTCAGCAGAGAATGGAGCAGGCATCCAAAAAGATTTTTTTTAAATGTGAAAATGTTTATCCTTTTTAAAAAGTCATTCCATATATACATATGCAGTGCGAATAAATGTTAACAGTCTGCTTATTTTGGTAATCCATGTACCAAAATATAGATGTTTAACATCTCAACCCCACTCATGATTTTGACTAACTTTCATAAGCCAATTGCCTATTACTGTATATACAGAAAAGACAAATATATCAATCCTTTATTGAACAACTGTGCTAAGCTTTGCATACTTCATTTAAACTGTGCTAGGTTTTACGTAAATTATCTTTTTTAATCCTTTCAACAATCCTTAGAAAAGCATTATTATCTCCATTTTACAGATGAGAAAACTGAAACTCAGAGAGTGCAGCAAGATAAACTCAGATCTTTCTTTTGACTGAAAAAAGACACAATTTACAACAAAAATACCAGATCTTATGCATCTGATTGAAGTTTTCTTCTTTCAAATAGTCTGTCAAGAGACTGCAAAATAGTCTTCCTTAGAAATAGCTTTGTGAACCTCAAGCATGAGCTTTGGAATATTCTCATCAAAGTCAAGGCTTTGTCCCGGAAGGATGAAGGTAATTTTCAACAGTCTTTCAAAGCAAAGGCTGGTTGGGCATGCCAGGGGAGGGTATAAGTGGTCCATGCCTCCACAGGCATGGCCTAGCTTCATCCCTCCATATGGGTCTTTTCTGCTTCCTGACTTCAAAGTGAGCATGTGATCCAAACCTGGCCACTCTGGCCTGGCTAGCTCATCCTCCTGTTCATCATGGTTGGTCCAGAAGTGGACATATGGACAAGTCAAATCAGACACCTTCTTTAAGATTTAGTGAATCAAATTCTAAACGACACATGTACCCCAGTGTTCATTGCAGTACTATTTACAAAAGCCAGGACAAGGAAGCAACTTAGGTGTCCAGTGACAGGTGAATGGATAAAGAAAATGTGGTATATATATACAATGGAATATTACTCAGCCATAAAAAAGAACACATTTGAGTCTGTGCTGATGAGGCAGATTAACTTAGAGCCTGTTATACAGAGTGAAGTAAGTCTGAAAGAGAAAAACAAGCATCATACATTGATACATTATATATGGAATCTAGAAAAATGGTACTGATGAAACTATTTGCAGGGAAAGAACAGAGACTCAGACATAGAGAACGGACTTGTGGACACAGTAGGGGAGGGATGGGGGCGATGAATGGGGAAAGTAGCAGCAGCATGTATACACTATCAGGCATAAGACGGATGGCTGCTGAGAAGCTGCAGTGCAGCACAGGGAGCCCAGTCTGGCACTCTGTGATGACCTGGAGGGATGGGATTGGGGGAGAGGAGGCATAGGAGGGAGGGGATATGTGTGTAGTTGTGCAGTGAAAGCCAACACAACACTGCAAAAAAAAATTTTTTTTAAGATTTCATGGATCAATATTGAAGAAAAAGTCTTCTTTTTCTGGCTGCTGTGACTAATTCCAGCAAACTTGATGGTTTTAAACAATATGAATTTAGAGGCGGTCCTAAGATGGTGGAGGAATAGGACAGGGAAACCACTTTCTCCCCCACAAATTTATCAAAGGAACATTTGAACACTGAGTAAATTCCACAAAACAACTTCTGAATGCCGGCAGAGGACATCAGGCACCCAGAAAAAGCAGCCCATTGTCTTCGAAAGGAGGTAGGAAAAAAATATAAAAGATAAAAAGAGAGACAAAAGAGGTAGAGACGAAGATCCGTCCCAGGAAGGGAGTCTTAAAAAAGAGAGGTTTCCAAACACCAGGAAACACTCTCACTGCCGAGTCTGTGGTGAGCCTTGGAACCTTAGAGGGCAGCATAACCCGGAGGAAAGATAAATAAATAATTAAAACCCACAGATTACATGCCCAACGGTAACTCCCAGCAGAGAAGTGGTGCAGACTCCTGCATCTGCCACTAGCAAGCGGGGGCTGGGCAGGGAGGAGCGGGCTGCATTGATTAGAGTAAGGACAGGGCCTGAATCCCCCGAGGGCAATCTGAGGGAACTAGCTTGAGATAGCAAAGCAGACTGTGGGATAGCTACCCCGCGAAAAGGCGAAAAGCCCTAACCTAAGACACCTGCTCACAGAACAGAGGACTGAACAGAGCTAGCCGGCTGCAGACCGGCCCATCCCCCGCCAGAGACAGGCAGGCGAGGGCAGCCAGAGCCGGAAGGATCAAAGTAATATCTCTGCTTTTTAATATGCTATCTAGGTTGGTCATAACTTTCCTTCCAAGGAGTAAGCATCTTTTAATTTCATGGCTGCAGTCACCATCTGCAGTGATTTTGGAGCTCCCAAAAATAAAGTCTGACACTGTTTCCACTGTTTCCCCATCTATTTGCCATGAAGTGATGGGACCGGATGCCATGATCTTCGTTTTCTGAATGTTGAGCTTTAAGCCAACTTTTCCACTCTCCTCTTTCACTTTCATCAAGAGGATCTTTAGTTCCTCTTCACTTTCTGCCAGAAGGGTGGTGTCATCTGCATATCTGAGGTTATTGATATTTCTCCCGGCAATCTTGATTCCAGCTTGTGCTTCTTCCAGCCCAGTATTTCTCATGATGTACTCTGCATAGAAGTTAAATAAGCAGGGTGACAATATACAGCTTTGACATACTCCTTTTCCTATTTGGAACCAGTCTGTTGTTCCATGTCCAGTTCTAACTGTTGCTTCCTGACCTCTATATAGGTTTCTCAAGAGGCAGGTCAGGTGGTCTGGTATTCCCATGTCTTTCAGAATTTCCCACAGTTTATTGTGATCCACACAGTCAAAGGCTTTGGCATAGTCAATAAAGCAGAAATAGATGTTTATCTGGAACTCTCGCTTTTTCGATGATCCAGCGGATGTTGGCAATTTGATCTCTGGTTCCTCTGCCTTTTCTAAAACCAGCTTGAACATCTGGAATTTTACGGTTCATGTATTGCTGAAACCTGGCTTGGAGAATTTTGAGCATTACTTTACTAGCGTGTGAGATGAGTGCAATTGTGCAGTAGTAAATTCCTGGCCCAATAACTATTCTTTGTTTCTATATGTTCACATTTTCTATTCATTAATTCTTTTTCTGAAGAATATTTTATTTATTTGCTTTTGGTTGTGCTGAGTCTTTGTTGCTGCTCCAGCTCTTCTCTAGTCGGTGGTGAACAGGGAGGTTATTCTCTAGATGCAGTGCACAGGCTTTTCATTGCAATGGTTCCTCTTATTGCAGGCTTCCCTGGTGGCTCAGATGGTAAAGAATCTGCCTGCAATGTGGGAGACCTGGGTTTGATCCCTGGGTTCTGAAGATCCCCTGGAGAAGGGAATGGCTACCCTCTCCAGTATTCTTGCCTGGAGAATTCCATGGACAGAGGAACCTGCTGGGCTAGAGTCCATGGGGTTGAAAAGAGTTGGACATGACTGAGCAGCTTTCACTTTCACTTTCTCTTGTTGCAAAGCACGGGTTCTAGAGCACAGGCTCAACAGTTGTAGCATACAGAATTAGTTGCTTCCCAGCATGTGAGATCTTCCCCATGCAGGGATCAAACCCATGTCTCCTGCATTGGCAGGCAGGTTCTTTACCAGTGAGCCATCTGGGAAGCCCCCCTCCTAGGTCTTTACCCTCAAAATTCTAAAACACAAGTCCACATAAAGGCAATGTATTTTATTCAGAGGTAGATATAACCAAATATCTACCAACTGGCGAATAGATAAATTGTTGTGTAGCTGTACAATAGACTACTAATCACCAATAAGAAGGAAGCAAGAATATAAACAAGAATGTAGGTGGATTGCAAAACTGTGATACTGCAGAATTCACACGTATAGGAACTTTTATCCAGAACAGAACTATGACAGAGAGCAGAGCTTCTTGGGACCCAGGTGAGGGGAGGGGACTGTCCCAAAGGGGAATCCAGGAACTTTTGTTGTAGGGGAGGGGTATGGATGTTCTTTATCATGATGACAGTGGGTATATTATGTAGTGTGTCTTTCTCAAAGCCCATCAAATTGTACTTATGAGATTTATAAGTGTGTAAACACCATATGTAAATCATCTCAATAAAACTGACTTTAAAAAAAATCCTCTTCTCATGACTTCCCTGGTGGTTCAGTGGTTAAGACTCCACGCTTCCAATGCAGGGGATGCAGGTTCAATCCCTGGTCAAGGAACTAAGATCCTGTTCCTTATTTTATTTTTAGCAGCTAAAAATAAAAATAGTTTTTTTTAAAAAAAAAAAAAGCCTCCTTTAGAGAAAAAGATACACCAGCCCTTCAAAACAGCAAAGCTAGTCCTTTCCTAGCATTTTGAGAGAAGGAAAGACAAAACACCCAATTTCTCCTGCAGGTCATCCTGCCTCTCTTACACAACATCGCTCTTCATTTTAATAAGTTTACATTGATCCCTCTCACTTGCAACAGAAGAGTGCTAAGATATTTCTTGATGGAAAGAAAATTTAATTTCTTAAGGATTCAGAAGTCCAAACTACCTAGAAACGTAGTATCATAAAATCTTCTAATATCGTACTGAGATGACTTTATCCCTCCTGGAATGTTCATTTTCAGCTTGCTGTCTTCCTAATATCACTCCACACAAAGGCAGAGCAATTCACTGCCCAACTTCCACAAAGTCCATTTGAGGACTGAACTCATCAGACTGTAATGATTCCAGAAATTAAGATGTTCCAGCCAGAATGGTCTCAGTGTTCCTTCTTCTCACAGATTGCACAATTTACAGTTTAATTCTCTGTGATGACTCCATCAAAGGAACAGTACATGTAGATGAAATTATTTGAGTACCGTCCTTGTTTGGACCATAACAATCGGACAGCTCTGTACGCTTGCAGCAGAGGGAGAGATGTCAGGATTCTAAGATCATCTGACTCCCAAGGACTCCTGAGCTGTTGGTTCCTGCCTCCCAGTCCCAGGGTCAATGTGACAGCTCCATGAAGAACACGCCCCCCGATTATCAGCCCACATCACATGTACAGAGAACTACAGCTTTGCTGGGCAGTGAGCATTGCACAGGGACTGTCATCAGCCCACAATGTAACAACTCATTGTGGCATTACAAACCCATCTGATGCTGGGAGCTTCGTCCAAGGAGACCAGCAGCCAAACGCTGAAGTGTTTGTATCATGACAAACATCATTATGAGACAGAAAGAGCCTATTAGTCCTACCGTGTAATTTTAAACCTCAAACTGTCAAAAAGAAAAGGCCTCATCTTCTCATTTTGAGAAGCCTGTTATCATTCCAGGGTCCTTAACAGCTCATTCAGTAGCCAGTTAAGTGCCCTTTCAGAACTGACAAAGCTTCACTCTGTGCTAGTTCTAGCGTCTGAAGAGTTTAGAAGCAGGAGGCTGAGCCAGACGTGAGAAAGCTCCTAGCTTTTGTAAGCTTGAGTGTGAGATGCTGGGCTGTACGTGGCTTACTGTTCTGTTTTTCCCCCAAGTTTTATTTGTTTATTTATTTTAATTTTTGGCCACACCCTGCAGATCTTTTCCCTGACCAGGGATCGAACTCTCACCCTGCATTGGAAGGCAGGGTCCTAACCATTGGACCGCTGGGGAAGTCCCCTGTCCTGTTTGTTTTTGATTAGAAAACCGAGGTTGAAAAAGAGACACAGATGTAAAGAACAGACTTTTGGACTATGTGGGAGAAGCTAAGGATGGGATGATTTGAGAGAATAGCACTGAAACATGTATATGACCATATGCAAAATAGATGACCAAGGCAAGTTCAATTCATGAAGCAGGGCACTCAAAACTGGTGTTCTGGGACAACCTAGAGGGGTGGGATAGAGTGGGGAGGAAGGTGGGAGGGGGTGTTCAGGATGTGGGGGACACATGTACACCCGTAGGTGATTCACATCTATGTATGGGAAAAAACGACCACAATATTGTAAAGTAATTAGCCTCCAATTAAAATTAATTACAAAAAAAAACCCCGAGGCTGATACCAAGAGATGTGCCTGTTTCTGCATGTAGTTGAAGTTGTTCAGTTACTAAGTCGTGTCTGACTCTTTGCAACCCCGTTGACTATAGCCCACCAGGCTTCTCTGTCCATGGGACTTCCCAGGCAAGAATACCGGATGGGTTGCCATTTCCTCCTCCACTGTATATGTGAGTGTAAGTGTGCACACAGTGGGATTTGAGGGTCTGCATGAGTCTCTGGGAATTTGGGAATGAATGTCTATGCCAGCTCATTTGGATACTTTTCTGTGAGTGTTGCCAGTCTTGGAGTACGAGAGCATCCTTTCTAGCCTGGGCTGTGCAGTTAGCTGCTCCATCTCCACATGGGCATTTGCTTGACTCTGACCCACAGCCTAGGAGTCCTGATGATGGAAAGAAAAGTGCTCTGAGCAACAGACCCAAGCTGTAATTGATTAGATGTTCAGTGGTAGGCTGGGCTTTCCAGGTGGTATAGTGGTAAAGAATCCACCCGCCAATGCAGGAGATGCAGGAAGCGCGGGGTTCAATCCCTGAGTTGGGAAGATCCCCTGGAGAAGGAAATGGCAACTCACTCCAGTATTCTTGCCTGGAGAATCCCATGAACAGAGGAGCCTGAGGGGCTTCAGTCCACAGGGTCACAAAGAGTGGGACATGACTGAGCGACAGCACGTCAGGGTTAGGCAGGTTTCTCTGCCTCTCTGATATATCTCTATTTCCTTATCGGTGAAATGAAATGAAGGCTAATTCATGGGCTTCAGGAGCAGACTCCTGCTGGAGCACTTGCCAGAGTGTGTGTTATATAATAACAATGGAATAGCGTCGTGTTGTGTAGGAAAAGTTTCTTGTCTCAGTTCCGGTTCTCCCAGAGGTAGATTGTGAGACAGGGTTTGAGGTCAAGTGGTTTATTGGGGGTGTGAAGGAGAATGAGGAGACACAGGGAAGGGAAGTCAGTGAATGAAATGTGTATTATCAACCAGCTACTATTTGGAGGACAGTGCTTTGCCCCCATAGGGCCACCCTGGGAAACAGTGCAGAATACACTCCTCGGGGTGACCCCCAGCCATGTCTGAGGGTGCTGATGGGGTCATGCATGAGGTCGTGGGCCACTGGCGAGGAGCTGCTGGGGGACAGCCAGTTTTTCTCAGCACTTGCAGCCTGACATAGACAAGGTCCAAGAGCCGCAGACCCAGCCAGTAGATTCTGGCTAGCTCCCTCTCGCTGACCCCGAGAACTGCGGCCTGAGAGCCAGGGCAGGGCAGCACCTGGTTTCAGGTGCAAGACTATGTTTCACAGCAAAGACCTAAATTATGGGCAGGCTTGGATTCCAAAACAGGAAAATAAATGGCAATTCCAGGACTTCCGTGGTGGCTCAGTGGTATAGAATCTGCCCTTACTATGCAAGGGACTCGGGTTCCAACTCTGGTCCAGGAAGATCCCACATGCCTCGGAGCAACCAAGCCCATGCACCACAGCTATTGAGTCTGTGCTCTGGAGCCCGGGAGCTGCAGCTGCTGAAGCCTGTGTGCCCTAGAGCCTGTACCTCGATAGAGAAAAGCCCACGTAGCAACTAAGACCCAGCACATCCAAAAATAAATAATTTCTTTAAAAAAAGGAGTCAGCTGAGCACCTCATCTTTCACCACACTACCCCTCCTCCATCTTTCCACTCGCATCACCTTGACTTTCCCTGTATCCTTCAAGTTTGCTCTTCTCCCTCCAACGACAGGACCTCGCATACTGTGTTCCCCAGCCTGGGACACCTTCCTGCCTCTCCTTGCACTTAATTCTGGCTCATGCCTCAGAGGGCTGCTCAGGTGTGGTCTTCCCAGGATGCCTGCTTTGAGCTCCCTGAGCATCACATCTCCCTGCCTTGGACCCACGCCACCTCTTCATGTCCTGCTCCTTCAGGATGCTTCCAGGGAACGTCCACACTTGTCTGATGGATGACATGTCAGTCCCCTCCAGTGCATCTCCCCCTTAGACTGGAATTCCAACGCAGCGGGACCGCAGAGCCCCAGAGCCCAGCACTGCGTCTGGAGCATAACAGACACTCGATAATACTCATTGCGTGACTTCACACAAAGGGGTTTGAAATAACAGTGTGAACAGGGAAGAGGCTAGAAGAAGAGCAATAGCGAAGGGAGCAAGTGTAGGACCAGATGCTCTCCTTGGCTCCCCTTCATCCACCCTCTGGGCCTCTCCACCCCCATTCTGTGTCCTTCCACAGCCAGGAGACGCAGCCCATGCTGGTAGCTCCGCAGCCCATCTGGCTGCAGTGCAATCACTCCGCCCAGGGCTCTGAGGATGCACCTGGTACACTCAGTGACGAAGCGGCTCCAAATCGTACCCAGGCCCTGTGTCCACCCCTCCTCTCCCTCTCCCCGTCCTGGAGGGGAGTTTGCCACTTTCCACTGCCATCTGCTTGGGTGCAGCTCACCAGGCTGCACCCGGCAGGAAGCTGTGGTCCCTGGGCCTCCATGGAACCAGCAGCCAGGGTAGGTGGGCAGAAGGCAAACATGATGGCCTGGGGTTGGGAACATGATCCCAGCTGCTGAGTCCCGTGGAGGACACGGGAGGTGAGCGGGGAATCTCCATGGAAGGCAAGAAGGGGGAACTGGACCAGCTCTGGGGAAAATGGTCAACACTGAAAATTATCACAAGCAATGAGGGATGGTGTCCTGCTGGCACGGGGGTGTCTTGAATCCAGAGGGTGAGAGCAAAGGATGCAGGGACATCCGTGGTGATTCTGGTGGTCCAAGAGTCATTGCTTCCAATGCAGGGAACCTGGGTTCGATCCCTGCTTGGGGAACTAGATCCCGCATGCCGAAACTAAAAATCCGCATGCTGCAGATAAGACCCAGAACCTCCAAATAAATATATGTTTTTTTAAAAAAGAAGGAATGAATCAAGCTAGGACAAGGTGAGGTGTCTGACTCAAAACCCAAAGGCCAGGCTGACTAGAAAAAAGGGGACTTGTGACTTGTTAATGTCCGTTAGCAGAACCGTGGGTGGGGTGCTGGATGGCAAGCCATGGTTCAGAGGGCAGCAAGGGAAGGTGAAACAGAGAACTCTGCTCCTCCCAGCCTTCCCTGGTAGCTCAGCTGGTAAAGAATCTGCCTGTGATACAGGAGACCTAGGCTCAATCCCTGGGTTGGGAAGATCCCCTAGAGGAGGAAATGGCTACCCACTCCAGTATTCTTGCCTAGAGAATCCCATGGACAGAGGAGCCTGGCAAGCTACAGTCCATGGGGCCGCACAGAGTCAGACAACACTGAGTGACTAACACTTCACTTCACACAATATTCTGGCATGTACTTGAACCAAAACCCAAAAGCTTTATTTTAAAGATGTTGTTTCCCTGCCAATAGCATAGGAGTGTTCCATTTTCTCCAGCCCCTGTTACCCCGGTATGACATCTTAAAAGTCAAAAACTGTTACTTGTTGATATGAATATCAATTTCATTTTAGCTCAATTTGAACAGAGAAGCAAAAAAATCAGGAGGCCTATTTGTTCAGGTTTCTTCAGGGAGAAAAATGAAACTATTAGAAGACAAATTGCATGCAGTTTATGGGCTCTGAGTCGCTATTGTTTGCAGGAATTTTATGTATTTTTCCAAATATGACTTTTCATTCATTTCACAACAAATAACAGAATTATAAGAAACTAATTTGAAATGATGGCTTGTTTCTACCCAAAAAATCTGAATACAAAGGAACCAATGGGAATCACAAATATCAGGGTGCAAAGCTTTTAAGAATATTTTAGGTTTGCAAATAATTACTAGTATGCTTGCAATTTCAACAATATATTTTTATTCTGATCAAGAATATCTTTTTCCAGGAGGCTTCCAGTGTGCTCATCTCCTGCTGCAAACCCGGGATGCTGGAATCAGGCCACTTCCTGTCTGTCTTTACAGGACACTGGGCTGCACTCTAAGAAATTCCTGGCTCTCCCCTGGATCCTGACCATCATGTGGCCACAGAAATTGGTAATGTTATTGTTTTGCCTGTTGAGATGTTTGATGACACAGATCCTTTCAGTTTCCTGATGTGGATGAAGTGTGGAGCCGAGTGATGATTTCTTCTTCAAGAAATGTACATCCTAGTTCCCGCACGAGGGTGAGCCCCCGTCCAACGATGAGAGACCCTGCATGTGGGTGACCTGTGCCTCCTGGGAGACCAGCCCTAAACTCGTCTGAACCTGACCAAGTTCTGTCTACATGTTATATTTAGACCTCTCCAAGTGCTGTGTAGACGAGACCGTGAGCTTTTTATGAGAACATTTAGGCCTCACTGTTCCGTGTGTGCTAGGACATGGAGACCCAGGTGGAGGCCTGGCCTGGCCTCTGTATGGGAAACTCCGTGCCTGCATCTGAGCGTCAGTGCTCAGATGTCTGGGCTCTGGGGCTGGGGTGGGCTTCTCTGGGTGACCGTGCTCTCCTCTGAGTGGGGTTCCCTGGCCCTCCCGGGGGTCAGTGCTGCAGTCAGGCTCCTAGTCTTTCTCTCCCAGATTCACCTTCCCTGGGGCTCCTGGAGCCCCCTCAGGTGGGCTACCTGCTAATCATTCCAGTTTTCCAGCACATTCAGGTTGAGTAGGGAGGCAGGTTCACCTGGTGAATTGATTCCAGGGGACAGGGATCGGGCAAAAAGTCAATGGGCAGCAGGTGAGGTTGCTGCTGTGCTCTCCTTCCACTCGACTCTCTCCTCCAAAGAGAACAGAGCTGCCCCTCGTCTTTCAGCCCAGCTCTACTGTGTTTTCTCAGTGCCTCAGCAGGACAAGAAAGACAGAGCCTGCCAGAAACAAGGTACTGTATTCAACTCTAGCATGAGCTTTCAAACCAGCAAAAAATCATATGATACCAAGGTGAAAACAGGAGGGGCCTGACTTCTCAGGGACAATTGACGGGAGATGAGACCAACCCTAGACTTCTTTCTAGGGTCCCCAGAGGTCCCAGGGACTTGACTTGTTCACACATTGGGGGCCCACTGACCACAGCCATGGTGTCCTGACTGAGGGCTCGTGTGACCCCAGGTGGGTGGTCTGGGGACTGTGTGAGTCTCACCCCATCTGCATGGGTCAGGGTCACGTGTACAGGGAGACCACACACACACAAAGCTAAGAAAAAGGGAAGAATACATGAGGGCTTGTCTTGTGTTTGGACTTCCCTGATAGCTCAGTTGGTAAAGAATCCACCTGCAATGCAGGAGGCCCCCATTCGATTCCTGGGTTGGGAAGATCCGCTGGAGAAGGGAAAGGCTACCCGCTCCAGTATCCTGACCTGGAGAATTCCATGCACTGTATAGACTATGGGATCACAAAGAGTCAGACACAACCGAGTGACTTTCACTTCACTCACTTTTGTTGAGGAATTTATGCTTTACAGTATTCACTTTATACAGGCCTGTGCCTGTTTGCCTCTTTACGCCTGTGAGGTTCACCCTCCCTGGGGCTCCTGGACACTCCTCAGGTGGCTACCTAGTAATTATTCCAACTTTCCAACACGAGCATGGCAAGATGGGAGTCAGGTTTACCTGGTCAGTTGATTGCAGGGCACATGGATCAGGCAAAAGGCCAATGGGCAGCAGGTGAGGTTGCTGCTGTGATCTCCTTCCAGTCGATCATCCCTACTTAGCAGAGAGCAGACCTCCCCCTCGTCTCCCAGCCCTGCGTCTGGTGTGTTTTCTCAACACCTCAGTGGGACAAGAAAGGACTGAGCCTGACAGAACCAAGGTAGTGTGTTCAACATTATTATGACAGCTGTAAAAACTGTTAATATCACACACAAAGGGAAGGGAGGAAGACTTTTCTGGGACAAGTGTGGGGAGAAGAGACCAACCCTGCAGTTCTTTCTGACATCCTAGGAAGTCACAGGAACCCACTTGTTTCCACCTTAGGGGCCCAAGCAGCAAAGACACCATGTCCTACCCAAGGGTCGTGGGCCCAGGGCAGGATCTGGGGAGGTGGTGTCAGCTTGGAGACTGGAAGTGTGTCCCCAGGTGCTGGGGGTTGTGTGGGTCTCAGCCCATCCACATGGGTAAGGATCCTGTGTACACAGAGACCGCACGTCTACTCTTTGCCTGCAGTGTGTCTTGTCCCCTCGGAGATTCCCAGCGTCTGAAGTGACCTGTGGTCCTTTTTCTTCACCTTGTGGCACTCGCTTGAGTGGGTTGCTTCTCTGTGTGCTGCGGAGTGAAAACCTTTGGAGGTGTCATATTAATATAGCATATCACGTGTACATCCTCTGCAGTATTTATTCTTTGTAGATCTTTTCGATGATGGCCGTTGTGACCAGTGTGAGGTGATACCTTATTGTAGTTTTGATTGGCATTGATTTAATAATTACTGGTGGAGTATCTTTCCATGTGCTTTTATTATTTTATACCTTGTGAGTACAGTTTACCTTAGGAGTTCCATTGCATTGTCCTTTTATTTAGACCTTTAATCTATTTGCAGTCTATTTTTGTGTATGGTGTTAGGTTGTAGTCTAATTTCATTCTCATTTTCATGCTAAGGAACCTGCCTGGTGTCCTCCACCGTGGCTGCTCCCAATTTCCATTCCCAGCATCAGTGTGGGAGGGTTCTCTCTTCTCTATACACTCTCCAGGATTTACTGTTTGTAGAGTTTCTGTCTATGGCCATTGTGACTGGTGTGAGGTGATAAACCTTGTTGAAGTTTTGATTTGCATTTCTCTCATATTTAGTGATGTTGACATCTTTTCATGTGATTTTTTAAAACAATGTGAGTTAAACTTACTTATTCAAATTGGCTTCTTGAGTGCCTGCCATATTTTGGATATTTTCCTATGATCTCGCCTAGGACATTTCTTGAAAAGGGTGTCTTTTACTTAAGAGTTCCCCAGATCTTTTGAATATTAAGTGCCCATGAGCAATGGTTTCCAAGTTGTTGGTATGGGAAATGGCCACAAGGTGGCAGCATGTCTTTATGCCCAACTCCTTACTGGGGGAACCAGAGCCTTGGGGAAAGTCCTGTTCCTGGATTGTCAGGGTGGAAAGTGCCAGAAGCAACACTTAAGGCTTGTGTCCCATTCTTCTTCCTTCCTTACCCCTGTCCCCTGGACACATCCCAGTTCCTGCAACACCCTCTGGGGAGGGTGCTTTCATCCATAGGTGGGGCAACCCTAAGGAAGGAGGTTGGAGGTGGGAACCCCAACACCAGGAAACATGGAGCCCATGGGGCTTTTCAAAGCTCTTCCAGCTCAGAGCCTCCACATCCTTTGGGTGCAGTAGGCATAGTTTCACTGCAGGAGGACCTGCTTGGATCTGGAGGTTGTGGGCCTGTGTAGAGGGGAGCAGGCTCACCAGGTCCATGGGGCAAGACTCATTGGCTGGCACACCCTCCCCAGCTCCGTCAGCCCTGTGACAGTCCATCCTTGGGAAACAAGTCTGCCCAGGCTTCATGGATGTGACAGCAGCCCAGGTCACCAAGGCCTGAGGGGAATAGAGTTGACGTTCACTCTGTAATTTGCATCTTGTATTGGTGTATAGGTGACTTACTATGCTGTAGGGTATGTTTGTTTTTGCTTTTAGTTTTAGGTGAACAGCAACATGATTCACTTATGCATAGGTGTATACACATCCTTTTTTGGATTCTCTTCCCAAATAGTTTACTACGTACTGTTGATTAGGACGGAGAAGGCGATGGCACCCCACTCCAGTACTCTTGCCTGGAAAATCCCATGGATGGAGGAGCCTGGTGGGCTGCAGTCCATGGGGTCGCTAAGAGTCAGACACAACTGAGCGACTTCACTTTCACTTTTCACTTTCATGCATTGGAGAAGGAAATGGCAACCCACTCCAGTGTTCTTGCCTTGAGAATCCCAGGGATGGCGGAGCCTGGTGGGCTGACATCTATGGGGTCACACAGAGTCGAACACGACTAAAGCGACTTAGCAGCAGCAGCACTAACAGATGGAAAAGGCAATGGCAACCCAGTCCAGTACTCTTGCCTGGAAAATCCCATGGACGGAGAAGCCTGGTGGGCTGCGGTCCATGGGGTCAATACGAGTCGGGCACGACTGAGTAATTTCACTTTCACTTTTCACTTTCCTGCATGGGAGAAGGAAATAGCAATCCACTCTAGTGTTCTTGCCTGGAGAATTCCCAGGGATGGAGGAGCCTGGTGGGCTTCCGTCTATGGGGTTGCACAGAGTCGGACACAATCGAAGCGACTTAACAACAGCAGCAGCAGTAGCAGCCGTACTAACAGATGCTGAGCATCTTTTATGTGCTTCACGGCCATCTCTGTCTTCTTTGCAGAAATGTCCATTTAAATCTTGTTCCACTACTTGGTTGGGTTTTCCTTTGATATTGAGATGCATAAGCTGTTTGTGTGTTTTGGAGATAAATTCCTTGCGGGTGTCTTTGTTTGCAAATATTAGTTCCATTATGAGGGTTGTCTTTTTGTTTTGTTTATGGTTTCCTCTGCTGTTACACTTTTAAGGGTAATTAAGTCCCATTTATTTTGTTTGTTTGTTTGTTTTCATGATTCTAAGAGGTGGGTCAGAAAAGAACTTGCTGCATTTTATGTCAAAGCGTGTTATGCTCTTTTCCTCAAGAGTTTCATTGTATCCGTCCTTTTATTTAGATCTTTAATCTATTTGGAGTTTATTTCTGTGTATGCATCAGGGAGTATTCTAATTGCATTCTCATTATCATTTCTTTGAAAACCTGCACACCATTCTCCATAGTGGCTGTTACTAATTTACCTTTTCACTAACAGTGTAGGAGGGTTCTCTTTCTTCCACACTTTTTCTAGCATTTATGGTTTGTCAACTTTTGGATAATGGCGATTGTGAATCACGTGAGGAAATACCTCAATAGAGTTTTGATTTGCTTTTCTCTAACATTTGGTGATGGTGACATCTTTTAACATGATTTCTTTAAAGAGTGTGAGTTAAATTTACCACCTGAAATTGGCCACTTGGACACTTGCCTTGTTTTAAATTCTTTTTTGGTGACAGCCCCTAGGACATTTCTCTGGGGCAGATGTTTTTTTTTACTTACAGCCCCTTGATCCTTGTGAATGTTAAACGCCCAGCACCATCGCTTTACATATTGTTAGAGAAAAAGGCCAGAAAGGAGCAACACTTCTTTAAGCCTCACTCTTCTCTATTTTCCTGTAATTTCCTGTTATTTTATATTGGAATATAGGTGAGGAATATTGCACTGTGTATATGAACCTCGTCTCCTGTATGTATTCTTCTGTCCTTCTACAATTAGCTTGCTTCCTTGTCTTGGCTAGGGGGACCGAGATCGAGGGCTACCCATGTCCTTTAATTTTTAGGTTTTCTCTGGATTTTTTCCTAGGTATTGGATAGCCTTTGACTGTGTGGATCACAATAAACTGTGGAAAATTCTGAAAGAGATGGGAATACCAGACCACCTGACCTGCCTCTTGAGAAATCTGTATGCAGGTCAGGAAGCAACAGGTAGAACTGGACATGGAACAACAGACTGGTTCCAAATAGGAAAAGGAATACGTCAAGGCTGTATATTGTCACCTTGCTTATTTAACTTATATGCAGAGTACATCATGAGAAACGCTGGACTGGAAGAAACACAAGCTGGAATCAAGATTGCCGGGAGAAATATCAATAACCTCAGATATGCAGACGACACCACCCTTATGTCAGAAAGTGAAGAGGAACTCAAAAGCCTCTTGATGAAAGTGAAAGTGGAGAGTGAAAAAGTTGGCTTAAAGCTCAACATTCAGAAAATGAAGATCATGGCATCCGGTCCCATCACTTCATGGGAAATAGATGGGGAAACAGTGGAAACAGTGTCAGACTTTATTTTGGGGGGCTCCAAAATCACTGCAGATGGTGACTGCAGCCATGAAATTAAAAGATGCTTAATCCTTGGAAGGAAAGTTATGACCAACCTAGATAGCACATTCAAAAGCAGAGACATTACTTTGCCAACAAAGGTCCATCTAGTCAAGGCTATGGTTTTTCCTATGGTCATGTATGGATGTGAGAGTTGGACTGTGAAGAAGGCTGAGCGCCGAAGAATTGATGCTTTTG
>NW_011494753.1:688685-693114 GCF_000754665.1 Bison bison bison
AGGGAGGCCTGGCGTGCTGCGATTCATGGGGTCGCAGAGAGTCGGACACGACTGAGTGACTGATCTGATCTGAATGTTTAGTGATGTTGACATCTTGTGATTTTTTTTAAGAGGGTAAATTAAATTTACATCTTTAAATTGGCTTCTTTAACACCTGCCTTGTTTTGGATTCTTTTTCTATGACAACCCCAAGGACATTTCAGGAGGGAAGGTGTTTTTTACTTACAGCCCCTGGATCCTGGTGAATGTTAAACTCCCACAGCACAGCTCTGCATGGTGTTATTACAGAAAGTGGCCACAAGGCGGCAGCACTACTTCTTTGCCACATTTTTGTTTTCCCTGTACATTCCTTGTTATTTTCTACTGGCTTAGAGTGGATTTCTGATGTTGTGTTTGTTGTAGATGTACAGAAACTCGATTCAGTTACACATAGACATTTATCTATTCTCTTTAGGGTTCTTTTTCCCATAGAGGTGATTACAGTATGTTCAATCAACTTTCCTAAGCTATTCAGTAGGTACTTTTTATCATCTATTTGATATATATTAGTAAGTATATGTTAATTCCAATCTCTTAATTTCTCCTGCCTGTATCTGGAGTCTGGGGGCTCTCCAGAGGCAACAGGCACTCCAGGTCCATTTTGGAGACACACTGCCTGCTACGTGCTCCCAGTTCTCTCAGCCCCAGGACGCTCCAGCCTTGGGACACAAACCAGTCAGGCTCCAGGGATGTGACACCAGCCCAGCTTAGTATCTCCGGAGGGGAATAGAGTCAGTATTTCTTTTTAATTTTTTATGTTTCCATTCCATTATTTGAACTGGAGTGTACAGTGAATTACAATCCTGTTGGTGTTTTGTTTTTTCCTTTTTCTTCTACCACAGATTGTTTCACATCAACATAGGTGTATATAGATTTGTTGGGGTTTTTTCCTTTATAGGTTAATATAATGTGGATTAAGTTTCCTTGTGATACACGGTGGGCCTTGGTCACTTACTTTATCAATAGTAGTGTGCATATATTAGAATATTATCTGTCCATGCCCCACATCTTTATATCTTCATGACCAGAAGTTTCTTTTCTAAGTCTGTGAGCCTGTGTCTCAGGCAATAAGTTCATCTGTATTCATCTTTAGTTTATACCTAGAAGTGATATCATACCGTGAACTTCCAGATGTTCAAGCTGGATTTAGTAAAAGGCAGAGGAGCTAGAGATCAAACTGCCAGCATACACTGGATAATAGAAAAAGCAAGAGAGTTCCAGAAAAATATCTACTTCTGCTTTATTGGCTATGCCAAAGCCTTTGACTATTTGGATCACAACAAACTGTGGAAAATTCTTTAAAAAATGGGAATACCAGACCACCTGACCTGCCTCCTGAGAAATCTGTGTGCAGGTCAAGAAGCAATAGTTAGAACTAGACATGGGACAACAGACTGGTTCCAAATCAGAAAGGAGTACATCAAGGCTGTATATTGTCACCCTGCTTATTTAACTTCTATGCAAAGTACATCATGAGAAATGCTGGGCTGGATGAAGCACAGGCTGGAATCAAGATTGCCGGGAGAAATATCAATAACATCAGATATGCAGATGACACCCCCTTATGGCAGAAAGCGAAGAAGAACTAAAGAGCCTCTTGATGAAAGTGAAAGAGGAGAGTGAAAAAGTTGGCTTAAAACTCAACATTCAGAAAACTAAGATCATGGCAGCTGGTCCTATCACTTCACGGCAAATAGATGGGAAACAATGGAAACAGTGAGAGACTATTTTCGGGGACTCCAAAATCACTGCAGATGGTGACTGCAGCCATGAAATTAAAAGATGCTTGCTCCTTGGAAGAAATGCTATGACCAACCTAGACAGCATGTTAAAAAGCAGCAACATTACTTTGCCAACAAAGGTCCATCTAGTCAAAGCTATGGTTTTTCCAGTAGTCATGTATGGATATGAGATTTGGACTATGAAGAAAGCTGACGACTGAAGAATTGATGCTTTTGAACTGTGGTGTTGGAGCAGACTCTTGAGAGTCCCTTGGACTGCAAGGAGATCCAACCAGTTAATCCTGAAGGAGATCAGTCCTGAATATTCATTGGAAGGACTGATGCTGAAACTCCAATAATTTTACCACCTGGTGTGAAGAACTGACTCATTGGAAAAGGCCCTGATGGGAAAGATTGAAGGCGAGAGGAGAAGGGGACAACAGAGGATGAGATGGCTGGATGACATCACTGGATTGATGGACATGAGTTTGAGTAAACTCTGGGAGTTGGTGATGGATAGGGAAGCCTGGTGTGCTGCAGTCCATTGGGTGACAAGCTGTCGGACACGACTGAGCAACTGAACCAAACTGATATCATATGATACTTGTCTTTCTTTGTCTCCTTCACTTCACTTGGCATTATTTCCTACTTCTTTATGGTTGAGAAATATTCTGTGATGTACATGGACCCCATTGTCTGTATCCATTCATCTGTGCTTCTATAATTAGCTTGCTTTCCTGTCTTGGCTGTTATACCTAGTGGGGCCAAAATCGCAGGGCTACCCATCTCTCTTAAAATTTGGGTTGTATCCACCTGGCTGCCTCATGTCCTGACTCCAGCCCAGTCCAGTCACGAGGCACAAGCCTGCTCAGACTCCAGAAACGGGAGAGCAGCCCAACTCAGGGAGGTCACGGGGGATAAAATAGGCAGTGCTTTCTATTCCTTTTCTTTAGTCTTATGCCTGTGCTATCTTGGAATATAATCAATTTGCAGTTTTGTGCTTGTCTTCAGGGTACAGCCACCCGATTCAGTTATGACATATACAGACAGCTTATCTGTTCTTTTTTGGATTCTGTTGCCATAGAGGTTATGGCAGAAGGTGAGCAAAGTACCCTGTGCTAACCATCAGGTCCTTCCTGACTATTTATTAGAGATACACATTTCTATGTATATTTGGAAGGAAGGAAGGAAATGATAACCCTTCTGGATTACCTATTATAGACAGAGACTTCTGTGTATATTTTAGCCCTTAGTCTGGGGTCGCACAGAGTCAGACACGACTGAAGCGATTTAGCAGCAGCAGTCCTAATTCATCCTTGCTCTTTCACTTTTTCTTGGAAACTTCTGATTCTGTTTGAATTCTCAGAGTCACTTTTTTTGTTGTAAATTTGTTCCATTGTATCTCTTTTTGTATTTTTCCTACAAGGGACATCATATTCTATTGTCTTTCTCTGTGCAACTGACTTCAATTAGTCTATGATTCTCCAAGTTCGATCCTTGTGACAATTAGAGGCATAATTTCAGTGGCCATTTTTCATGACTGAGTAATAGTCCACTGTATGTACGCACCACATCTTCTTTAACCTTTAGTCTGTCAGGTGACATCTTGCTGGTTCTGTGTCTTGGCTCTGGGAAGCAGTGCTATAGTAAATGATGGGGTGCCTGTGTCTTTTTCGTTGATGGTTTTCTCAGGATACAGGCCCAGGTGTGGGTATGTCAGACCATGGGCTGAGCCCTTTTGAAGTCAAGAAACACCTGGAGTAACAGGCAAATTTGGCCTTGGAGTACAGAATGAAGCAAGGCAAAGCCTAATAGAGTTTTGCCAAGAGAGCGCGCTGGTCATAGCAAACACCCTCTTCCAACAACACAAGAGAATATTCTACACATGGACATCACCAGATGGTCAACACTGAAATCAGATTGATTATATTCTTTGCAGCCAAAGATGGAAAAGCTCTCTATACAGTCAGCAAAAACAAGACTGGGAGCTGACTGTGGCTCAGATCATGAACTCCTTATTGCCAAATTCAGACTTAAATTGAAGAAAGTAGGGAAAACCACTAGACCATTCAGGTATGACCTAAATCAAATCCCTTATGACTACACAGTGGAAGTGAGAAATAGATTTAAGGAACTAGATCTGATAGAGTACCTGATGAACTATGGACGGAGATTCGTGACATTGTACAGGAGACAGGGATCAAGACCATCCCCATGGAAAAGAAATGCAAAAAACCAAATGGCTGTCTGAGGAGGCCTTACAAATATCTGTGAAAAGAAGAGAAGTGAAAAGCAAAGGAGAAAAGGAAAGATATAAACATCTGAATGCAGACTTCCAAAGAATAGCAAGAAGAGATAAGAAAGCCTGCCTCAGCAATCAATGGAAAGAAATAGAGGAAAACAATAGAATGGGAAAGACTAGAGATCTCTTCAAGAAAATTAGAGATACCAAGGGAATATTTCATGCAAAGATGGACACAATAAAGGACAGAAATGGTATGGACCTAACAGAAGTAGAAGATATTAAGATGAGGTGGCAAGAATACACAGAAGAACTGTACAAAAAAGATCTTCACAACCAAGATAATCATGATGGTGTGATCACTCACCGAGAGCCAGACATCCTGGAATGTGAAGTCAAGTGGACCTTAGAAAGCATCACTATGAAC
>NW_011494753.1:693688-705876 GCF_000754665.1 Bison bison bison
GAAAATGAAGATCATGGCGTCTGGTCCCATCACTTCATGGGAAATAGATGGGGAAACAGTGGAAACAGTGTCAGACTTTATTTTGGGGGGTTCCAAAATCACTGCAGATGGTGACTGCAGCCATGAAATTAAAAGGTGCTTATTCCTTGGAAGGAAAGTTATAAGCAACCTAGATAGCATATTCAAAAGCAGAAACATTACTTTGCCAACAAAGGTCCGTCTAGTCAAGGCTATGGTTTTTCCAGTGGTCATGTTTGGATGTGAGAGTTGGACTGTGAAGAAAGCTGAGCTCAAAGAATTGATGCTTTTGAATTGTGGTATTGGAGAAGACTCTTGAGATCCCCTTGGACTGCAAGGAAATCCAACCAGTCCATTCTGAAGGAGATTAGTCCTGGGTGTTCATTGGAAGGACTGATGCTAAAGCTGAAACTCCAATACTTTGGCCACCTCATGCAAAGAGTTGACTCATTGGAAAAGACCCTGTTGCTGGGAGGGATTGGGGACAGGAGGAGAAGGGGACGACAGAGGATGAGATGGCTGGATGGCATCACTGACTCAATGGACATGAGTTTGAGTGAACTTTAGGAGTTGGTGATGGACAGGGAGGCCTGGCGTGCTGCATTTCATGGGGTTGCAAAGGGTCGGACATGACTGAGCGACTGAACTGAACTGAGAAGGAAGAGTTAATCATCTGCTATTTTCTTCCTCTGTTGCTGACTCCACTTAGTGTTTAAGCCTCCAGGTTTCAACCTCATGGTAACCAGTGGCATAATTACATAATTTCAGTGACAGTTTTCATGTCTGAGTCATAGCCCATTGTATATATGTACCACTATTCTTTAAGATTTAATCTGTCTATTGTAATTAGTGGTGCAATGAAGGTTGGGATGCACATGGATTTTTGAATGGTGGTTTTCTCAGGACACTGATCCAGGTGAGGAAATGTCAGATCCTAGCGTTAGCTGTCTCAAGGGGTTGTCTCTACCCCACCCTAGTTCTTCCTTTCTTCCTTATTTACTATCTGTTTATCTTTTTTTCCCCAGGTTTGTGTTTCAATCCTTGCCAAATGTTAATGGAGCTGTTTGGTATAATTTGAGTATAGATCCTTTTTCTGATATGTGTTTTGCAAATAGTCTCTTCCAATTTGTGGTTCATTTTATTTTCTGAATAAGGTGATTCATAGAGTAGACACTTTTAATTTTATAAATAATTTATAATTTTAATTTTTCTGAGGAAGCTTATAATTTTCCAAAGAAGTTTTTATTTTCTCAGGAACTTTTTAATTGTGTGAAAGTGAGTAATTGTATGGAAATGAGTAATGCGAATGGTATTAACTTTCCTTCCTTCACTCTCTCTCGGAGTTTGCTCAAACTCATGTCCAGTGAATCGGGGATGCCATTCAACCATCTCATCCTCTGTCACTGTCTTCTGCCCTCAATCTCTCCCAGCATCAGGGTCTTTTCCAATGAGTTGGCTCTTCATGTGAGGTGGCCAAAGTATTGGAGCTTCAGCTTTAGCATCTGTCCTTCCAATGAATATTCAGGGTTGATTTCCTTAAAGATTGACTGGTTTGATCTCCTTGCAGTCCAAGGAACTCTCAAGAGTCTTCTCCAGCACCACAGTTCAAAAGCATCAATTCTTTATCGCTCAGGTTTCTTTATGGCCCAATCCTCACATCCACATGGACTATTGGAAAAACCATAGCTTTATCTATATGGACCTTTGTTGGCAAAGTGATGTCTCTGCTTTTTAATACATTGTCTAGGTTTGTCATAGCTTTTCTTCCAAGAAGCAAGTGTCTTAGTTTCATGACTACAGTCACCATCTGCAGTGATTTTGGAGCCCAAGTGAAGAAAATTTGCCACTGTTTGCATTTTCCCCCACCTATTTGCCATGAAGCAATGGGACTGGATGCCATGATTTTAAGTTGAGTTTTAAGCCAATTGTTTCATTCTCCTCTTTCACGTTCATCAAGAGGCTCTTTAGTTTTTCTTCACTTTCTGCCCATTAGGGTGGCATCATTTGCATATCTGAGGTTATTGATATTCCTCCCAGCAATCTTGATTCCAGCTTGTGCTTCATGCAGCCCAGCGTTTCTCATGATGTACTCTGCATAGAAGTTAAACAAGCAGGGTGACAATATACAGCCTTGCATACTCCTTTCCCAACTTGGAACCTGCCTGTTGTTCATGTCCAGTTCTAACTGTTGCTTCTTGACTTGCATCCAGGTTTTTGTGAGGCAGTTTAGATGGTCTGTTGTTTCCATCTCTTTAGAATTTTCCAGTTTGTTGTAAGCCATACAATCAAAGGCTTTAATTGTTTGAAAATTTTTTATTTATGAAAATTTTAAATTTATGATATAAAAATATATACATCTATTTTCACAGATATGCACCCGTATTGTCATATAGGAGATATACCAATATTTGCATATAAGACATACATACCTATATTGCCATATATGAAATATAAACATCTATTTCCATATATGAAATATATATAGAATATCACTCAGCAAAATAGCAAAATAAAAATGGGAAATTTTTAAAAATTTTCCATCAGGAAACTAATTTTGATGAGAATTTTTAAAAATCACATAAAGTAGTTTTCCTCTTTTAATTTTTGCTTTACAAAGAATTTATCAGTCAAGTGTATAGCCAATGAGTCTAACTACAGGATAACTATGTTTTTTTTTAACTTAAGTTCCTCTGTCAATGTTCTCTGATGATACATTTTATTTTCATTATTTTTGATGCCTACATATTGATTTCAGTTCACACTGCCCTATAAATGGAAATCACTTAGCAATTTCTAGTTTCAAATTAAGACTTTTGTATGTATTGAGATGTGAGACAGTATACCTGAGTTAGAAGGGTTATCTCTAAAAGCATTACTCAAAAGACACAGTGATTTTCATTATAATCACCAGACTGGTATTTGCAAATCTACTAAATCAGAAGCTCTGGAACTGCAATCTGACAATTTGGGTCCATAAACCCTCCAGGTGATTCTGAAGCACACCAAAGTTTGAGAACTATTGCCCTGGAAGTCCCGACAAAACTCACATTTTACCAAGCCCAAGTTGAAAGAACTAGTATCATTATAAATTATAGTAAAATGTTGATTCTTTTGGTTAAAGAAAAAAGCAAAGGATTCCTCTCTGCAAATATGTATACTTATATTTCATATATGAAATATATACCTAGCTTTTCATATATGAAATATACACCTAGGTTTTCATACATGAAATATATGCTGAATACTACTCAGCTATAAAAAAGATTAAAATAATGGGTTTTGAGCAATATAACCCTAGACATTTTCATAAGTGATGTAAGTCAGAAAGACATGTACTGTACGTGAAATCTAAAGTATGACACCAATGAGCTTATCCATGAAACACAAACAGACTCACAGATACAGAGAACTAGAAGTTGCCAGTGGGGAGAAGGAGGTGGGAGGGAGAAGATATGTGTAGGGGGCAGATATTGAAGCATAAAATCAATAAGCTATAAGGATATATTATACAGCACAAGAAAATATCGCCTCTATTTGTAATACCTTTAAATGGAGTACAATCCATAAAAATACTAAATCACTATGTTGTATACCCCAAACTAATATAGTGTTGTAAATAAACTGTATTTCAACTTAAAAAATTGTTGGTGGCTGCTGCTGCTAATCCTAAGTCTCTTCAGTCGCGTCCAACTCTGTGCGACCCCATAGACGACAGCCCACCAGGCTCCTCTGTCCCTGGGATTCTCCAGGCAAGAATACTGGAGTGGGTTGCCATTTCCTTCTCCTGTTGGTGGCTATCTATACAAATAAGCCCATCACTAACAGTCCCCCAGGCCTTGTGAATTGGAGGTGCAAGTGCACACTGCTGGTCAAGTTGTAATTACAGGACATATCCACGGGACAATAGCAGTTCTGCATGCCCAACTCTTATTCCCCTTGCAAGGAGGTCCTTAGGGAAAATCAGCTTCCTGGGCTGTAAATTATAGTGGAAAGTGCCTGAGGAAGCACTCAAGGGCTTGGCCTCAGTACTTCTCCCCCTAAAGCTTCACCCCTCCCTCTAGACTCCTCCCAGTCTGGGCCACAGCACCCTGCTGAGGGGCTGAGGAGGCTCCGCTGTCAGGAAGGAGGCTTGAATTGGGCAACGGAGCACCAGGAGACCTAGAGTCTAGGTGATTTTCCAAGGTCCTGGAGGTCAGAGGGTTGGGCCACCATCCTTTAGGTGCCCTGGGACTCTGTTCCCAGCCAAGCAAACCAGACAGTACAGGTTTGGTGGGAGGGCTCTATTACCAGCACCCTGCCTGCGGTCTGTACCCCATCCAGTCCAGCATGGGCACCCACACCTGCTCAGGGGCCAGGGATGGGATAGAGCCCAAGTCAGGGAGGTTGGAGGGAACAAATGGGCATTCTTTTTCTTTCTTTTACTTTTCTTTAATCTCCAGTTTTGTGCTTCTTGTCAGTATACAGCCACCTGATTCAATTATGACATACACACACACCTTATCACTTCTTTGGGGGATTCTTTTGCTATACAGGTTATTGCAGAAGGTTGAGCCAAGTTCCCTCTGCTGAAAATCATGTCCTTCTGGATTATATATTAGATATACATATTGTTTGTGTTTGTGGAAGAAAGGGAGGAGATAATCCTTGTGAATTATTTATTACAGAGATAGCTTCCTTTGTATTTATTAGAGACACAGATTTCTGTGTATATTTGAAAGGAAAAGATCATCCTTTTGGATTATGATCGTCGTTGTTGTTCAGTTGCCCGATCATGTCCAACTCTTTGGGACCCTATGACTGCAGCACGCTGGGCCTCTCTGTCCCTCACCATCTCCTGAAGTTTGCCCAAGTAAATGTCCATTGCATTGGTGATGCCACCCAACCATCTCATCCTCTGACACCCTCTTCTTCTGCTCTCAATCTTTCCCAGCATCAGGGACTTTTCCAACAAGTCGGCGATTTGTATCAGATGACCAAAATCCTGGAGCTTCAGCATCAGTCCTTCCAATGAGTATTCAGGGTTGACTTTCCTTAAGATTGACTGGTTTGATCTCCTTGCTGTCCAGGGGACTTTGGGAATATTCTCTAGCATCACAGTTCAAAGGCATCAATTCTTTGGCATTCTGCCTTCTTCATTGTCCAGCTCTCACAACCGAGTGTGACCACTGGGAAAACCACAGCCTTGACTCTATGGACCTTTGTTGGCACAGTAATATCTGCTTTTCAGCTCTCTAGGTCTGTCATAGTTTTCTTGCCAAGAAGCAATTGTCTTCTGATTTCATGACCATCCGCAGTGATTTTAGAGCCCAAGAAGAGGAAATCTGTCACTCCTTCCACATTTCCCCTTCTATTTGCCATTAAGTAATGGGGCTGGATGCCACAATCTTAGTATTTTTAATACCGAGTTTTAAGCCGGCTCATTCACTCTCCTCCTTCACCCTCATCAAGAGGCTCTTTAGTTCCTCTTCACTTTCTGCCATTAGAGTGGTATCATCTGCATATCTGAGACTGTTGATGTTTCTCCTGCCTATCTTGATTCCAGCTTGTAATTCATGCAGCCCAGCATTTTTCATGATGTGCTCAGTGTATAGATTAAATAAACAGGTTGACAGCAGTCAGCCCTGTCGTACTCCTTTCTCGATCTTGAACCCATCAGTTGTTCCATACAGGGTTCTAACTGTTGCTTCTTGATCCACATACAGGTTTCTCAGGAGACAGGTAAGATGGTCTGGTATTCCCATCTCTTTAAGAGCTTTCCACAGTTTGTTATAACCCACATAGTCAAAGGCTTTAGTGTTGATGAAACAGAGATAGATGTTTTCCTGAAATTCCCTTGCTTTCTCTGTAATCCAGCGAATGTTGGCAATTTGATCTCTGGTTTTTCTTCCTTTTCTAAACCCAGCTTGGACGTCTGGAAGTTCTTGGTTCACATAATGCTGAGGCCTCGCATGCAAGATTTTAAGCATGATCTTACTAGCATGAGAGATGAATGCAACTGTCCGATAGTTAGCACATTCTTTGGTACTACCCTCCTTGGGAATCGGGATGAAGATCAACCTTTTCCAGTCCTGTGGCCACTGCTGGGTCGTCCAGATTTGCTGACATATTGAATGCAACACCTTGATGGCATCATCCTTTTTGGTTTTGAATAGCTCTACTGAAATTCCATCTCATCCACTAGCTTTTTTAACAGCAGTTCACGAGTGTCTCACAGCAAGTATACTGGGGTGGTTTGCATTCTCTCCTCCAGTGGATCACGTTTTGTCAGAACTCTCCGGTATGACCTGTCCATCTTGGGTGGCCCTACACGGCATGGCTCATAGCTTCATTGAGTTATGCAAGCCCCTTCACCACGGCAAGGCGGTGATCCATGAAGGGGGGATTATCATTACAGATACAGATTCCTGTGTGTATGTTATTTTGGACCTCTGATTTTATCCCTAACCAATTATTGTTACTTTTTTGAGATTGATTGTGACTGAATTCTCAGCGAGTATTTTGTGTTTTAAATGAGTTCCTTTGTATATTTTTAAAATTTTGCCTGTAAGAGATATCATATTCTTTTGTCTTCCTCTGTCTAGCTGACTTCACTTAGTGTATGATCCTCCAAGGTCCATTCTTGTAGTGACCGATGGCATAATTTCAGTGGTGGCTTTTCATGACTGAGGAATAGTCCACTGTATATATGTACCGCATTTTCTTTAAACTTTAATCTGTCGGTGAACATTTTCTTATGTCTGTGTCTTGGCTGCTGTAAGTAGTGTTGCAGTGAACGTTGGGGAGCATGTGTCTTTAGGAATGATAGTTTTCTCGGAATATATGGCCAGCTGTAGCATGTCAGACTCTAGGCTTGACTCCTCTGAAAGTTTTTTTTTTTTTTTTCTGGCATGGGAAGGCTGTCCTTTCTGTGGCTGTTTCCAATGTCCATCCCGCGAAGTGAGTAGGGCAGGAAGTGGGGGTATTACATCTCTTGCCAGCCCTCTACTGCATTTACTGTTTGTAGACTTCTTAGTATGACCATTCTGACTAGTGTGATTAGATTTCTTGTTGTTATTTTGATTGGCATTCCTCATGTAATAATTAGGGATGCTGAACATCTTGTCCTGTATCCCTTTGTTTTTCTTCTTTTTCCTCAAAAGTGTGTGAAGAAAATGTACCCGTTGAAGTTGCCTTTTTGAGAGTCAGTTGTGTTTGGACTTTATTTCTGCAATACCCTCCCCCAGGACCTTTCCTGAGGGCAGCTGTCATTAGCACCCCCACAGTCCTTGTGAATGGAAGTGCCAGGAATGCAAGGTGTTTAAGTTGTAGTTACAGGAAATGTCCACAAGGCGGCAGCACTATTTCATGTCCAACTGGTTCTTCAAGCAAACTGAGACTTCAGAAAATCAGCTTCATGGGCTGTGAATTAGGGTGCAATGTGCCTGAGAAACACCCAGGGCCTTGTGTCTCACTACTTCTTCCGCTTCAGGCTTCAACCCTCCCTTTCAGACTCATCCCAACCTGGGACAGCGGTCTCTGCTGAGGCATCAAGGAGGCTGCACTTAGAGGTTTCTTCTGGGATGCCAGCAGTAAAGAGACCTGGAGGCTAGATGAGTTTTCCAAGGTCCTCGTAGCCAGAGCATCAGGCCACCATCTTTTGGGTGCCCTAGGGTCTATTTTGGTCTTTTTTGGTGCCAGCCAGGGCAAACCAAGTAGTCAGGTTTAAGTGGGGCTCCCACCCCTCAATTAAGGGCACCTGCCCCTACTGTCTCGACCCCTCTCCAGTCATTCATGGATCCCAAGCCTGGTCAGGTTCCAGGGATTGGAAAGCAGCCTAAGTCAGAGAGATCCGAGGGGAAAAAATAGGCAATAGTCTTCTCCTTTCTTTAATTTCGTGCTGATACAGTGTTGACCTATATTTGATTTGGAGTTTCGTGCTTGTTGTCAGTGTGCTGCTGCTGCTGCTAAGTCGCTTCAGTCATGTCCGACTCTGTGCGACCCCATAGACGGCAGCCCACCAGGCTCCCCTGTCCCTGGGATTCTCCAGGCAAGACACTGGAGTGGCTTGCCATTTCCTTCTCCAATGCATGAAAGTGAAAAGTGAAAGTGAAGTCGCTCAGTCGTGTCTGACTCTTAGCGACCCCATGGACTGCAGCCCACCAGGCTCCTCCGTCCATGGGATTTTCCAGGCAAGAGTACTGGAGTGGGGTGCCATTGCCTTCTCCATCAGTGTACAGGCTCCTAATTCAGTTATGACATATACACACAGGGTATCTGGGGTTTTTTTTTCAATTTTTTTTTTTGCCATAAAGATTATTGAACAAGGTTGAGTAAGCGCCCTGTGCTGAACATTATGTTCTTCTGAGGTATCTCTTCTGACTGTATGCGACATCAAGGACTGTAACCCTCTGGGTTCCTCTTTCCATGGATTCTCCAGGCATGAAAACTGGAGTGGGTAGTCATTCCCTTCTCCTGGAGATCTTTTGGACCCAGGGGTTGAACACAGGTCTCCCACATTGCTGTCATATTATTTACCCTTTGAGCCTCCAAGGAACCCCTAGTATCTATTAGAGATACAGATTTTTTGTATATGTGGAAGGAAAGAGGAAGGAGATAATCCTTTGAATTATCTTTTTTTTTTCATTCAATTGTTCAGTTTTGTCCGACTCTTTGCGACCCTGTGGACTGCAGCACGTCAGGCTTCCCTGTCTTTCACCATCTCCCAGAGCTTGCTCAATCTCATGTCCATTGAGTTGGTGATGCCATCCAACCATCTCGTCAGGTACAGATTTCTGTGTATATGTGGAAGGCAGGAAGGAGATATCCATTGTGAATTACCTGTTACAGGTACAGATTTCGGTGTATATGTTAGAGATAGAAATTTCTATGTTTATGTTAGAGATACAGATTTAAGTGTATGAGGAAGGAAGAAAGAAGGAGGGAAGGGAATGAAGGAAATAATCCTTGTGAGATATCTCTTATAGACACAGATTTCTGTGTATACATTAGTCCTGAATTCATAATTCATCCCTGGCTATTTATTGTTTCTTTTTTTGTAATTCCTTGTTTCTCTTTAAATTTTCAGAGTCTCTTTCTGTGTTGTAAATTACTTTGTTTGTATCTCTTTTTTTATTTGCCTAGAAGGAACACCATATGCTATTCTCTTCCTGTCTGTCTGAATACAGTTAGTGTATGATCCTCCATGGTCCATGATTTCATCATTTTAGTGCTGCTTTTTCTATGTCTGGCTAATACCAATGTATTTATGTACCACATCTTCGATACACTTTATTTTGTCAGAGGACATCTTGTGGTCCTGTGTCTTGGCTACAGTAAGTAGTGCAGCAGTGAATGTTGGGGTGCATGTGTCTTTTTGAATGATGGTTTTCCTGGGGATATAGGCCCAGGCGTGGATGTCAGATCCTAGGCTTTGCTCTCTTCAATGGCTTATCTTCTGGCATGAGGAGGCTGTCTTCTCTAGGGGTGATGGCAACGTCCCTCCCCACCAACTGTGTAGTGGGGTTCAATCATGTCCTGGCTCTCTCCCACATTTACAGTTTGTAGACCTTTGAGGGTGTCCATTCTGACTGGTGGGATTTGATTGCTTGTTGTTGTTTTGATTATCATTCCTCCTGTAATAATTAGATGCTGAATGGCTTGTCCTGTGGCTGTTTGGGTTTTTTTTTTTTCCTTCTTTCCATAAAGGATTTGAGGAAATTTACCTGTCCCAATTGGCTTCTTGAAAGTCGATTGTATTTAGAAATTTTTCTGCAGAACCCACCCCAGGATATTTCCTGAGGTCAGCTGTCGTTAACAGCCCCCTTGGTCTTGTGAACTGGACTCGCAATTAAGCACTGCTGGTCGAGTTGTATTCATAGGAAATGTCCACAGGACAGCAGCATCTTTTCATGCCCAACTGTTGTTCCTGGAACACAGAGATCCGTAGGAAAAACCGGCTTCCTGGGCTGTGAATTATGGTGGAAAGTGTGAGCAAACACTCAAGAGCTTGTGTCTCACTACTTCTTCCCCCTAAAGGTCCACCTGCCCCTGTAAACACCTCCCCATCTGGGCCCCAGCACCCTGCTGAGGTGCCTGGGAGGCTGCATCTCAGGAAGGGGGGGACCCTTCCTGAGGAAGGGGGGAACTGGGGACCCCACCATGAGGAGATTGAGAAGTGAGGTGAATTTTCCACGGTCCTGGAGGTCAGAGGACTGAGCCACCGTCTTTTGGGTGCCATGGGGACTTTGTTCCCAGCCAAGCAAACCAGACAGTACAGGTTTAAAAGGGAGGTCAATTAAGGACACCCTACCCGGCTGTCTCATCCCCGTCTAGTCCAAGCATGGGACCCAAGCCTACCCAGGCTCCAGGGGTGGGTTAGAAGCCTAAGTCAGGGAGTTCGGAGGGAACAAAATAGGCATTCCTTTTCTTTCTTTTACTTTTCTTTAATCTCCAGTTCTTTGTTTTAGGTCAATGTACAGTCGCCTGATTCAATTATGACATACACAAATAGCATATCTCATGTTTGGGGGATTCTTTTGCCACAGAGGTTATTGCAGAAGGTTGCACAAAGTTCCCTCTGCTGAAAATCATGTCCTTCTGGATTATCTGTTAGATATACAGATTTTTTTTTTTTTTTGTATTTATGGAAAGGAGGAAGGGAGGAAATAATCCTTGTGAATTATCTATGACAGACAGATTTCTGTGTATATGTTAGAGGTCCAGACGTCTGTGTATATTTGGAAGGAAGAAAGGAAGAAAAAAAAATCATTTTGGATTATATATTAAAATTACAGATTCCTGTGTATGTTAGCACTTACCTCTGAATTTATGCCTGCCCCTTTATTGTTTCTTTTTCTGAAATTGGTTATTTGTTTTTGAATTCTCAGGGATTTTTATGTATTTTAAATGAGCTCTTTTGTATATTTTTAAAATTTTGCTTATCAGGGATATCATATTCTTGTCTATCTTCCTCTTTCAGGGTGACGTCACTTAGTGTATGATACGCTAAGGTCCATCCTTGTAGCGACCAATAGCATAATCTCAGTGGTGACTTTTCATGACTGAGTAAAATCCATTGTACGTATGTACCACATATTCCTTAAGCTTTAATCTATTGGTGGACATTTTCTTGGGTCTGTGTTCAGCTGCTGTTACGTAGTGTTGCAGTGAATGTTGGGGTGCATGTGTCTTTTGGAATCATGGCTTTCTTGGGATATAGGGCCAGGTGTGGGTATGTAAGATCCTAGGTTTAACTCTCTTTAAAGGTGTTTATTTTTTTCTGACATTTGTAGGCTGTCCTTTCAGTGCTGTTGCCAATGTCCATCCCACCAACTGTGTCTGGCAGTGGGGTAGCAGGAGTAGTTACATCTCTTGCCAGCCCTCTACTGTGTTTATTGTCTGTAGACTTCTTTCAATAGCCATTCTGACTAGTGTGATTTAATGTCTTGTTATTTTGGTTGACTTTCCTCCTGTATAATTAGGGATGCTGAGCATCTTGTCCTGTGGCTGTTGAGGATTGCTTTTGCCCTTTTTTCCCCCTTAAAGTGTGTGAAGAAAATTTACCTGTTACAGCTGGCTTATTGAAAGTTGGCTGTGTTTGTAATTTATCTGCAATACCTGCCCCAGGAACCTTCCTGAGGGCAGCTGCCATTAGCAGCCCTATCAGTTCAGTTCAGTTGCTCAGTCATGTCGAACTCTTTGCAACCCCATGGACTGCAGCACGCCAGGCCTCCCTGTCCATCACCAACTCCCAGAGTTTACTCAAACTCATGTCCATTGAGTCGGTGATGCTATCCAACCATCCCATCCTTTGTCGTCCCCTTCTCCTCCCACCTTCAATCTTTCCCAGCATCAGGGTATTTTCCAATGAGTCAGTTCTTTACATCAGGTGGCTAAAGTATTGGAGTTTCAGCTTCAGCATCAGTCCTTCCAATGAATATTCAGGACTGATTTCCTTTAGGATGGACTGGTTGGATCTCCTTGCAGTCCAAGGGACTCTCAAGAGTCTTCTCCAACACCACAGTTCAAAAGCATCAATTCTTCAGCCCTCAGCTTTCTTCACAGTCCAACTCTCACATCCATACATGACTACTGGAAAAACCACAGCTTTGACTAGATGGACCTTTGTTGGCAAAGTAATATCTCTGCTTTTTAATATGCTGTCTAGGTTGGTCATAGCTTTTCTTCCGAGG
>NW_011494753.1:705976-706198 GCF_000754665.1 Bison bison bison
TCCGAGGAATAAGCATCTTTTTATTTTATGGCTGCAGTCACCATCTGCAGTGATTTTGGAGCCAAAAAAAATAGTCTGTCGCTCTTTCCACTGTTTCCCCATCTATTTGCCATGAAGTGATGGGACCAGAGGCCATGATCTTAGTTTTCTAAATGTTGAGTTTTAAACCAACTTTTTCACTCTCCTCTTTCACTTTCATCAAGAGGCTCTTTAATTCTTTGC
>NW_011494753.1:706433-720073 GCF_000754665.1 Bison bison bison
ATTTGGAACCAGTCTGTTGTTCCATGTCCAGTTCTAAGTGTTGCTTCCTGACCTGCATACAGATTTCTCAAGAGGCAGGTCAGGTGGTCTGGTATTCCCATCTCTTTAACAATTTTCCAGAGTTTGTTGTGTTCCACACAGTCAAAGGCTTTGGCAGTCCCATAGGCTTTGTGAATTGGAGGTGTCATGATGCACGTGTTCAAGTTGTAGTTACAGAAAATGTCCACAAGGCGGTAGCACTTCTTCATGCTGAACTCTGGTCCTCCTGCAACCAGAGCCTTAAGGAGAGCCAGCCTCCTGGGCTGTGAATTGGAGTGGGATGTGCCTGAGCAAATATTCGAGGGCTTGTGTCTCACTACTTCCCCTTAAAGCGACTCCCCTCCCCTCCAGAACTCTCCCAACCTGGGCCATAGCCCCCGGTGAGGGGCCTAGGAGGCTGCACTCTCAGGAAGGAACCTTGAACTGAAGACCCCAGCACCAGGAGACCTGGAGGCTATATGAATTTTCCAAGGTCTTCAAAGTCAGAGGGTCGTGCCACCATCCTTTGGGTGGCACTAGAGCGTTACAGATAAAGGTATTTTTGTGGGTGAAGGAAGGAGTGAGGGAAAGAGATAATCTTCATGTATCATCTATTACAGATTTTGGTGTATATGTTGGAGTAAAGGATTTCTGTGTATTTGTCAGTCCCAAACGCCTATGAAAACATCCTGGCCCTTTTCTTTTTTCTAATTCTTTGTGTTTGAATTCTCAGAAGCTTCTTTTGTGTTGTGAATTACGTTCTTTTTTAATCTCTCTTTATGTTGCCCAGATGGTTCTTCATCTGGGATTTTCTTCCTTTGGCTGGCTGATTTCAATTAGCCAGCCAAATGATCCTCTAAGGCCCGCCCTGTAGCGACCAGTGGCGTGATTTCAGAATTTCAGGTGTGCTTGTAATGGCCAAGTGCTTGTAATGTGCTTGTAATGGCCAAGTAATAGTCTATGGTAAGTATGTACCCCATCTTAAGCTTTAAGCTGCGGGTGGAAATTTTGTTGTTCTGTGTTTTGGCTGTGAACGTTGGGGTGCATGTGTCTTTTTGAATGATGGTTTTCTCAGGATATACTCCAAGTGTGGAAATGTCAGATCCTGTAATTGAAATTTTATTTTTCTGACACTGACATGCAGAGACTGTCTTTTCTAGTGACTGTTGCCAAGATCCATTTCCAGTGACATGTAGGAGGGTTCCCTCACCTCCTGGCTCTCTCCTACATTTATTTCTTATAGACTTGTGAATGGCCTTTCTGACGGGTGTAGGGTAATATTTGTTGTCATTCTGTCTTCCTTCCTGCAATAATTAGGGGTGCTGAGCAATAAGTGAACCGTGAACTTCCAGATGTTCAAGCTGGTTTTAGAAAAGGCAAAGGAACCAGAGACCAAATTGCCAACATCCGCTGGATCATCGAAAAAGCAAGAGAGTACCAGAAAAACATCTATTTCTGCTTTATTGACTATGCGAAAGCCTTTGACTGTGTGATCACAATAAACTGTGAAAAATTCTTCAAGAGATGGAAATACCAGACTACCTGACCTGCCTCTTGAGAAACCTATATGCAGGTCAGGAAGCAACAGTTAGAACTGGACATGGAACAACAGACTGGTTTCAAATAGGAAAAGGAGCACATCAAGGCTGTATATTGTCACCCTGCTTATTTAACTTATATGCAGAATATATCATGAGAAATGCTGGGCTGGATGAAGCACAAGCTGGAATCAAGATTGCCAGGAGAAATATCAATAACCTCAGATATGCAGACGACACCACCCTTATGGCAGAAAGTGAAAAGGAACTAAAAAGCCTCTTGATGAAAGTGAAAGAGAGTAAAAAAGTTGGCTTAAAGCTCAACATTCAGAAAACGACGATCATGACATCTGGTCCCATCACTTCATGGGAAATAGATGGGGAAACAGTGGAAACAGTGTCAGACTTTATTTTGGGGGGCTCCAAAATCACTGCAGATGGTGACTGCAGCCATGAAATTAAAAGACGCTTACTCCTTGGAAGGAAAGTTATGACCAACCTAGATAGCATATTCAAAAGCAGAGACATTACTTTGCCAACAAAGGTCCATCTAGTCAAGGCTATGGTTTTTCCAGTAGTCATGTATGGATGTGAGAGTTGGACTGTGAAGAAAGTTGAGCGCCAAAGAATTGATGCTTTTGAACTGTGGTGTTGGAGAAGACTCTTGAGAGTTCCTTGGACTGCAAGGAGATCCAACCCGTCCATTCTATAGGAGATCAGCCCTGGGTGTTCTTTGGAAGGAATGATGCTAAAGCTGAAACTCCAGTACTTTGGCCACCTCATGTGAAGAGTTGATTCATTGGAAAAGACTCTGATGCTGGGAGGGATTGGGGGCAGGAGGAGAAGGGGATGACAGAGGATGAGATGGCTGGATGGCATCACCGACTCGATGAATGTACGTTTGAGTGAACTCTGGGAGTTGGTGATGGACAGGGAGGCCTGGCGTGCTGCGATTCATGGGGTCGCAGAGTCGGACTGAACTGAGCGACTGAACTGAACATCTTGTCTTGTTGCAGTTTGGGGTCTTTTTTTTTTTTTTTCCTTAAAGGGTGTGAGGAAAATTTACGTGTTGCAGTTGGCTTTTTGAAAGTCGGTTGTGTTTGGAATTTATTCCTGCAATATCCACCCCAGGTCATTTCCTGAGCGCAGCTGTCATTAGAAGCCCACAGGCTTTGTCAGTCGGAAGTGGCATTAAGTTATCAATGTTCAGGTTGTAGTTACAGGTAGTGTGCACAAGGCAGCAGCACTGTCTCATGCCCACTCTGGTTCTACAGACAAACAGCCTTAAGGAAAGTCGACTTCGCAGCTGTGAATCAGAGTGGAATGTGCCTGATCACACACCCAAGGCCTTGTGTCTCACTGCTTCTTCCCCTTAATGCTTCACCATCCATTTCAGACTCATCCCAACCTGGGGCACCACTCCCTGCTGAGGTGCCTAGGAGGCTGCACTCTCAGGAAAGAGGCTTCCAGCTGGGGACCCCAGCGCCAGGAGACCTGGAGGGCTAGGTGACTTTTCCAAGGTCCTCGTTCCCAGAGGTCAGGCTACCATCCTGTGCGTGCACTAGGGTCTATGGTCCCAGCCAGGCCAAACCGGACAGTGCAGGTTTAAGAAGGGCTCAATTAAGGGCACCCCTGCCAACTGTTGGGGCTCCTCTCCAGTTCAGTCATGTGACCCAAGCCTGGTTGGGTCCAGGGACTGAAAAGCAGCCCAGGTCAGGGAGATCGGAGGGAATAAAATAGGCATTGCTTTTTTCTTTTCTGTAATCTCACGCAGATGCTGTGTTGGCCTATATTTGATTTGCAGTATTGTGCTTGTTGTCAGTGAACAGGCTCCTAATTCGGGGATGCCATATACATCACAGCATATCTGTTCTTTTTGCAATTGTTTGCCATAGAGATTACTGAACAAGGTCAAGTAACCTCCCTGGGCTGAATATTATGTCCTTCTGGTGTATCTATTCTGACCGTGTATCTTCTGGTGTATCTATATGCAAGCAACACCAAGGACTGTAGCCTGCCATGTTCTTCTTTTCATGGAATTCTCCAAACACAAATACTGGAGTAGGTGCCATTCCCTTCTTTTGGGGATCTTTTGGACCTAGGCATTGAACCCAGGTCTGCCGCATTGCCTTCATATTATTTACCCTTATTTGTGTCACCAGAAAAGCCCATAGTATCTATTAGAGATACCGATTTGTTATGTATGTGGAGGGAAGAAGAAAGGAGATACTCCTTGTGAATTATCTATTACAGATACAGATTTTTGTGTGTATGTTAGACATACGAATTTGTGTGTATACGTTAGACATACAGATGTCTCTGTATATGTGGAAGGAAGGAGAGAATCCTTGCAGATCATATATTACATGTAGAAATTTCTATGTATATGTTAGAGATACAGATTTCTGTGTATATATCAGTTTTGATTTCCTAATTCACCCGTGGCCTTTACTGTTTCTTTTTTGTTTTGGAATTCCTTGTTTGTGTTTGAATTTTCAGAGTCTCTTTCTCTGTTGTAAAGTAGTTCATTTGTGTCTCCTTTTTTATTTGCACAGGACTGTCATATGCTATTTTCTTCCTCTGTCTAGCTGATTTCACTTAGTGTATGATCTTCCAAGGTCCATCCTTGTAGTGACAGATGGCATGATTTCATGATCTCAGTGGTGGCTTTTCAAGGCTGAGTAATAGTCGAGTGTGTATATGTATCACATACTCTTAATCTTTAATTTGTTGGTGGGCATTTTCTTGAATCTGTGTCTTGGCTGCTGCATGTGGTGCTGCAGTGAGAGTTTGGGTGCGTGTGTCTTTTGGAATGCTGGTTTTTTCAGGATGCAGTCCCATGTACATCAGACCTTAGGCTTAGCTCCTTTGAAATGTTTTTATTCTGGCACATGGAGGCTATCCTTTCGATGGCTGTTGCCAACGTCCATACCACAGACCAAGTCGGGATGGGGGGAGGAAGTGTTAGATCTCTTGCCAGCTCTCTACCGCATTTATCGTTTGTAGAATTTTTAGAATGGCCATTCTGACCAGTGTGATTAGATTTCTTGTTGTTGTTTTGATTTACTGTCCTCCTGTGTAATTAGAGATGCTGAGAATCTTGTCCTGTGGTCCTTTGTGGATTGTTTCTTTTCTTTTTTCCTCCTTAAAATGTGTGTAGAAAAGTTACCAGATGCAGTTGGCTTCTTGAAAGTCCGTTGTCTTTGCAGTTTATGTCTGCAATACCCACCCCAGGACCTTTCATGAAGGCAGCTGTCGTTAGCAAGCCCACGGGCCTTGTCAACCGGAGGTGCCAGTAAACAAGGTGTTTCAATTGTAGTTACAGGAAATGTCCACCAGGTAGCAGCACTGTTTCATGTCCAACTCTGGTTCTTCAGGCAAACTGAGACTTCAGGAAAGTTGGCCTCCTGTGCTGTGAATTAGAGTGTAATGTGCCTGAGCAAACATCCAAGTGAAAGGTTGCTGCTGAGCCATGAAAGATGCCCGGATTCTTGGCCTCCGGAGGAGAGGAATTCAATTTGGGGCCAGTGATGAGGCTGGATCGCTCAGAGCTTTTGTGTAATAAAGTTTTATTAAAGCATAGAAGGGATAGAGAAAGCTTCTGACATAGACATCAGAAGGGGACAGAAAGAGTGCCCCCTGCTGGTCTTTAGCTGGATGTTATATACCTGTCAGCAAGCTGTGCATTAGAGAAAGCAGATGTCTCAAAACTCAGAGTGGCACCAGGCCCCTCACCCGCAACATGCATTTGGAGATAACATTGCACCAGGTGAGTCATCCCGGCCATAAAACGATCGACATGAATCCTGAAGAAAGACAGGTTTCCAAGCAAATATATAGTTTCATTAACATAGATTAGGCGAGCAATGTATGAGTAAAACATACAGGTTTGTTGAGCCATTATTGGTTCTGAGTCTTAACCAACTTCAAGAAAGACAGAGTCTAGGGTGAATACATAGTTCATTAACATAGCTTAAGACAAACATTTCCATAAGAAAAACACATTGGTTAGCTCAAGATTTGAGAAAAGTTAAGTTCAGGTGGAGCCAGGTGTCATCATGGCACCACATAATTTTAAGAGAAACCTCGTTTTAATTTTGTATAGAGAGGGGGAAAAAATCTGACACTTGTTTGTTTCCTCCTGCTGCTTGAGAGAGAGACAAAAAACTTCTGGTGCTTGCAGCCTATTTCCTCTGTTTGGAGACCCCTGGCCTTCCTGCCTGTTCCCCTCTCACAGGGTCCTGTGTCTCACTGCTTCTTCCCCTTAAGGCTCACCCCTCCCTTCCAGATCCCAGCCTGGGGCACCACTGCCTGCTGAGCCTTCAGCTAGGGACCCCAGCATGAGGAGACACGGAAGCTAAGTGACTCTTCCAAGGCCCCCTTGGCCAGAGGGTCAGGCCACCATCCTCTGGGGGCACCAGGGTCTATGGTCCCAGCCAGGGCAAACCAGACAGTCAGGTTTAAGAGGGGCTCAATTAAGGGCACCTGCCCCAACTGGCTCGATCCCTCTCCAGTCCAGTCATGCGCCCTGAGCCTGATCATGTTCCAAGATTGGAAAGCAGTCCAAGTCAGGGAGATCAGTGTTTGGGCGGGGCGGGGGGAATAAGCATTGCTTTTTTCCTTTAATCTCATGCTGATACAGTGTTGCCCTATATTTGATTAGCAGTTTTGTTCTTGTCAGTGTATAGGTTCCTGATTCTGTTATGGCATATACATACAGCATATATCTTCTTTTTTTCAGTTCTTTGCCAGGGAGATTATTGGGCAGGGTGAAGTAAGCTCCCTGTGCTGTACATTATGTCTTTCTGGAGTATCTACTTGGACTCTGTTACCTAAAGGACAGTATACCCCAGGGTTTCTCTTTCCATGGATTCCCCAGGCATGGATAATGGCATGAGTAGCCATTCCCTTCTCCTGGGGATCTTTTGGACCCAGGGGTTGAACCCACATCTCCCTCATTGCCGGCATATTCTTAACCCTTTGGCCACCAGGGAAGCTCTGAGTATCTATTAGAGGTACAGATTTTCTATATATGGGGAGGGAAGGAGAAAAGAGATAATCCTTTGTATGATCTTTTACGAGTACAGATTTCTGTGTGTATGTTAGACATATGGATTTGTGTGTATATGTTAGACAGTTTTCTGTGTACATGTGGAAGGAAGGAAGATAGTCCTTGTGAGTTATTTGTTACAGATACAGATTTCTATATATATGTTTGAGACACAGGTTTTTGTGTATATGTAGTCCTGAATTCCTAATTAACCCCAGGCCCTTTATTGTTTCTTTTCTTTGGAATTCCTTGTTTGTGTTTGAATTTTCAGAGTCTCTTTCTGTGCTGTGAATTAGTTTCTTTGTGTCTTTTTTATTTGACTGGAAGGAACATCATATGCTATTTTCTCCCTCTGTCTCCTGAATACACTTATTGTGTGACCCTCCAACGTCCATCCTTGTGGCCACCAGTGGCATAATTTCATAATTTCAGTGCTGCTTTTTCATGGTTGACAAATAGTCCAATGTATATATTTACCACATGTCTTTAAGCTTTAATCTGTCAGAGGACACTTTGTCATTCTGTCTTGGCTATTATAAGCGGGACAGCAGTGAATATTGGGGGGCATGTGTCTTTTCGAATAATAGATTTCTGAGAATATAGGCCCAGGTGTGAATGTCATGTATACTAGGCTCAGCTCTCTTGAAATGTTTGTATTCTGGCATGCAGAGGCTTTCTTTTCTTGGAGAAGGCAATGGCACCCCACTCCAGTACTCTTGCCTGGAAAATCCCATGGATGGAGGAGCCTGGTGGGCTGCAGTCCATGAGGTTGCCAAGAGTTGGACACAACTGAGCGGATTCACTTTCACTTTTCACTTTCATGCACTGGAGAAGGAAATGGCAACCCACTCCAGTGTTCTTGCCTGGAGAATCCCAGGGACAGGGGAGCCTGGTGGGCTGCCGTCTGTGGGGTCGCACAGAGTCAGACACGACTGAAGCGCCTTAGCAGCAGCAGGCTTAGCTCTCTTGAAACGTTTGTATGCATGCAGAGGCTGTCTTTTCTAAGGGTTGTTGGCAATGTCCATTCCCACCAACCTTGTATTGGGGTTCAATCAGCTCCTGGCCCTCTCCCACATTTACTGTTTGTAGACCTTTGTGGATCTCCATTCTGACTGGTGGGATTTGGTTTCATGTTATCGTTTTGATTGTCTTTCCTCCTGTAATACTTAGGGATGCTGAACATCTTCTCCAGTACCATCTTTTTTTTTCATAAAGGATTTGAGGAAATTCACCTGTTGCAATTGGCTCCTTGAGTTGGTTGTGTTTGGAATCCATTTATGCAATACACTCCCCAGGACCTTTCCTGAGGGCAGCTGTCATTAGCAGCCCCATAGGCCTTGTGAATGGAGGTACCAGTAAGCACAGGTGTACAAGTTGTAGTTACAGGAAATGTCCACAAGGCGGCAGCACTTCTTCATGCCCAACTCCAACCAGAGCTTAAGGAGCGCCGGCCTCTTAGGCTGTGAATTAGAGTGGAACGTGCCTGAGCAAATACTCAAGGGCTTGTGTCTCACTACTTCTAAGCTTCTCCCCTCCCCTGGAGACTCATCCCAGCCTTGGCCACAAACTCAGGTGAGAGGCCCAGGAGGCTGCAGTCCCAGGAAGGATCCTTGAATTGAGGACCACAGCACCAGGAGACCTGGAGGCTACAGTATGACTTTTCCCAGGCCTTTGAGCTCAGAGGGTCGTGCCACCATTCTCTGGGTGCCCTGGGGCGTGTGGTCTCAGCTGGAGGATACCAGACAGTACAGGTGTCATAGGGGTCTAAATTAAGGGCACACTTCCTGATGTCATGACCCCACCCCAGTCCCTAGGAAGCAAGCCTCCTCAGGCTCCAGGAATGGGATTGGAGCCCATGTCAGGGAGGCAAGAGGCAATGAAATAGATACTTCTTTTATTTCCTTTTCTTTTCTGTACTTATGCTTTTGCCATGTTGGAATATAGTTGATTTGTGGTTTTGTGCTTGTCATCAGTGTATGGCTGCTTTTTTCAGTTATGATATATACATACAACATATCTGTGCTTTCTTGAATTCTTTTTCCATAATGGTTATTGCAGAAGGTAGAGGAAAGTTCCATTTGCTGAACATCAGATCCTTGTGCAGTTTCTATTACAGACAGAGATTTCAGGATATATGTTGGACTAACAGATTTCTGTGTGTATGTTAGTCCCAACCTATTCCGAATGCATCCTGGCCACCTTTTTTTTTTAATTCTTTTCTTGTGTTTGAATTCTCAGAGGATCCTTTTGTGTTGTCATTAGTTCCTTTTTCATTTCTTCTTATGTTGCCTAAAAGGTCTTCATCTGCTATTTTCTTTGTCCTGCAAATTTCACTTAGTGTATGATCCTCCAAGATCCACCCTTGTGGAGATCAGTGGCCTAACATCACAATTTCAGTGGTGCTTTTTTTTTAAAATTTATTGCTGAGTAATAGTCCATGGTTAATATGTACAACATCTTGTTTAAGTTTTAAGCTGTGGGTGGAAATTTTGTGTTTCTGTGTCTTGTCTATTGTAAGTAACGCTGCAGTTAACATTGGGGTTCATGTATCTTTTTGAATGATGGTTTTCTCAGGATACAGCCCAGGTGTAGGAATGTCAGATCTTGGTTTAACTATCTTGAAACTTTAACTTCTGACATGCAGAGACTGTCTTTTCTAGTGACTGCTGCCAATGTGCATTGCCACCAACCGTGTATGGGGGTTCCCTCACCTGCTGGCTCTCTCCTACATTTGTTGCTTGTAGACTTGTGTGGATGGCCATTCTGACTGGTGTGGTGTGATATTTGTTGCCATTTTGTCATTCTTCCTGTAGTAATTAGGAATGCTGTGCATCTTGTCCTTTGGGTATTTGGGATTTTTTTTCCTTTAAGGGTGTAAGGAAAATTTACCTGTTGCAGTTGGCTTCTTGAAAGTCAGCTGTGTTTGGAATTTATATCTGCAATACCCACCCCAGGACCTTTCCTGAGGACAGCTGTCATTAACAGACTCCAGGCCTGTGAATTACACCTGCAATTAAGCACTGTTGGTCAAAGTGTAGTTATAGGAAATACCCACAAGGCAACAGCAGCTCTTCATGCCCAACCCTGCTTCACTGGGCAAAGAGATCCTTAGGGAAAACCAGCTTCCTGGGCTGTGAATTAGGGTGGAAAGTGCCTGAGCAAACACCCGAGGACTTGTGTCTTACTGCTTCTTCCCCCTAAAGCTTCACCCTCCCCTCTATACTCCTCCCACCCTGGGCCACAGCACCTTGCTGAGGTGCCCAGAAGGCTGCACTCTCAGGAAGGAAGCTTGAACTGGGGACCCCAGCACCCAGAGACCTGGAGGCTAGGTTACTTTTCCAAGGTCCTGGTGCTCAGATGGTTGGGCCACCATCTTTTGGGTGCACTGGGGACTTTGTTCACAAGCAAACCAGCCAAGAAAACCAGACCATACAGGTTTAAGTGGGGCCTCAATTAAGGGCACCCTGTCCTGCTATCTGCCCCATCCAGTCCAGCAGTGGGACCCAAGCCTGCTCAGGTTCCAGGGATGGGATAGCAGCCCAAGTCAGGGAGGTTGGAGGTAACAAAATGGACATTCCTTTTCTTTTACTTTTCTTTACTCTCCAGTTTTGTGCTTCTTGTCAATGGGCAACCGCCTGATTCAATTATGATATACACATACCACATATCTCTTGTTTGGGGGATTCATTTTCCACAGAGGTTATTTCAGAAGGCCGAGGAAAGTATCATCTGCTGAAAATCATGTCCATTAGGATTATCTTTTAGAGATGCAGATGTTTTGTATTTGTGAAAGGAAGGAAGGGAGGAGATAATCTTTGTGAATTATCTATTACAGGTATCATTTTCTGTGTATATTTTGCTATGAAGATTTCTGTGTAATTTGGAAGGATGAAAGAAAGGAAAAATATAATCCTTGTGGGTTACCTATTACAGATACAGATTCCCGTGTATATGTTAGTTGTGACCCTTTGAATTTATCCCTGCCCCTTTACTGTTACTTTTGGGGGATTGTTAGTTTGTGTTTGAATTCTCAGGGAAAGTTTTTTGAGTTTTAAATGATTTTCCTTCATATGTTTTAAAAATGTTGCCTGTAGGGATATCATATTCTTTTGTCTTCCTCTGTCTCAGTAACTTCACTTAGTGTATGATCCCCCAAGGTTCATCCTTGTAGTGACTTTTGGCATAATTTCATAATTTCAGTGGTGGCTTTTCAAGACTGAGTAGTAGTCCATTGTATACATGTACCACTTTTTCTTTAGATTTTTATCTGTCAGTGGACGTTTGCTTGGCTGTTTCCTGGCTCCTGTAAGTAGTGCTGAAGTGAACGTGGGGTGCGTGGGTCTTTTTAAATGATGGTTTTCCTGAGATATATGACCAGGTGTGGGTATGTCAGATCCTAGGATTAGCTCCTTTGAAAGTCCACCCTCCCCGCCCTGGCATGCAGATACTCTCCTTTCAGTGTCTGTTGCCAATGTCCATCTCATGGACTGTGTCGGGTAGGGGAGGCAGGTGTTACATCTCTTTCCAGCTGTCTACTGCATTTATTGTCTGTGGACTTCTTAGAATGGCCATTCTGACTAGTGTGATTTGATTTCTTGCTATTTTGATTGATTTTCCTCCTGTAATAATTAGGGATACTGAGCATGTTGTCCTGTGGCCATTTGGGAATTATTTTTCATCCTTAAATTGCGTGAAGAAAATGTCCTTGTTGCAATTGGCTTCTTAAAAGTCAGTTATGTTTGGAATTTTTTCTCCAATACCCATCCCAGGACCTTTCCTGAGGGCAGCTGTCATTAGCAACCTCACAGAACTTGTCAATGGGAGTTGTCAGGAAGCAAGACGTTTCAGTTGTAGTTACACGCAAAGGAGGCAGCACTGTTTCATGACCAACTCTGGTTCTTCAGGCAAACGGAGCCTTTGGGAAAGCTGGCTTCCTGGGCTGAGAATTAGAGTGGAACTCGCCTGAGCAAACCCTCAATGCCTGTGTCTCGCTACTTCTTCCCCTTAAGGCTTCACCCCTCCCTTTCAGACTCATCCCAACCTGGGGCACTGCTCCCTGCTGAAACGCCTAGGAGGCTGCACTCTCAGAAAAGAGGCTTCAGCTAGAGACCCCAGCACCAGGGGACCTGGAGGCCAGGTGACTTTTCAAAAGTTCTCGTGCTCAGAGGCTCAGGCTACCATTTTTGATGCACTAGGGTCTATAGTCCAAGCCAGGACAATCCAGATAGTACAGGTTTAAGAGGGGGCTCAAAAAGGATACCTGGCCCTGCTGTGTCAGCCCCTCTCCAGTCCAGTCATGGGACCCAAGCCTGCTCAGGTTCCAGGTATGGCAAACAGCACATGTTGGGGAGATCAGAGGGAATAAAATAGGCATCACTCTTTTCTGTTCTTTAATCTCATGCTGATACAATGTAGCCCAATATTTGATTTGCAGTTTTGTTCTTATTGTCAGTATACAGGCTCCTTATTCTGTTATGCCATATACATACCGCATATCTGTTCTTTTTTCAATTATTTGCCAGGGAGGTTATTAAACAAGGTCCAATAAGCTCCCTGTGCTGAACATTATGTCCTTCTGAAGAATCTATTCTGACTCTATGGGACCCCAAGGACTGAAGCCCACTGGAATCCTCTTTCCATGAATTCTCCAGGCAAGAACAGGCCTCTAGGTAGACACTCAGCTCTTGTGTGACTATGAGGCCTCAAGGCAGACTTTTAGCTCCTGGAGGACACCTCCAGGCAGACGCTCAGCTCGTGTCTCTCTAGAGGCCTCAAGGCTGACGCTCAGCTCATGTGAGACTATGGGCATCTAGAAAGACTCTCAGCTCTTATCTACATCTTGTCCTGTAGCCATTTGGGTTCTTTTTCTCTCTTCTTTTTTTCTTTCCTTAAAGGGTGTGAGGAAAGTTGACCTCTGAAATAGGCTTCTTGAAAGTCAGTTGTGTTTAGAATTCATTTCTGCAATACCTGTGGCAGGACCTTTCCTGAGGGCAGCTGTCATTAACTGCCCCACAGGCCTTTTGAATTGGAGGTGCCAGTCAGCACTGATGCCCAAGTTGTAGTTACAGGAAATGTCCACAAGACGGCAGCACTTCTTCATGCCCAACTCTGGCTCCACCTGGAACCAGAGCCTTAGGGAAAGTCGGCTTTCTGGGCTGTGAATTCGAATGGAATGTGCCTGAGCAAACACCCAAGGGCTTGTATCTCTGGACTCCTTCCCCGTGAAGCTTCACCCCTCCCTCCCCTCTAGCCTCATGCCTACCTGGGGCACCGCTCCCTGCTGAGGTTCCTAAGAGGCTGCACTCTCAACCCCAGGACCAGGAGACCTGGGGTCTGGATGATTTTCCATGTTCCTCCAAGTCAGAGGGTCAGGCTATTAGGATTTGGGTGCACTAGGGATTCTGGCCCCAGTCAGGGCAAACCAGACAGTACAGGTTTAAGGGGGCTCCTATGAAGGACACCCTGCTCGGCTGTCTCAACCCCACTCCAATCCAGCCCTGGAACTGAAGTCTACTCAGGTGCCATGATTCAGATAGCATCCTAAGTCAAGCAGGTCGCAGGGAACAAACTAGGATCTATAGACTGTGGGCAGATACTCAGCATTACTTTCCTTTCCTTTAATTTCATGCTGATGCTATGTTGAAATCTAGGTGGTTTGCAGTTTTGTCCTTGTCCACAGGGTACAATTAACTGATTCAGCTACAGCATATACATATAGGCTATAGTATTTTTTATTGATTCTTTTGCCATCGAGGTTATTGAACAAAGTTGAGTAAAAGTTCTCTGTGCTGATCAGATCCCTGCTGCTGCTGCTGCTAAGTTGCTTCAGTCGTGTCCGACTCTGTGCGACCCCATAGACGGCAGCCCACCAGGCTCCTCTGTCCCTGGGATTCTCCAGGCAAGAACAAGATGGAGTGGGTTGGCATTTCCTTCTCCAATGCATGAAAGTGAAAAGTGAAAGTAAAGTCTCTCAGTCGTGCCTGACTCTTAGCGACCCCATGGACTGCAGCCTACCAGGCTCCTCTGTCCATGGG
>NW_011494753.1:720173-720755 GCF_000754665.1 Bison bison bison
CTGCTGAGTTTTCCAAATTTGCTGATATAGTGAGTGCAGCACTTTCACAGCATCATCTTTCAGGATTTGAAATAGCTCAACTGGAATTCCATCACCTCCACTAGCTTTGTTTGTAGTGATGCTTTCTAAGGCCCACTTGACTTCACATTCCAGGATGTCTCGCTCTAGGTCAGTGATCACACCATCGTGATTATCTTGGTTGTGAAGATCTTTTTTTGTACAGTTCTTCTGTGTATTCTTGCCTCCTCTTCTTAATATCTTCTGCTTCTGTTAGGTCCATACCATTTCTGTCCTTTATCGAGCCCATCTTTGCATGAAATGTTCCCTTGGTATCTCTAATTTTCTTGAAGAGATCTCTCGTCTTTCCCATTCTGTTGTTTTCCTCTATTTCTTTGATCGCTGTGGAAGGCTTTCTTATCTCTCCTTGCTATTCTTTGGAACTCTGCATTCAGATGCTTATAAGTTTCCTTTTCTCCTTTGCTTTTCATTTCTCTTCTTTTCACAGCTATTTGTAAGGCCTCCCCAGACAACCATTTTGCTTTTTTGCATTTCTTTTCCATGGGGATGATCTTGATCCCTGTC
>NW_011494753.1:720855-721338 GCF_000754665.1 Bison bison bison
CCCCCAATCCCTCCCAGCATCAGAGTCTTTCCCAATGAGTCAACTCTTCGCATGAGGTGGCCAAAGAACTGGAGTTTCAGCTTTAGCATCATTCCTTCCAAAGAACACCCAGGGCTGACCTCCTTCAGAATGGACTGGTGGATCTCCTTGCAGTCCAAGGGACTCTCAAGAGTCTTCTCCAACACCACAGTTCAAAAGCATCAATTCTTTGGCGCTCAGCTTTCTTCACAGTCCAACTCTCACATCCGCATATGACCACTGGAAAAACAATAGCCTTGACTAGACGGACCTTTGTTGGCAAAGTAATCTCTCTGCTTTTGAATATGCTATCTAGGTTGGTCATAACTTTCCTTCCAAGGAGTAAGCGTCTTTTAATTTCATGGCTGCAGTCACCATCTGCAGTGATTTTGGAGCCTCCAAAAAAATAAAGTCTGACACTGTTTCCCCATCTATTTCCCATGAAGTGATGGGACCAGATGCCAT
>NW_011494753.1:721438-723011 GCF_000754665.1 Bison bison bison
CCCCATGGACTGCAGCCTACCAGGCTCCTCTGTCCATGGGATTTTCCAGGCAAGAGTATTGGAGTGGGGTGCCATTGCCTTCTCCAGATCCCTATGGGACATTTATTAGAGGTACAGTTTCCTTGTACATGGGCAAGGAGCAAAGAAAGGTAATAATCCTTATGGATTATCTGTTACAGCTACAGATTTCATTGTGTATGTTAGAGATAAATATTTCTCTGTATATGTGTTCAGAACAAAGGAAAGAAGAACGAATGGAAGGAAGGAAGTATGGAAGGCGTAAGATAATCCTTATGTATTAGTTAATAGAGACACACATTTCTGTGGGTATGTTAGAGATATCAGAGAAGGAAAAGGCAACCCAGCCCAGTATTCTTGCCTGGGAAATGCCATGGGCAGAGGAGCCTGGTGGGCTACAGTCCATGGGGTTTGCAAAGTGTTGGACATGACTTAGAGGCCAAACAACGACAGAGATACACATTTCAGTACATATATAGAAGGAAGGAGATAATCCTTGTGGATTACTATTATAGATATAGAATTTCTCTGCATAGGGTAGTAACAACCTCCTAATTCATCCCTGGCACTTTGCTTTCTTTTTTGAATTCTTTGTGTTTGAATCTCAGAGTTTCTTTTTATGTTGTAAATTACTTCCTCTGTGTCTTTAATTTTTTTCTTTCAATTTTGTCCCCAAGAGACATCATCGGCTATTTTCTTCCTCTGTTGCTGACTTCACTTACTGTACTTTCCTCCAAGAGCCATCCTTGTGGGGACCACTGGCATAATTTCATTATTTCAGTGGCGATATTTCAGGTCTGAGTAAAGCCCCTTCTATATATGACCACATTTGCTTAAGTTTAATCTGTCAGTGGACCTTTTCTTGGGTGTCTTGGCAGTACCACTGCAGTGAAGGTTCGGGTTCATGTGTCATTTTGAATAACGGTTTTTTGTAGTGTAGGCCCAGGTGTGGGTTTTAGAATCCTAGATTTAGCTCTCTTGACTTTTTTTTGGCTGTCCCTTCAAGTGACTGTTGCCAATGTCTGTTTGCAGGGAATGTGAAGGGGGTGTCCCATCATCTCCTGGCTCTCTCCTCCATGTACTCTTTGCAGACAGTTAGGATAGCCATTCTGTTAGATGGGATTTGATTTCTTTTTGATCGGAATCAGTGCTATAATAATTTGGGACACTGAGCATCTGGTCATTGGCCATTTGGGTTCTCTTTTTCTATTTTTTTTTCCTTAAAGGGTATGAGGAAAATTGACCTTTGAAACTAGCTTCTTAAAAGTCCGTTGTGTTTGGAATTCATTTCTGCAATACCTGTGGCAGGACCTTTCCTGAAGTCTGCTGTGACAGGAAATGATCTCTAGGGGGCAGCACTTCATCTTGTATGAGTCTCGGTTCGATTCAGTTCAGTTCAGTCGCTCAGTCGTGTCCGACTCTTTGCAACCCCATGAATCACAGCACGCCAGGCCTCCCTGTCCATCACCAACTCCCGGAGTTCACTCAGACTCACGTCCATAGAGTCAGTGATGCCATCCAGCCATCTCATCCTCTGTCGTCCCCTTCTCCTCCT
>NW_011494753.1:725356-726240 GCF_000754665.1 Bison bison bison
TCCACAGCTGGGTATTGTTTTTGCTTTGGCTCCATCCCTTCATTCTTTCTGGAGTTATTTCTCCACTGATCTCCAGTGTCATATGGGGCCCCTACTGACCTGGAGAGTTCCTCTTTCAGTATCCTATCATTTTGCCTTTTCATACTGTCCATGGGGTTCTCAAAGCAAGAATACTGAAGTGGTTTGCCATTCCCTTCTCCAGTGGACCACATTCTGTCAGACCTCTCCACCATGACCCGCCCATCTTGGGTGGCCCCACGGGCATGGCTTAGTTTCATTGAGTTAGACAAGGCTGTGGTCCTAGTGTGATTAGATTGACTAGTTTTCTGTGAGTATGGTTTCAGTGTGTGTGTCTAGGAGGCCTCTAGGCAGATGCTCAACTCCTGTACATCTAGACGCCTCTAGGCTGATACTTAGGTCTTGTGTGACTAGGAGGCCCCTAGACAGATGCTCAGCTCGTTTCTCTCTAGAGGACTCTAGGCTGATGTTCAGCTTGAGTGTTTCTATGAGGCTCCTGGGCAGAAGCTTGCCTGTATCTAACTAGAGGCCTCTATGCTGATGCTCAGCTTGTGTGTGACTATGAGGCCTCTAGGCAGAGGCTCAGCTCATTTCTCTCTAGCAATCTCCAGGCTAATGTTCAGCTCCTGTGTGAGTATGAGGCATCCAGACAGATGCTGAACCTGTGTGTATATAGAGGCCTCTAGGAAGACACTTTCTTCAATTTAAGTCTGAATTTGGCAATAAGGAGTTCACGATCTGAGCCACAGTCAGCTCCCAGTCTTGTTTTTGCTGACTGCAGATGACACCACCCTTATGGCAGAAAGTGAAGAGGAGAGTGAAAAAGTTGGCTTAAAGCTCAACATTCAGAAAATGAAGATCATGGC
>NW_011494753.1:726340-727071 GCF_000754665.1 Bison bison bison
CAATAAATGCTGGAGAGGGTGTGGAGAAAAGGGAACCCTCTTACACTGTTGGTGGGAATGAAAACTAGTACAGCCACTATGGAGAACAGCGTGGAGATTCCTTAAAAAACTGGAAATAGAACTGCCATATGACCCAGCAATTCCACTGTTGGGCATATACACCAAGAAAACCAGAATTGAAAGAGACACGTGTACCCCAATTTTTAATGCAGCAGTGTTTACAATAGCTAGAACATGGAAGCAACCTAGATGCCCATCAGCAGATGAATGGATAAGAAAGTTGTGGTACATATACACAATGGAGTATTACTCAGCTATAAAAAAAAGAACACCTTTGAGTAAGTTCTAATGAGGTGGATGAAACTGGAGCCTATTTACAGAGTGAAGTAAGTCAGAAAGAAAAACACCAACACAGTATATTAATGCATATATATGGAAATTCGAAAGATGGTAACCCTATATGCAAGATAGCAAAAGAAACACAGATGTAAAGAACAGACTTTTGGACTCTGTGGGAGAAGGCAAGGGTGGGATGATTTGAGAGAATAGCATTGAAACGTGTATATTACCATATGTGAAACAGATGACCAGTCCAAGTTCAATTCATGAAACAGGGCACTCAAAGCCAGTGCACTGGGACAACCCAGAGGGGTGGGATGGGGAGGAAGGTGGGAGGGGGGTTCAGGATGGGGGACACATGTACACCCGTGGCTGATTCATGTCAGTGTATG
>NW_011494753.1:727171-731248 GCF_000754665.1 Bison bison bison
CCAGCCACTCCATCCTAAAGGAGACCAGTCCTGGGTGTTCATTGGAAGGACTGATGCTGAGGCTGAAACTCCAATACTTTGGCCACCTCATGTGAAGAGCTGACTCATTGAAAAAGACTCTGATGCTGGGAGGGATTGGGGGCAGGAGGAGAAGGGACAACAGAGGATGAGATGTCTGGATGGCATCACCGACTCGATGCACATGAGTTTGGGTAGAGTTTGGGTAGACTCCGGGAGTTGGTGATGGACAGGGAGGCCTGGTGTGCTGTGATTCATGGGGTTGCAAAGAGTCGGACACGACTGAGCGACTGAACTGAACTGAGGAAGACAATTAGCACGTCTGTGTCAATGAGGCTCTTAGTGAAATGATTACCTGAAATGATTGCCTGATGTATGTCTATGAAGTCTCTGGTCAGTTGCTCAGCTTGTGTGTGTCTATGAGGCCCCTGGGCAGATGCTCGGGTCGTGTCTCTCTATGAGGCCTCTAGGCAGTGCGTCTATGAGGCCTCTGGGTAGACACTCAGCTCAGGTGTGTCTATAGACCTCTAGTCAGGGGCTTCTTTTGTGTCTATGTGGCCTCTAGGCTCAGCACGTGTGTGTCTATGAGGCCTCTAGGCAGATGCTAAGGCTGTGTCTATATACTGGCATCTCTGCTGACACTTGGATCGTGTGTGACTATGAGGCGTTTGGACTGACGCTCAGCCTGTGTGTGACTGAGACCTCTAGGCAGATGCTCAGTATGTCTATGAGGCCTCTAGGCAGACACTGACACTCAGCTTGTGGGAATTAAGAGGCCTATAGGCTGATGCTAACCTGGTCTGGATGTATGAGGCCAGATTGTTTATTTCTGAGCTATTCAGGGGCTTTGTTCTTCTGATGTTAACATATCTAATGCGCACCCCAAAGATCTTTCCTTTGTGATAGCTGAAAGTTTTCCTACTTTTATCCACTGTATAATGCCAAACCCAGAAGACCCAGACAGATTCCAACAAAACTGGCACAAACAGATTCCGCACTGATGCATTCAGATGAACTGATCCCCAGATCGGGTAAATGATTTACCCTATAAAACAAGTGAACTAATTCCAACTAGGCTACCCACCTCCCCAAGATTTACCTCCCAAATGAACTGGTTCCAACTGGGCCAGTTCCCAAATCAGGTAAAAAAATTTACCATACAATTGAGGTAATTGTAACTATGGTGGGCACGCCCCACGAGGACTAATTCCCAATGAACCGGTTCAGGGTAGAGTCCAACACCACCTCCCCTCTGCAAATGGATACCCAACCAAATTTGCTTATTCCATAAAGGAAAAGCCCAGATTGAGGGGAAACTGTGTTCCTGTGTGCTCACCACAGCGACTTACCCTCCAAAATCAAGCCCATTGGCTCTTAACACAAAAAGATACACAAAACATCATACTGGATGAACCAGCTATCGAATTGCATATACTTACCTTACAAACGAAATTGAGTCCCTTGACTCTAGAAGTTTGTTGGTTCCTTGTCTCAGCTGCCAAGTGCTGTGGGTAGCTGGTGCCACTTCAAGGAATCTTGAAGGAAAGAACTTTAGGACAACAAATGGTCCCAGCAGCTGCTAGGGTCTTGCCCCAGTATTCCCTGATCGGGGCCGGCTAGCCATGAGCAGCAAGGGTCCTGGCTGGCTAAGCCAAATTGTTCCCGAGTCCAAGCTCACTCTGCTCACCGCATGATAGGCAATGAATCCGAGAAATGAGATGTTGAGGCAAGGAAGGGACTTTAATCGGGGAGCCAGCAGACTGAGAAGATGGCAGGTTAGTGTCTCAAATTAACCATCTTACTGGGGTCTGGATGCCAGGTTGTTTTATAGGTCAGAGAGAAAGAACCAAGGAGGAACTAAAGTCAAAAGGCAGAAGGAGAGGGAGATTCAGTGGGGAAGTAAAGTGAGAAAGTCTTCAGTCTTGAAAAACTTTTCCAAGGGAATGAAAACCCTTCTGAAGGGGTATATTACTCCTATCTCCAGGTGGGCAGGGACAAATTATCTCTCCCTGAGCTGAGCAAAGGGACTTTAGTTTACGGTCAGGGAGGGGGATAGGGACCTCCAAGCAAGCCATTGAGTATGATTATATAGTAAGTGAAGTAATGAAAAGCAAGTCAAAAAAACAGTTTTCAACATGGAGTCAGAATTGGCTTTCTTCCAGCAACAAGATGAAGGAACCCCATTTCACATTCCCTGGGAATAGACATGGGCAATAACCCCTTGAAGGGACATCCTCCACAGGCCAGAAAAAAAAATTTCAAGGCAGTTGAACCTGGATTCTAATACCCACACATGGGCCTATATTAAGAAAAACCATCATTCATAATAAAAAATGCACCCCAACATTCACTGCAGTGGTACCTCCAATTGCCAAGACACAGACCCAGGATAAGGTCCAATGACAGATGAAATCTTAAACAAAGGTGGTTACCTATATAAAATGTGCTTTTACTTGGACTTGAAAAACCAACAATGAAATTATGAAATTAGGCCAATGGTCCCCACAGCGATGGACCTTGGAGGAAAATATGCTAAGAGAAATCAGCAACAGAGGAAGAAAATAGCAGAAGATGTCCTGGAGGGTGAAACTGGAAAAAGAGAGAGACAGAGGAAATCATTTATAACATAGAGACTCTGAGATGTAAACACAAACCCAGAATTCTAAAGAGCGGGGCGGGAAATGTAGAGTCAGGGATGAATTTGGGGGTCAGTACTAATGTATACACAGAAATGTGTCTGAAATAGATAATCCACAAGGATTATCTCCTCCTTCCCTCAGTCTGTCCTTCCTTTCACGTAGGCACTGAAATCTGTGCTCTGAAACCATAGGCTCTGGTTGCAGGTGGAAACAGTTGGACATGAAGTACTGCCACCTTGTGGACATCCCCTGTAACTACAACATGACCCCGGATTCTAACGGCACCTCCAATTTACAAGGCCTGTGGTGCCCTTAGGGACAGTGCCCTCACGAAAGGTCCCGCAGCAGGTTTTGCAGAAATAAATTCCAAAAACAGCCAGCTTTCAAGAAGCCAATGGCAACAGGTAAATTTTCCTCACACCCTTTAAGGCAAAAAGATAAAAACACCAAACCAAGTCAGTCAGAAGCAAGATGCTCAGCAAGCCTAATTATGACAGGAGGAATGGCAATCAAATCAGCAAGAAGAAATCAAATCCCATCTGACAGAACGACCATCCTGACTGTCAGCAAACAGTAAATGGTGGAGAGAGCAGGAAGATAATGGAACCCCCCGACAAGTGCCATGGGAATGGCCATTGCCAACAGCCCCTAGAAAGGACAGCCTCCACAGGCCAGAACTGAACATTTCAAGAGAGCTAAGCCCAGGAATTTAATATCCACACTTGGGCCTCTGTTACGAAAAACCATCACTCAGAATGACGCATGCACCCCAACATTCACTGCAGTGGGACCTCCAGGTGCCAAGAGACAGACGTGAGAAGAGGTCCATCCACAGGTGAAATCTTAGAGAAATGTGGTACAAGGAAGACAGAGGCAGAACACTCTGACACAAATCACAGCAAGGTCCTCTGTGACCCACCTCCCAGAGCAGTGGAAATAAAAGCAAAAATAAATAAATGGGACCTAATTAAACTTAAAAGCTTTTGCACAACAAAGGAAACTATAAGGAAGGTGAAAAGTCAGCCCTCAAAATGGGAGAAAATAATAGCAAATGTAACAACTGACAAAGAATTAACCTCCAAAACATACAAGCAGTTCATGGAGCTCAATACCGGAAAAATAAATGACCCCATCAAAAAATGGGCCAAAGAACTAAACAGACATCTCTCCAAAGAAGACATACAGATGGCTAACAAACCCATGAAAAGATGCTCAACATCACTCATTATCAGAGAAATGCTAATCAAAACCACAATGAGGTACCATCTCACACCAGTCAGAATGGCTGCGATCCAAAAGTCTACAAACAATAAATGCTGGAGAGGGTGTGGAGAAAAGGGAACCCTCTTACACTGTTGGTGGGAATGAAAACTAGTACAGCCACTATGGAGAACAGCGTGGAGATTCCTTAAAAAACTGG
>NW_011494753.1:731348-733287 GCF_000754665.1 Bison bison bison
GAATCCCAGGGGCGGGGGAGCCTGGTGGGCTGCCGTCTATGGGGTCGCACAGAGTTGGACATGACTGAAGGGACTTAGCAGCAACAGCAGAGGGCTATTAATGACAGCTGCCCTGGGGAAAGTTCCTGGGGTGGGCATTGCAGAAATAAATTCCAAAAACAACTGACTCTCCAGAAGACAATTGCAACACATAAATATTCCTCACACCCTTTAAGGTAAAAAATGCAAAAAACAATCCAAATGACCACAGGACATGATGTTCAGCATCCCTAATTATTATAGAAGAAATGCCAATTAAAACAACAAGATATCAAATCCTACCCGTCAGAATGGTCATCCTCACAATTCTACAAACAATAAATGTGGGAGAGCATCAGCAGATGATGGAATCCCCTTCCAACAAGGTCAGTGGAATGGACATTGCAAAGAGCCTCTAGGAAGGCCAGCCTTTGCATACTAGAGAAAGTCTTTCAAAAAGCTAAGCCTAGAATCTGATATATCCTCACCTGTGCTTATATTCCAAAAATAAAGCCATCATTCAAAAAGACACGAGCACCCCACTTTCACTCCAGCACTACTTACGACGGCCAAGTACAGACCTAGGAAGACGTCCGCTGACATATGAAAGCCTAAAGAAGGTGTAGTATGTATATCAACGGACTGTTACTCAGCCATTAAAAACTGCTACTGAAATTATGAAATTATGCCCCTGGTAGCCATAATAGTAGACCTTGGAGGATCATACACTAAATGAAGTCAGAAAGAGAGGAAGAAAATAGCAGATAATAACCATTCTACTGCACTGGTCATAGCAAACGCCCTCTTCCAACAACATAAGAGAAGACTCTACACATGGACATCACCAGATGGTCAACAATAAAATCAGACTTGCAGCCAAAGATGGAGAAACTCTATACAGTCAGCAAAAACAAGACCAGGAGTTGACTGTGGCTCAGATCATGAAATCCTTATTGCCAAATTCAGACTTAAATTGAAGAAAGTGGGGAAAACCACTAGAACATTCAGGTATGACCTAAATCATATCCCTTACGACTATACAGTGAAAGTGACAATATATTCAAGGGATTAGAACTGGTAGACAGAGTGCCTGAAGAACTACAGATGGAGGTTCACGACATTGTTCAGGAGACAGTGATCAAGACCATCCCCAAGAAAAAGAAATGCAAAAAGGCAAAACAGTTGTCTGAAGAGGCCTTATAAACAGCAATGAAAAGAGAAGTGAAAGGCAAAGGAGAAAAGGAAAGATATACCCATTTGTATACAGAGTTCCAAAAAATGGCAAGGAGAGATAAGAAAGCCTTCCTCAGTGATCAATGCAAAGAAATAGAGGAAAACAATAGAATGGGAAAGACTAGAGATCTCTTCAAGAAAATTAGAGGTACCAAGGGAACATTTCATGCAAAGATGGGCACAATAAAGAACAGAAATGGTATGGACCTAACAGAAGCAGTTGATGTTAAGAAGAGGTGGCAAGAATACACAGAAGAACTGTACAAAAAAGATCTTCACAACCAAGATAATCATGATGGTGTGATCACTCACCTAGAGCTAGACATGCTGGAATGCGAAGTCAACTAGGACTTAGGAAGCATCACTATTAACAAAGCTAGTGGAGGTGATAAAATTCCATTTGAACTATTTCAAATCCTAAAAGATGGTTCTGTGAAAGTGCTGCACTCAATGTGTCAGCAAATTTGGAAAACTCAGCAGTGGCCACAGGACTGGAAAAGGTCAGTTTTCAGCCCAGTCCCAAAGAAAGGCAATGCCAAAGAATGCTCAAACTACCGCACAATTGCACTCATCTCACACGCTAGTAAAGTAATGCTCAAAATTCTCCAAGCCAGGCTTCAACAGTACATGAACCATGAACTTCCAGATGTTCAAGCTGGATCTATGAAAGGCAGAGGAACCAGAGATC
>NW_011494753.1:733387-736751 GCF_000754665.1 Bison bison bison
GTGGGAGAAGGCAAGGGTGGGATGATTTGAGAGAATAGCATTGAAACGTGTATATTACCATATGTGAAACAGATGACCAGTCCAAGTTCAATTCATGAAACAGGGCACTCAAAGCCAGTGCACTGGGACAACCCAGAGGGGTGGGATGGGGAGGAAGGTGGGAGGGGGGTTCAGGATGGGGGACACATGTACACCCGTGGCTGATTCATGTCAGTGTATGGCAAAAACCATCACAATACTGAAAAGTAATTAGCCTCCAAATAAAATTAAAAAAAAGAAATGTGGTACATATATTCAATGGGCTATTACTCAGACTTGAAAAACTACCACTGAAATTACGAGATCAGGCCAATGGTCCCACAGGATGGACTTTGGAGCATTATACACTAAAGTGAAGCCGGCAGTGGAGGAAGAAAATGGCAGACGACGTCCCTTCTAGGCAAAATAACAAAGAGGTACAGGGGAGGTAGTGCAGAACATGAAAAGAGAATCTGACGTTCTAACACAAACGATTCCCAAAAAATAAATAAATGGAAACTATCAGGAATGAATTAGGAAGGAAGGCAAGTAGGCAGGCAGAGGAGAATCCTTGTGGATTAGCTAACAGAGATGCCTATTTCTCTGGGTATGTTAGAGATACTGGAGAAGGAAATGGCAACCCACTCCAGTATTCTTGCCTGGGAAATCCCATTGGCAGAGGAGCCTGTGGGCTACAATCCATGGGGTTGAAAAGTGTCAGACACGACTTACCAATTAAATGACAACAAGCATGTTAGAAATACAGATTTCAGGGCATACATGGAAGGAAGGAAGGAGATAATCCTTGTGGATTATCTATTTTGTGGATTATCTATTACTGGTACAGATTTTTGTATATAGGTTAGTAGCAACCTTCTAATTCATCCCTGGCACTTTCCCTGTTTTAAAAAAAAATTGGAATTCTTTGTATTTGAAAGTCAAACTTTCTTTCTGTGTCTTACATTACTTCCTCTGTACCTCTTTCTTATTCTGCCTGGAAGGGATATTGTCTGCCATTTTTGTTAATTGCTGGCTTCACTTAGTGTATGTTGCTCAGAGGTCCATCTGGGGGACACCATTGGCCTATTTTAATAATTTTAGTGCCGGTTTTTCAAGTCTGAGTAATAAGACTCATTGTATATATGCACACACTTCTGTAAGATTTTATTTGTCGATGGGCTTCATCTTGGTCTCTGTTTTGGCTGTTTTATGCATCAGTGCAGTGAATGTTGGGGTGCATGTGTCATTCTGAGTGATGGTTTTTCATAACAGAGGCCCACGTGTGGATATGAAAATCCTAGGCTTAGCTCTCTTGAAATTTTTAGTTCTGGACTGTACAGGCTGTCCTTTCTAGGGTCTATTACCAATATCCACTCCCACAGCATTTACTGGGGGGGGGGGGGTCCATCATCTCCCTGTTCTCTCCATCATTTACTATTTGCAGATAGTCAGGATGGCCTTTCTGTCAGATTGGATTTGATTACTTGTCATTTTGATTGCCATTCCTCCTGTCATAATTAGGGTTGCTGAACATCCTGTTTTCTCGCTGAATGGTTTTTATGTTTTTTTTCCTTTATTCCCTTAAAGGGTGAGAGTGAAATTTACCTGTTTCCACTGGCTTCTTGAAGGGAGATGATGGAACCCCCTCTTCACATCCCCAGGGAATAGACTTTGGCAACAACTCCTTGAATACACAGGCTCCAGAGGTCAGAACAGTAAACTTCCAGAGAGCTAAACCAAGGATTTTAACATCCACACCTTTGCCATTATTATGAAAAACCATCACTCAAAATGACACATGAACCCCAATGTTCACTGCAGTGGTACCTCTAATTGCCAAGACACAGACCCAAGAAAAGTTCCACAGACTTAATCTTAAAGAAATGTGGTACATATATTTAATGGGCTATTACTCATACTTCAAAAACCACAACTGAAATTATGAATTTATGCCAATGGTCCCCACATGGATGGACTATGGAGGAGAATTCACTATATGAAGTCAGCATCAGATGAAGAAAATAGCAGATCATGTCCCTTCTACAGAAAATGTTAAAAAAAAAAAAAAAAAGATACAGAGGAAGTAATTTACAATACAAAGAGACTCTGAGATTCAAGTACAGGCAAAGGATTCCAAAAAAGAAGCAAAGGTCCAGGGATGAATTAGGAGGTCGCTACTAATGTACATACAGATATCTGTATCTCTAATAGATAATCCACAAGGATTACCTCCTCCTCTCTTTCCTTCCACGTTGACACATATATGTATATCTAACTGGTACTCCACAAACACCCGATGTTCAGGCCAGGAAACTTTGCTCGAAATTCTGCAATAAGCTATATGGCAAACAATTCAAAAAAGAACAGACATTCTATATGTAAATATATACCATAACTCAATCAAATGGCTGTATACCGCCAAGAACAAAAGGGCAAATCAACTATATTCCCACTTAGCACTGAGAAAAGGAGAGAAAATCAATGCCTAGCTTATTTCCTCTGACCTCCCAGACTTGGGCTGCTATCCCATACTTGGAGTCTGAGCAGCTTCGGAACCCACGATTGGCCAAGAATGGGGTCCAACAGCCCAGCAGAGTGCCCTTAATTGAGTCCTCTCTTTAACCTGTTCTGTCTCATTTGCCCTGATGGGCACCAGAATCCCTAGTAAACCAAAAGATGATGATTCAGCCCTCTGACTTCTAGGACCTTAGAGAAGTCACCTAGCCTCCAAGTCTCCCAGTACTGGGGTCACCCAAGCCTCCTTCCTGAAAGTGCAGCCTTCTAGGCCCCTCAGCAGGGGCTGTGGCCCAGGTTGGAATGAGCCTTGAGGGGAGGGGTGAAGCTTTAGGGGGAAGAACTACTGAGATACAAGCCCTTGGGTGTTGGCTCAGGCATGTTGCACTTTAATTTACAGCTCAGGAAACCATTATTTCCTAAGGTTCTGGCTGCCAAAGGAACCGTGTGGGGCATGAAGAAGTACTAACTACAACTTGATCAGTAGGGCTCACTGTCACCTCCAAATAACAAGACCTAGAGGGCTAAAATCCCATGGACAGAGAAGCCTGGTAGGTGCAGTCCATGGGGTTGCACAGAGTCGGACACGACTGATGCGACTTAGCAGCAGCAGCAGCAGCAGAGGGCTACTTTTGCCTGGAAAATCCCATGGACGGAGGAGCCTGGTGGGCTGCAGTCCATGGGGTCGCTAAGAGTCGGACACAACTGAGCAACTTCACTTTCACTTTTCATTTTCATGCACTGGAGAAGGAAATGGCAACCCACTCCAGTGTTCTTGCCTGGAGAATCCCAGGGGCGGGGGAGCCTGGTGGGCTGCCGTCTATGGGGTCGC
>NW_011494753.1:736851-741359 GCF_000754665.1 Bison bison bison
TGCTCAAAATTCTCCAAGCCAGGCTTCAACAGTACATGAACCATGAACTTCCAGATGTTCAAGCTGGATCTATGAAAGGCAGAGGAACCAGAGATCAAATTGCCAACATCCGCTGGATCATGGAAAAAGCAAGAGAGTTCCAGAAAAACATCTGCTTTATTGACTATGCCAAAGCCTTTGACTGTGTGGATCACAATAAACTGTGGAAAATTCTGAAAGAGATGGGAATACCTGACCTGCCTCCTGAGAAACCGGTATGCAGGTCAGGAACCAGTTAGAACTGGACATGGAACAACAGACTGGTTCCAAATCAGGAAAGGAGTATGTCAAGGCTGTGTGTTGTCACCCTGCTTGTTTAACTTGTATGCAGAGTACATCATGAGAAACACTGGACTGGATGAAGCACAAGCTGAAATTAAGATTGCCAGGAGAAATATCAATAACCTCAGATATGCAGATGACACCACTCTTATGGAAGAAAGCCAAGAGGAACTAAAGAGTCTCTTGATGAAAGTGAAAGAGGAGAGTAAGAAGTTGGTTTAAAAGTCAACATTCAGAAAACTAAGATCATGGTAACTGATCCCATCACTTCATGGCAAATAGATGGGGAAACAGTGGAAACAGTGACAGACTTTATCATTTTGGGCTCCAAAATCACAGCAGATGGTGACTGCATCCATAAAATTAAAGATGCTTACTCCTTGGAAGAAAAGTTTAATATGCTGTCAACCTAGAGAGCATATTAAAAAGCAGAGACATTACTTTGCCAACAAAGGTCTGTCTAGTCAAAGCTGTGGATTTTCCAGTAGTCATGTATGGATGTGAGAGTTGGACTATAAAGAAAGCTGAGTGCTGAAGAATTGATGCCTTTGAATTGTGGTGTTGGAGCAGACTCTTGAGAGTCCCTTGGACTGCAAGGAGATCCAACCTGTCCATCCTAAAGGAAATCAATCCTGAATATTCATTGGAAGGACTGATGCTGAAGCTGAAACTTCAATACTTTGTCCACCTGATGCGAAGAACTGACTCCTTGGAGAAGACCCTGATGCTGAGAAAGGTTGAAGGTGAGAGGAGAAGGCGACGACAGAGGATGAGATGGCTGGATGGCATCACCAACTCGATGGACATGAGTTTGAGTAAACTCCAGGAGTTGGTGATGGACAGGGAGGCCTGGCGTGCTGCAGTCCAGGGGTCCCAAAGAGTCTGACACAACTAAGTGACTGAACTTAACCCTTCTACACAAAATTTAAAATAAAAGAGAGACAGGGGAACTAATTTTACAAAAAGAGACTCTGAGGATACCAACACAGCATTAAAACATGTATAATATAAGAAATGAATCGCCAGTCCAGGTTCGATGCAGGATACAGGAAGCTTGGGGATGGTGCACTGGGATGACCCAGAGGGATGGTATGGGGAGGGAGGTGGGAGGGGGGTTCAGGATGGGGAACACGTGTACACCTGTGGCGGATGCATGTTGATGTATGGCAAAACCAATACAATATTGTAAAGTAAAAAAAATGAAAAAGAAAAAGGAAAGGGCCAGGGATGAATTAGGCATTCAGTACTAATGTACACAGAAATCTGTGTCTCCATAATCCACAAGGATTATCTCCTCCTTCCTTCCTATCTTCCTTTCACATAGGCACTGAAATCTGTATGTCTACTATATATCCAGAAATCTGTATCTGTATGAGCTAATCCACAAGGCTTACTTCTGGCCTTCCTTCCTCGATTTCTTCCTTCCTTGCACATATACACAGAAGTATAATATACACATAGAAATCTCTAATATACACATAGAAATCTGTTGCTGGAATAGATAATCTACAAGGACTATTTCCTTCCTTGGTTCCTTGCACATGTACAAAAAAAATCTGTATCTCTAACAAATAGAGATACAGGGACCTGATGATCAGAATAGAGAACTTTACTGGACCTTGTTCAGTAAACTCCATGGAAAAAAATCAAAACAAAAACAGCTACACATATGCTGAATGCATCTGTCATAACTGAATCAGTTCGTTGTACGCTGAGAACAAACACAAAATTGCATATTGACTAGACTTCAACAGAGCACTGGAATGAGACTAAGGAAAAGGAAAGAAAAGTAATGCCTACTTTATTCCCTCTGACCTCCAAGACATGGGCTCTTATTCCATCCCTGGACCTGAGTCCCAGGGCTGGCCCCTGGTGGGGTTGAGATGGCCCGGCAGGGTGCCCTTCACAGAGATACCCTTCATAGTGTTAGGGTCTCTTAAACCTGTACTGTCTGGATTTTTTCTCACTGGGACCAGAATCCCTCGTGCACCCCAATGATGGTGGCCTGACCCTCTGGCTCCGAGGATACAGGGTAGACTCACCAAGCTGAAGCCTCCTTCCTGAGAGTGCAGCCTCTATACTTTGTACTAACATAAATAAATATGAATCTGCAATAGATAAACCCAAGGATTATTTCCCTCACTCCCTTTCTTCCACATATACACAGAAATTTCTGTCTCTAATAGATAAGGTCCATATAGTCAAAGCTATGATTTTTCCAGTAGTCATGTATGGATGTGAGAGTTGGACCATAAAGAAGGCTGAACACCAAAGAACGGATGCATTTGAACTGTGGTATTAGAGAAGACTCTTGAGAGCCCCTTGGACAGCAAGGAGATCAAACCAGTCAATCCTAAAGGAAATCAACCCTAAATATTCATTGGAACGACTATTGCTGAAGCTGAAGCTCCAATACTTTGGCCACCTGCTGTGAAGAGCTGACTCACTGGAAAAGACCCTGATGCTGGGGAAAGATTGAAGGCAGGAGGAGAAGGGGATGAGAGAGGATGAGATGGCTGGATGGCATCACCAACTCAATAGACAAGAGTTTGAGCAACCTCTGGGAGATGGTGAAGGACAGGGAAGCCAGGTGTGCTGCAGTCCATGGGGTTGCAAAGAGTTGGAAACGATTGAATGTCTGAACAAAGCTGGTGGAGGTGACTGAAATCCAGCTGAGCTGTTTCAAATCTTCAAAGATGATTCTGTTAAAATGCTACACTCAATATGACAGCAAATTTGGAAATCTCTATGATCCAATGGATGTTGGCAATTTGATCTTTGGTTCATCTGCCTTTTCTAAATCCAGCTTGTACATCTAGAATATCTCAGTTCATGTACTGTTGAAGCCTAGCTTGAATGACTTTGAGCATTACCTTGCTGGCATGTGAAAATAGTGCAATTGTGTGGTAGTTTGAACATTCTTTGGCATTGTCCTTCTGTGGGATTGGAATGAAAACTGACCTTTCCAGTCCTGTGGCCACTACTGAGTTTTCCAAATTTGCTGTCACACTGAGTGCAGCACTTTAACGGAATCATCTTTTAGGATCTGAAATAGCTTGGCAGGATTTCAATCACCTCCACTAGCTTTGTTCATAGCAATGCCTCTTCCAGGCTTCCCAGGCGGCTCAGTGATAAAGAATCTGCCAGCAATGTAGGAAACATGGGTTCAGTCCCTGGGTCAGGAAGATCCCCTGGAAGAGGGCCCAGCAACCTACTCCAGTATTCTTGCCTGGAGAATCCTAAGGACATAGGAGCCTGGCAGGCTACAGTCCATGGGATCACAAAGAGTCAGATACTACTAAAGTGACTGAGCACACACAAGGCTTCCATAGGCCCTCTTGACTTCACACTCCAGGATGTCTGGCTCTAGGTGAGTGACCGCACCATCATGGTTATCCAGGTCATTAAGACCTTTTTGTACCTAAGTTCTTCTGTGTATTCTTGCAACCTCTTCTTAATATCTTCTGCTTCTGTTAGGTCCATACCATTTCTGTCTTTTATTGGAACCATCTTCATATGAAATGTTCCCTTGGTTTCTCTAATTTTCTTGAAGAGATTTCTAGCCTTTCCCATTCTATTATTTTCCTCAATTTCTTGCATTTCACAAGGCCTGGAGGGCTGTTAATGATAGCTGCCCTCAGGAGAGGTCCTGTAACACGTATTGCAGCAATAAATTCCAAATGCCAATAGGTAAATTTTCCTCACACTCTTTAAGAAAAAAAAATAAAGCAATGGGCCACAGGACAAGTTGCTCAACATCCCTAATTATTACAGGAGGAATGCCAATCATAAAGACAACAAGAACTTGTAACAGTTTTTAATAAACATCAGATCAGATCAGATGCTCAGTTGTGTCCGACTCTTTGTGACCCCATGAATCGCAGCATGCCAGGCCTCCCTGTCCATCACCAACTCCCAGAGTTCACTCAGACTCACATCCATCGAGTCAGTGATGCCATCCAGCCATCTCATCCTCTGTCGTCCCCTTCTCCTCCTGCCCCCAATCCCTCCCAGCATCAGAGTCTTTCCCAATGAGTCAACTCTTCACATGACGTAGCCAAAGTACTGGAGTTTCAGCTTTAGCATCATTCCTTCCAAAGAAATCCCAGGGCTGATCTCCTTCAGAATGGACTGATTGGATCTCCTTGCAGTCCAAGGGACTCTCAAGAGTCTTCTCCAACACCACA
>NW_011494753.1:741843-742941 GCF_000754665.1 Bison bison bison
TGTGATCCACACAGTCAAAGGCTTTGGCATAGTCAATAAAGCAGAAATAGATATTTTTCTGGAACTCTCTTGCTTTTTCCATGATCCAGAGGATGTTGGCAATTTGATCTCTGGTTCCTCTGCCTTTCATAGATCCAGCTTGAACATCTGGAAGTTCATGGTTCACATATTGCTGAAGCCTGGCTTGAAGAATTTTGAGCATAACCTTATTAGCGTGTGAGATGAGTGCAATTGTGTGGTAGTTTGAGCATTCTTTGGCATTGCCTTTCTTTGGGACTGGAATGAAAACTGACCTTTTCCAGTCCTGTGGCCACTGCTGAGTTTTCCAAATTTGCTGGCATATTGAGTGCAGCACTTTCACAGCATAATCTTTCAGGATTTGAAAGAGCTCAACTGGAATTCCATCACCTCCACTAGCTTTGTTCATAGTGATGCTTTCTAAGGCCCACTTTGATTTCACATTCCAGGATGTCTGGCCCTAGGTCAGTGATCACACCATCGTGATTATCTTGGTTGTGAAGATCTTTTTTGTACAGTTCTTCTGTGTATTCTTGCCTCCTCTTCTTAATATCTTCTGCTTCTGTTAGGTCCATACCATTTCTGTCCTTTATCAAGGCCTTTGCGTGAAATGTTCCCTTGGTATCTCTAATTTTCTTGAAGAGATCTCTAGTCTTTCCCATTCTGTTGTTTTCCTCTATTTCTTAGCATTGATCGCTGTGGAAGGCTTTCTTATCTCTTCTTGCTATTCTTTGGAACTCTGCATTCAGATGCTTATAAATTTCCTTTTCTCCTTTGCTTTTCGCTTCTCTTCTTTTCACAGCTATTTGTAAGGCCTCCCCAGACAGCCATTTTGCTTTTTTGCATTTCTTTTCTATGGGAATGGTCTTGATCCCTGTCTCCTGTACAATGTCATGAACCTCATTCCATAGTTCATCAGGCACTCTATCAGATCTAGGCCCTTAAATCTATTTCTCACTCCACTGTATAATCATAAGGGATTTGATGTAGGTCATACCTGAATGGTCTAGTGGTTTTCCTTACTTTCTTCAATTTAAGTCTGAATTTGGCAATAAGGAGTTCATGGTCTGAGCCACAGCC
>NW_011494753.1:743041-743379 GCF_000754665.1 Bison bison bison
CTTTAAGTCCAACTTTTTTCACTCTCCACTTTCACTTTCATCAAGAAGCTTTTGAGGTCCTCTTCACTTTCTGCCAAAAGGATGGTGTCATCTGCATATCTGAGGTTATTGATATTTCTCCCAGCAATCTTGATTCCAGCTTGTGTTTCTTCCAGTCCAGCATTTCTCATGACCTACTCTGCATATAAGTTAAATAAGCAGGGTGACAATATACAGCCTTGATGTACTCTTTTTCCTATTTGGAACCAGTCTGTTGTTCCATGTCCAGTTCTAACTGTTGCTTCCTGACCTGCATACAAATTTCTCAAGAGGCAGATCAGGTGGTCTGGTATTCCCAT
>NW_011494753.1:743479-746393 GCF_000754665.1 Bison bison bison
CCACTGTATAATCATAAGGGATTTGATGTAGGTCATACCTGAATGGTCTAGTGGTTTTCCTTACTTTCTTCAATTTAAGTCTGAATTTGGCAATAAGGAGTTCATGGTCTGAGCCACAGCCAGCTCCTGGTCTTGTTTTTGCTGACTGTATAGAGCTTCTCCATCTTTGGCTGCAAAGAATATATCAATCTGATTTTGGTGTTGACCATCTGGTGATGTCCATTTATAGAGTCTTCTCTTGTGTTGTTGGAAGAGGGTGTTTGTTATGACCAGTGCATTTTCTTGGCAAAACTCTATTAGTCTTTGCCCTGCTTCATTCCAATGTAACCAAAAAACTAAAAGACACCAAGAAATCAAGTCACACTTAACAGAATGGCCATCCTCACAAGTCTACTAAGAATAGATGCAGGAGAGAGCTGGGCAGAGAGGAAACCCCTACACAGTCAGTGGGAATGGACATTGGCAAAATCCCCTAGCAAGGACAGCCTTCACAGGCTGTCTTGTGAATAAAATTTCAAAATAGCTCAGTCCATGACTTGACACACCCCCACCTGGCCTATATCCTGAGAAATCCATCACTGAAAAAGTCACATGCACCCCAACATCCACTGCAGTACCACTTACAGTAGCCAAGACACAGGACCAGAAAGATGTCATCTAATAGATTAAAAGTTAAAGAAGATGTGGTACATATATACAATGGAGTATTACTCAGCTATGAAAAACCACCACTGAAATTTTGAAATTATGCCACTAATTGTCACAATGATGGAGGATGGAGAATCATAGATAAGTGAAGTCAGCCAAAAAGAGAAAGAAAATAGCATATGATGTCCCTCTGGGCAAAATAAAAAGCGAGATACAAAGGAACACACTTATTCAAAAAGAGACTCTGAGAATTCAGACACAAACAAAGGGTTCCAAGAAAATTGAAAGAGCAAGGATGAATTAGGAGGTCAGGTCTAACAGAAATCTGTATCTGTAATAGAGAATCCACAAGGATTATCTCTTTTCTTCCTTCCTTCCTTCCTTCCAAATATACACAGAAATTTGTATCTCAAACATATACAGAGATATCTGTATCTGTAATAGACAATCTAAAATCATTACCTATCTTCCTTCCACACATACACAGGAACCTGTATCTCTAATAGATACTCAAGAAGGATCTGATGTTCAGCATGGGGAACTTGGTCTACCTTCTGCCATAACATCTACGGCAACAGAATCCAAAGAGAAAAGACACGCTGTGAGCATGTGGCATAGATGACCAGGGGGCAGGACCCTGCAGACAAACACGAACTCCAAAGTGACTGCACTCCAACATAGCGCAGACATACGATTAAAGAAAAGGCAATACCGAGCTTACTCCCTCCCTCCTCCCTGACCTGGCCTTGTCTCCCATTCCTGAGCAGGCTTGCATCTTCACATCTGGACAGCGAGACATCTTCCCATCAAGGCAGCCAGTGGAGACAACCAAAATTTTAACAGAGACAGGCAACCCTGTGATTTTGGCCCCACTAGGTAAGACAGGAAAGCAAGCTGATTGTAGAAGCACGTGAATGGAAACATATGATGGGGAATGTGTACATAAAGCAATGTTTCTCAACTCTAAAGAAGTTGGAAGTAATGCCAAGTCCAGCGTCAGGAAAGTGAGTAGAGATGATCATTCCAGGTAAGGGAGACAAGGACAGACAAATATTGCATGATCACTTCTAGGTGTGATCTAAAGATGGATACAGATGAACTTATTGCCTGGAGACACAGAATCACAGACTTAGAAACTTCCCATCACCAAGATATAAAGATGTGGAGCAGGGAGAAGTGAGCTTCTTCAGACTAATACATGCACAATCCTATTCATAAAATCAGTCACCAGGACCTACTGCATAACACAAGGAAACTTACTCCACACTCTGTATTAACCTATAAAGAAAAAAACCCAACAAATCACATAGACATCTGTGTAGATGGGAAACAAGGCAGGCGTCCAAGTGGCCAATTGAAGAGGCAAGTTTAACTCACACTCTTTAGAAAATATAACATGAAAAGATGTCAACATTGCTACTTTTTAGAGAAATGCAGATCAAAACTACAATGAGGCATTTCCTGACATGGTTCACAATAGCCATTGTCTAAAACTAGAGAAACAATAAATGCTGGAGAAATTGTGAGAAAAAGGGAACCCTCCTAGACTGCCAGTGAAAAGGTAAACCAGCAACAGCCACATGGAGAACAGCGCACAGGCTTTTAAGAAATGAGAATCAAATTAGAATACTCCCTTAACAGCATACACAAAAATAAACTACAAATAGATTAAAGACCCAACGGACAGATAATACGAAACTCTTGAGGAAAAAGGTAGAACGTGCTTTGACATAGAACGCAGCAAGTTCTAGTTTGACCCACCTCTTAGAATCATGAAAAATAAAACAAAAATAAATAACTGAGACCGAATGCCCCTTAAAAATGATGGCAGACATACAACCCAGCAATCCCACTGCTGGGCATACACACCGAGGAAACCAGAATTGAAAGAGACATGTGTACCCCAGTGTTCATCACAGCACTGTTTACAATAGCCAGGACACGGAAGCAACCTAGATGTCCATCAGCAGATGAATGGATAAGAAAGCTGTGGTACATATACACAATGGAATATTACTAGCCATTAAAAAGAATACATTTGAATCAGTTCTAATGAGGTGGATGAAACTGGAGCCTATTATACAGAGCAAAGTAAGTCGGAAAGAAAAACACCAATACCGTATATTAATGCATACATAGAAAATTTAGAAAGATGGTAACGATGACACTATATGCAAGACAGCAAAGGAGACACAGATATAAAGAACAGACTGTTGGACTCTGTGGGAGAAGGTGAGGGTGGGATGATTTGAGAGAATAGCATTGA
>NW_011494753.1:746585-755442 GCF_000754665.1 Bison bison bison
AACAAAAAGACAACCCTCAAAATCTAATATTTGCAAAACAAAACAAAACAAAAAAAAACACCCATGAGGAATTTATCTCCAAAACACACAGTATATGCACCTCAATATCAAAGGAAATGCAATCAAACAGAGGCACAAGATTCAAATGGACATTTCTCCAAAGAAGGCATAGAGGTGGCCATGAACTACATGAAAAGATGCTCAGCGTCTGTAAGTATTAGAGAACTGCAGCTCAGAAGTACAATGTATTATGCCTCACAAAGGTCAGAATGGTCAGAACCAAAAATCTACAACAATAAATTCTGGAGAGGGTATGTAGAAAAAAGAAACCTCCTACCTGGTGGTGGGAATAAAAGTCAATACATTCATGAAGGAGAACAGGTAATGGTTCATTAAAAACTAAACAGAGAAGTTCTATCAGATCAGATCAGTCGCTCAGTCATGTCCGACTCTTTGCGACCCCATGAATCTCACCACGCCAGGCCTCCCTGTCAATCACCAACTCATGGAGTTCACCCAGACTCATGTCCATCGAGTCAGTGATGCCATCCAGCCATCTCATCCTCTGTCGTCCCCTTCTCCTCCTGCCCCCAATCCCTCCCAGCATCAGAGTCTTTTCCAATGAGTCAACTCTTCGCATGAGGTGGCCAAAGTACTGGAGTTTCAGCTTTAGCATCATTGCTTCCAAAGTTCTATAGGACCCAGCAATCCCATTACTGGGCATAGATCCAGAGAAAACCATTATTTTAAAAGACAGGTGCACCCAATGTTCTTGGCAGCACCATGTCCAATAGCCAAGACTTGGAAGCAACCTAAGTGGATAAGAACAGATGAATGGGTAAAACGATGGGGTACACGCACACAGTGGATTATTACTCAGTCATAAAAGGGTGACATCATACCATGTCCAAAACAAGGAAGGAAGTAGAGAGGATACTAAGTGAAGTGAGACAAAGGAAGGCAAGTACCATATCATCATATGGAGGTGGATTCTAAAAATGGATACAAATGAACTTTGCAAGCAGAAATGGCCCTATCACATAGCAAGTGAAAGTCACTCAGTCATGTCCAACTCTTTGCCACCTCATGGACTATACAGTCCGTGGAATTCTCCAGGCCAGAATATGGAGTGGGTAGCCTTTCCCTTCTCTAGGAGATCTTCCCAACCCAGGGGTCAAACTCAGGTCTCCCACATTGCAGATTCTTTACCAGCTGAGCCACCGGGAAAGCCCACAACATAGCAAAGCACCTTACAGTTACCAAAAGGGAAATGTGTTGGGCAGTGAGAAATGAGCTGGTGGAGATGAACACACACACACTACTCTTTATGAGATAATCAGTGAGGACTCCTCACTACTGTGCACTCAACAGCACACAATAAACTATATGGGAAGAGAACCCAAAAAAGGACATGTACACATCTATGCATAAGTGAATCGTGTTGCTGTCCACCTAAAAAATAAACAAACCCTACAACATTGTAAGTCACCTATACACCAATAAATACAAGTTATAAACAGTGAATGTCAACTCTATTCCCCTCAGGCCTTGGTGACCTGGGCTGCTGTCACATCCCTGAAGCCTGGGCAGGCTTGTTTCCCAAGGACGGACTGTCACAGGGCTGACAGAGCTGGGGAGGATGTGCCAGCCAGTGAGCCCTGCCCCATGGACCTGGTGAGCCTGTTTTCTGCATGGGCCCACAACCTCCAGTTCCAGGAGGACCCTCCTGCAGTGAAACAACACCTACTGCACCCAAAGGATGTGGAGCCTCTGGGCTGGAAGAGCTTTGAAAAACCCTGTGGGCTCCATATCTCCTGGTGTTGGGGTTCCCACCTCCAAACCCCTTCCTTAGGATCGCCCCACCTATGGATGAACCTCCCCAGAGTGGTGTTGCAGAAACTTGGATGTGTCCAGGGGATGGGGTAAGGAAGGAAGAAGGAATAGGACACAAGCTCTAAGTGTTTCTTGTGGCACATTCCACCTTAATTGACAAACCAGGAACCGGACTTTCCCTAAGGTCTGGTTCCCCCAGTAACTCGAATTAGGCATTAAGCCATGCTGCCCCGCTGGTGGCTATTTTCCATAACAACTGTAAAACCGCAGCTCATCGGCACTTAACATTCACAAAGCCTGAGGGGCTATAAATAAAAAACACCTGCCCTCAAGAAATGTCCTAAACGAGGTCAATATTCAAAATAGGGAAGGCATTCAAGAAGACAATTTGAGTAAGTTTAACTCACAGTGTTTAAAAAAAATCACATGAAAAGATGCCAGCATCGCTAAATATGAGAGAAATGCAAATCAAAACTTCAGTGAGGTACCACCTCACACCACTCACAATGGCCATAGGCTGAAACTCTATAAACAATAAAATCCTGGAGAGGATATAGAGCAAAGGGAACCCTCGCACACTAATGCTGGGAATGGAAATTGGGAGCACCCACTGTGGAGGACACAGGCAGGTTCCTTAGCATGAAAATGAGATTGAAATTAGATGATTCCCTAACACCATACACAAAAATAAACTGCAAATAGATTAAAGGGCTAAATAAAAGGACAGATACAACGGAACTCCTAAGGAAAAAAGCAGAACACATTGTGACAGGAAGTGCAGCAAAGTTCTGTTTTGATTCACCACTTAGAATCAGGACAAATAAAAATAAACAAATGGGACCTAATAGACCTTAGAAGCATTTGCACAGCAAAGCAAATCATCAGTGAAAGAAAAAGACAACCTAGAATGGAAGCAATTCTAGCAAATGAAGGTACTCACAGGGAATTTCTCTCCACACATACAAACAACTCATAAAGCTCAATATCAAAAAATAAAGAATCCAGTGAAAAATTGCCGAAGATCTAAATGTGCATTTCGCCATAGATGGCCATAAAGTACAAGAAAAGATGGTCAGAATCATTAGTTCTTAGAGAAGGGCAACTCAATGGTCCAATGAGGTAACACTTCACAACGATTAGAGTGACCATCTCAAAAACCTACAACAATAAATTCTGCAGAAGGTGTGGGGAGAAGAAAGCCCTCTGACAGTGTGGGTGGGAATGTAAACGGGTACATCCACGAGGGAGGACATTATGGAGGCTCTCCAAAAAACTAAAAATAGAAGTACCAAGTGACCCAGAAATCCCATACCTAGGCATAGATCCAGAAAAAAATATTTTTTAAAGATACCTGCACCCCAGTGATCATGGCAACACTGGGTACAATAGTAAAGAGAGGGAAGCAACTTAAATGTACAAGGACAGATGGATGGATGCAGAAGATGGGGTACATATGCACAATGCAGTACTACTCAGAATAAAGGAGGATGAAATAATGCCGTTTCCAGTTTCAGGGAAGAAATCTGAATTGACATACTAAGTGATCAGGGAAAGACAGCTATCATAGGACATCATTTCTGGTGGACTCTAAAAATGGATACAAATGAACTTTTTACAAGAGAGAATCAGCCTCAGAGACTTAAAAAACAAACTTACCTTACCAAAAAATAAAGGGGCAGGGAGCAACCAGCTGGTTCAGATTAATAGATACACAGTAAAACAGGTGCTGATATGCTCTCAAAAGTCAAAAGTCAAAAAGGGCTGTAAATGACAGCTGCCCTCAAGAAGTGTCCTAAGGTGAATCATCAGAAAAGAATTCCAAACAGGGCCAAGTTTCAGCAAGCCAGATTCAAGAGTTAAATTGTACCCACAAGGTGTAAAATGATAACAGCACATGGAAAGATACTCCACATCAAGGATTATTAAATCAATGCAAATCAAAATTACAATGAAGTATCACCTCACATTGGTCACAATGACCATCCTTGAAAATATCTACAAAAAATCAATACTGCACAGGATGTACAGAAAAAGGAATCCTCCTACAATGTTGGTGGGAAAATAAGTGGTGAAGCCACTGTGGAAAACAGCACGGAGGTTCTGTGAAACACTAAACAGAGAAGTATCATATGATCCTGCGATCCCCACTCCCAGGCTTAGATCTGGAGAAATTCATCGTTCAAATTACATGTGCTCAATTTTCACCGTAGCACTGTTTATAGTAGCCAAGACATAGAACACACAAAAATGCCCACTGACAGAAAAATGAAGACTACGTGATGCATTTATACAGTGAGATGCTGCTTACCCATAAAACTGAAAAAATAATTATATTGGCAGCCGCATGGGTGGACTGAGAAATTTTCATACTAAGGGAGGAAAGTCAGAGAGAAAAAGACAAATATTGTAAGATACTGCAGACAGTTGGAATCTATAAATTCATACCAGGGAACACTTTTACAAAGCAGAAATGGACTCGCGGATTGAGAAAACCAAATTATGATTATCAAAAGAAAGTTAATTACTCAGCTATTAAAATGAATGCATTTGAATCAGTTCTAATGAGGTGGATGAAACTGGAGCCTATTATAGACAGTGAAGTAAGTCTGAAAGAAAAACACCAAATACAGTATATTAACGCATATATATGGAATTTAGAAAGACGGTAACGATGACCCTATATGCAAGACAGCAAAAGAGACATAAAGAACAGACTTTTGGACTCTGTGGGAGAAGGCGAGGGTGGGATGATTTGAGAGAATAGCACTGAAACATGTATATTACCATATGTGAAATAGATGACCAGTCCAAGTTTGATGCATGAAGCAGGGCACTCAAAGTTGGTGCACTGGGACAACCCTAAGGGATGGGATGGGGAGGGAGGTGGGAGGGGGGTTCAGGACGGGGGACACATGTACACCCATGGCTGATTCATGTCAATGTATGGCAAAAACTGCCACAATATTGTAAAGTAATTAGCCTCCAATTAAAATAAATTAATTTTTTAAAAAGAAAGTTAAAAGGAAGGAATAAATTAAGAGTTTCAGATGAAAATATACACACTAATAGCTATCAAACTGATAATCAAATAGAATCTACTGAATAGAACAGTGAACTCTACTGAGCAAACTGTAATAACCTATATTAGGAACAAAAAGGAATAGGAATAGATGTATGTCTATGTAAAATCAAATCAAATTCCTGTACACCTAAAACCAATGAAACAATGGAAATAAACTCTACCCCACTATAAAATAAAAGTTAAATTACCTGAGCTTAGTGAAGGGGAAACGAGACAGTGGTGACCCTATGACTTAGACATGTGATATGCTATGATATTAATATGACACCTCCAAAGGTTTTCATTCTGCAGAACAGAGCAGCAACCCACTCAAAGGTGCCTAAACTCGTGTGAATGCAACAAGGTAAAGAGAAGAAAAAGGACCACAGGTTAATCACGGCAACACCCTCAATTCATTGGTTGGGAATCTCTGAAGAGACAAGACACTGCAGGTAAAGTACAAATATGGGGTCTCTGGGTATAGATTCCTGACCCATGTGGATGGGGCGAGACCCACACAGTGCCCAGACCTCCAAACTGGAGTCACACATCCCCTCAGTCAGGACACCATGGCTGTGGTTGGTGGGCCCCCAATGTGTGAACAAGCCAGGACTCTGGGGCCTCCTGGGATCCTAGAAAGAAGTGTAGGGTCCATCTCCTCCCCTGACAATTGTTCCTGAGAAGTCAGGCCCCTCTTGTTTTCACTTTGGTATCATATGACTTTTCACTCGTTTGAAAGCTCATGCTAGAGGTGAATTGGTTGGTTCTGGCAGGCTCTGTCTTTCTTGTCCTGCTGAGATGTTGAGAAAACAGGAGAGCTGGGCTGGAAGACGAGGGGCAGCTCTGTTCTCTTTGGAGGAGAGAGTTGACTGGAAGGAGGTCACAGCAGCAACCTCACCTGCTGCCTGTTGACTTTTTGCCCGACCCCTGTGCCCTGGAACCAATTCACCAGGTGAACCTGCCTCCCTACTCAACCTGAATGTGCTGGAAAATTGGAATGATTACCAGGTGGCCCACCTGAGGGGTCTCCAGGAGCCCAGGGAGGTGAACCTGGCAGGGAACAGACTGGGAGCATGACCGCAGCACTGACCCCCGGTAGGGCCAGGGAAGCCCACTCGGAGGAGAGAATGGTTCCCAGAGAAGCCCACCCAGCCCCAGAGCCCAGACATCTGAGCACTGACGCTCAGACACAGGCATGAAGTTTCCCAGACAGAGGCCAGGCCAGGCCTGCACCCGGGTCTCTATGTCCCAGTGCAGAGAGTACAGTCAGGCCTAAATGTTCTCACTGCAGAAAGTACATGGTCTCGTCTAAACATCATCAGTGTAGACAGGACTTGGAGAGGTCTAAACCTACCATGTAGACAGAACTTGGTCAGGTTCAAACTAGTCTAGGGCTGGTCTCCCAGGAGGCACAGGTCACACACATGCAGGGTCTCTCACCGTTGGACGGGGGCTCACCCTCATGTGGGAACTAGGATGTACATTTCTTGAAGAAGAAAGCATCACTGGGCTCCACACTTCACCCACATCAGGAAACTGAATGTTAGCAATTTCTGTGGCCACGTGATGGTCAGGACCCAGGGGAGATCCAGGAATTTCTTACAGTGCCTCCCCGTGTCCTGTAAAGACAGACAGGAAGTGGCCTGATTCCAGTATCCCGGGTTTTCAGCAGGAAGCAGCCACACTGGAAATCTGGAAAAGTACATTCTTTATCAGAATAAAAATATACTGGTTTAATTCCAAGCATACTAGTTATTTGCAAACCTAAAATATTCTTAAAAGTTTGGAAACATGATTTTGCAGTTTCCATTGTTCCTTTGGTTCAGATTTTCTAGGTAGAAGCAAGCCATAATTTCAAATTACTTTCTTCTAATTCTGTTATTTGTTATCATATGAATAAAAGGTCACACTCAAAAATAAAATCAAACTCCTGCAAACAATTAGTGCCTCAAAGAGCATATGAGCTACAGGGACTTAGTCTTCTAACAGTTTCCTCTTTCTCCATGAAGAAAACAGAAAACTTAGGCCCCCTGATTTTTTGCTTCTTTGTTCAAACTGAGCTAGAATGAAATTGACATTCATATCAACAAGTAATATGTCATAGAAGGAAACAGGACCTGGAGAAAAGGGAATGCTCCTACGCTGCTGCAGGGAAACCACATCCAAAAAATAAGGCTAAAATTCAAATTGGATTTAATTATGACACTATGGGGTTACATGGAGTATGAACCAAGAGTCTAAATACAGCAGACAATATGTGAAAACAAATTCAACATCTCAGATGTGAGAGTAAGGTTTCTTGTCAGATCTGCAGCTGGTATGCACAAATACTTCTGAAATACTGCATGTATCTTTTCAAATTATGGCTTTGTCTGGACGTATGGCTAGAAGTGGGATTGCTAGATCACATGGTAACTATTTTTAGTTTTTTTGAGGAACCGCCGTACTGTTCTCTACAGTGACTGCACCAATTTATACTCCCACCAACTGTGTAGGAGGGTTCCCTTTTCTCCACACCCTCTGCAACACTTGTTACTTGGAGAGTTTTAAATGATGGCCATTCTGACCAGTTTGAGGTGGTACCTCATCGAAGTTTTGATTTGCATTTCTTAAATAATTAACAATGAGGAGCATTCAGGATGAATCTTTTTAGATGTGTAAAATAAATTAGGTTTGAAATCTCAACTTGACAATCTTTTCACAGATAACAATTTATGAAATATTTAGTTATTTCCTTTCTTCTAACTATAGGGACATGCATTATCAGGTTACTCAAGGCGATGGGCTCAGTTTTGGATTTTTGAGCAGTTTTAAAGATGTGCACTGCTCCCTTCAAAGGGAAGGCTTCTGGTGGGACCAATAAAAGCTGTTCCTTGAGCCAATACAGTCACTGCCAAGGGGGCACATGGTGAGACCACCATGTCTACTGACCCTTCCCACATCTCAGGCCTCGGTCTGACCATTCCATTTGAGGTTTAACAGTTGCCCTGGTGTTACAGCTTAACCTCTTTCTGTATGACTAGATGAGTTGTTAATGACTTTTTAGGATTCTACTAGGGCTTCCCAGGTGGTGCTAGTGGTAAAGAACTGTCTGCCACTGCAGGAGACATAAAGACACTGGTTTGACCCCTGGGTTAGGAAGATCCCTTGGAGGAGGGCATGGCAACCCACTCCGGTATTCTTGCCTAGAGAATCCCATGGACAGAGGAGTCTGGTGGTCTACGGTCCACAGGGTCACAGATAGTGGGACCCGACTGAAGGACTTAGCACACAGATGCTCACCCCCAGGAAAGGCCCTGCGGTGAATACTGCAGAGATAAATTGCAAACACAACCAACGTTCAAGAAGCCAATGGAGAAAGGTAAATTTTCCTCACACCTGTAAGAAAAAAACCCCAAACTGTCACAGGATAATATGCTCATCATCCCTAATTATTACAGGAGAAATGCCAATCAAAATGACAACAAGAAATCAAATCCAACCTGTCAGAATGGCCATCCTCACAAGTCTGCAGCAGTACATGTGGGAGACAGCTGGGTAGTAATGGAACCTACTTGACACAGTCAGTGGGAATGGAGATTGCCAACAGCCCTAGAAAATACAGCCTCCACATGCTAGAAAAAGATCTTCAGAAAAACTAAGCCTAGAATCTGACATACCCTCACGTGGGCTTATATCCGAAAAACCACCATTCAAAAAAACACATGCACCCCAACATTCACTGCAGCCCTACTTACAATAGCAAAACACAAACCCAGGAAAATGTCCACTGACCGATTAAAGCTTAAAGATGCAGTACATGTATAAAATGGACTATGAAGAACTGCCGCTGAAATTATGAAACTATGCCCCTGGTCACCACAGGGATGGACCTTGAAGAACCTTAACACTAACCAAGTCAACCAGTCAAGGAAAGACAATAGTACACTATCTCCCTTCTATGCAAAATGAAAAAAGAGATAC
>NW_011494753.1:755542-763389 GCF_000754665.1 Bison bison bison
TAATTTACAACATAAAAAGAGACTGAGAATTCAAACACAAAGTGTCCCCCCCACAAAAAAAAAAAGTGAACGGCTAGGGATGAAATAGAAAATCTGGACTAACATATAAATAGGAATATGAATATGTAATAGATAATCCACAAGGAATATCTCCTACCTACCTTCCTTCATTCCTTCCACATTTACAAAGAATCTGTATCTCTAATGTATACACAGAAATCTGTATCTGTAATAGAAAATCCACAAGGATTACCTCCTTCCTTCCTCATATACACACATAAATCAGTATCTTCAGTAGATAATCCACAAGGAATATCTCCTTCCTTGCTCCTCCCACCCACATAAACACAAAATCTGCATCTCTAACATATACACAGAAATCTGTATCTGTAATAGACAATTTGCAAGGATTATCTCCTTCCTTCAATCCATCCACATTTGCACAGAAATGTGTATATCTAACAGATACTCCAAAAAACACCTGATGTTCAGCACAGGGAACTTTGCTCGAAATTCTACAATAACCTCTGCTGCTGCTGCTAAGTCACATCAGGCGTGTCCGACTCTGTGCGACCCCATAGACGGCAGCCCACCAGGCTCCCCTGTCCCTGGGATTCTCCAGGCAAGAACACTGGAGTGGGTTGCCATTTCCTTCTCCAATGCATGAAAGTGAAAAGTGAAAGTGAAGTCGCTCAGTCGTGTCCGACTTTTAGCGACCCCATGGACTGCAGCCTACCAGGCTCCTCCCCCCATGGGATTTTCCAGGCAAGAGTACTGGAGTGGGGTGCCATTGCCTTCGACAATAACCTCTAGGGCAAAACAATCCAAAAAAGAACAGATATGCTGTTTATAAACATAATGCATAACAGAATCAGGCGATTGTATACTGATGACAAGCAAAAAAATGGCAAATCAACTATATTCCCATATAGCATTAGCAGCCGAACAACTGGGCAAGGTGTCCTTAATTGAGTACTGTCTGGTTTGCTCTGGCTGGAACCAGAGTCCCTAGTTCAACCAAAGGATGGTTGTCTGACCATCTGGCCTCAAACTCTGGAAAAGTAACCTAGACCAAGTCTAATTTGTGCTGGGGACCCCAATTCAAGCCTCCTTCTTGAGAGCACAGCCTCCTAGGCACCTCACCAGGTGCTCTGGCCCAGGTATGGATGGGTCTGGAGGGGAGGTGTGCAGCTTTAAGGGGAAGAAGTAGTGAGACACAAGCCATTGGGGGTTTGCTCAGACGCTGCTGCTGCTGCTAAGTCGCTTCAGTTGTGTCCGACTCTGTGCGACCCCATAGACGGCAGCCCACCAGGCTCCGCAAGAATACTGGAGTAGGCTGCCATTTCCTTCTCCAATGCATGAAGGTGAAAAGTGAAAGTGAAGTCGCTCAGTCGTACCGGACTCTTAGAGACCCCCTGGACTGCCGCCTACCAGGGTCCTCCGTCCATGGGACTCTCCAGGCGAGAGTACTGGAGTGGGTTGCCATTGTCTTCTCCATTCCACTGTAATTCACACACAGGAAACTCACTTTCCCCAAGGATCAGACTGCCCAAGGAAGCAGAACTGGGCATGAAAAGTGCTGCCGCCTTGTGGACATTTTCTGTAACTACAACTTGATCTCTGGTGCGTATCAGCACCTCCAATTCACAAGGCCTATGGGGCTGTTAAGGACAGTAACCCTCTAGAATGGTCCTGGGGTGGGTTTTGCAGAAATAAATTCCAAACACAACTGACTTTCAAGAACCCAACTGTAACAGGTAAATTTTCCTCACACCCTTTAAGAAAGGAAAAAAAAAAAAAAAAAAGGCCACAGGACAAGATGCTCTACATCCCTAAATATGATGTCAATCAAAATGACAAGAAATCACATCCCACCTGTCAGAATGGGCATCCTCACAAGATTACAAATATTACATGCAGGAGAGAGATGGGAGAAGAGGAACTCTTTAACATGGTCAGCGGAAAAGAACATTGAAAACAGCCACTAGAAAGGACAGCCTCTGTAGGCCTGAAAATAAAATCCCAAGAGAGTTCAGCCCATGATCAGACATACCCATACCTGGGCCAATATTCGAGAAAACTATCATTCAGAAAGTCACATGCACCCCCAATGTTCACTGCCATACTAGTTATAATAGTCAAGACACAGAACCAGCAAGATGTCTTCTGACAGATTAAAGGTTAAAGATGTGGTACATATATACAATGGACTATTATCAGCCATGAAAAATGGCTAGTGAAATTATTAAATTATGCAACTGTCACAAGAATGGGCCCTGGAGGATTATAGACTAAGTGAAGTCAGCCAGACAGAGAAAGAAAATAGCATACGATGTCCCTTGTAGGCAAAATTTAAAAAAAGAACACAGTAAGTGACTCTGCAGTGGAAGTGAGAAATAGATTTAAGGGACTAGATCTGAAAGATAGAATGCCTGATGATGGATGGAGGTTCATGACATTGTACAGGAGACAGGGATCAAGACCATCCCCATGGAAAAGAAATGCAGAAGAGCAAAATGGCTGTCTGAGGAGGCCTTACAAATAGCTGTGAAAAGAAGAGAAGTGAAAAGCAAAGGAGAAAAGGAAAGATATAAGGATCTGAATGCAGAGTTCCAAAGAATAGCAAGGAGATATAAGAAAGCCTTCCTCAGTGATCACTGCTAAGAAATAGAGGAAAACAACAGAACGGGAAAGACTAGAGATCTCTTCAAGAAAATCAGAGATACCAAGGGAACATTTCATGCAAAGATGGGCTCGATAAAGGACAGAAATGGTATGGACTTAACAGAAGCAGAAGATATTAAGAAGAGGTGGCAAGAATACACAGAACTATACAAAAAAGATCTTCACGACCCAGATAATCATGATGGTGTGATCACTCACCTAGAGCCAGACATCCTGGAATGTGAAGTCAAGTGGGCCTTAGGAAGCATCACTACGAACAAAACTAGTGGAGGTGATGGAATTCCAGTGGAGCTATTCCAAATCCTGAAGGATGATGATGTGAAAGTGCTGCACTCAATATGCCAGCAAATTTGGAAAACTCAGCACACCACAGGCCTGGAAAAGGTCAGTTTTCATTTCAATCCCAAAGAAAGTCAATGCCAAAGAATGCTCGAACTACTGCACAATTGCACTCATCTCACATGCTAGTAAAGTAATGCTCAAAGTTCTCCAAGCCAGGCTACAGCAATACGTGAACCGTGAACTTCCTGATGTTCAAGCTGGTTTTAGAAAAGGCAGAGGAACCAGAGATCAAATTGCCAACATCCGCTGGATCATGGAAAAGGCAAGAGAGTTCCAGAAAAACATGTTTCTGCTTTACTGACTATGCCAAAGCCTTTGACTGTGTGGATCACAATGAACTGTGGAAAATTCTGAAAGAAATGGGAATACCAGACCACCTGACCTGCCTCTTGAGAAACCTATATGCAGGTCAGGAAGCAAGAGTTAGAACTGGACATGGAACAACAGACTGGTTCCAAATAGGAAAAGGAGTACGTCAAGGCTGTATATTGTCACCCTGCTTATTTAACTTCTATGCAGAGTACATCATGAGAAACGCTGGGCTGGAAGAAACACAAGCTGGAATCAAGATTGCCAGGAGAAATATCAATAACCTCAGATATGCAGATGACACCACCCTTATGGCAGAAAGTGAAGAGGAACTAAAGAGCCTCTTGATGAAAGTGAAAAAGGAGAGTGAAAAGGTTGGCCTAAAGCTCAACCTTCCGAAAACTAAGATCATGGCATCTGGTCCCATCACTTCATGGGAAATAGATGGGGAAACAGTGGAAACAGTGTCAGACTTTATTTTTTTGGGCTCCAAAATCACTGCAGATGGTGACTGCAGCCATGAAATTAAAAGACGCTTACTCCTTGGAAGGAAAGTTATGACCAACCTAGATAGCATATTCAAAAGCAGAGACATTACTTTGCCAACAAAGGTCCTTCTAGTCAAGGCTATGGTTTTTCCAGTAGTCATGTATGGATGTGAGAGTTGGATGGTGAAGAAAGCTGAGCACCGAAGAATTGATGCTTTTGAACTGTGGTGTTGGAGAAGACTCTTGAGAGTCCCTTGGACTGCAAGGAGATCCAACCAGTTCATCCTAAAGGAGATCAGTCTTGGGTGCTCATTGGAAGGATTGATGCTAAAACTGAAACTCCAATACTTTGGCCACGTCATGTGAAGAGTTGACTCATTGGAAAAGACTCTGATGCTGGGAGGGATTGGGGGCAGGAGGAGAAGGGGACGACAGAGGATGAGATGGCTGGATGGCATCACCAACTCGATGGACATGAGTTGGAGTAAGCTCCGAGAGTTGGTGATGGACAGGGAGGCCGGGCGTGGTGAGATTCATGGAGTTGCAGAGTTGGACACGACTGAGCCACCGAACTGAATTGAAGTGACCCTGAGAATTCAAACACAATCAGAAGGTTCCAAGAGAAAGTGAAAGAAAAAGTATGAATTAGAAGGTCAGGGCTAACATATACACAGAAATCTGTATCTGTAATAGATAATTTAGAAGGATTCTCTCTTTCTTTCCTTCCAAACAAACACAGAAATTTGTATCTCTAACATATACAGAGAAATTTCTATCTGTAATAGATAATCCAAAATGATTATCTCCTTCCTTTGACATATGCACAGTGATCTTTATCTCTAACATACCCACAGAAATCAGTATCTATATTAGGGAATCCACAAAATTATCTCCTGCCTTCCTTCCTTCCATCCTTCCTTCCATGCACATATACACAGAAATACTTATCTCTAACATATACATAGGAATCTATAGCTGTAATAGATAATCCATAAGTGTAATCACAAGGATAATCTCCTTCCTTCATCCCTTACACATGAACAGAAAAAGGTTTAACTTTAATAAATGTTCCACAGGCATCTGGTGTTCAACACAGAGAACCTTACTCGAACTTGTTCAATAACCCTTATAGCAAAAGAATTTTTTAAAAGTACAAATATGCTGTGTGTATGTGTGTATATATATATATATAAAACTGAATCAGTCCATTGCACATTTAGGACAAGCACAACACTGCAAATCGAGTGTACTTCAACATAGCATCAGTATGAGATTAAAGGAAAGAACAGTAATGCCTAGTTTATCCCCTCTGACCACCATGACTTGGGTTGCTATCCTAGCACTGGAAGCTGAGTAGACTAGAGTCCTAGGGCTAGACTGGGGTGGGATCAAGACAACCCTGCAAGGTACTCCTCATAGAGACTCCTCTTAAGCCTATACTGGTTTCCTCTAGCTGAGACCAGAATCCCTAGTGCACCCCAACAATGGTGGCCTGACCCTCTGGTCTTGAGGACCAAGGTAACCTCACCGGGTACCAGGTCTCCTGGTGCTGGGGTCCCCAGCTGAAGCCTCCTTCCTGAAAGCCTCCTAGGCACCTCAGCAGGGAGCGGTGCCCCAGGCAGACATGAGTCTGGAAGGGAGGGGTTAAGCTTTAGGGGGAAGAAGTAGTGAGACTCAGGCCCTTGGGTGTTTGCTCAGGCACATTCCACTCTAATTCACCATCCAGAAAGCCTAGTTTCCCTAAGAATCTGATTGCAGATGGAACCAGAGTTGGCATGAAGAAGTACTGCCACCCTGTGGATATTTCGTATGATTACAACTTGACCACAGGTGCTTACTAGCATCTCCAATTCACAAGGCCTGTGGGGAAGATCCCCTGGAAGGCATGGAAACACACTCCAGTATTCTTGTCTGGAGAATCCCATGGTCAGAGGAGCCTCACAGGGGTTGCACAAAGTGGGACACGACTAAAGCGACTTAGCGTGCACACACATATGTGGGGCTGTAATAACAACTGCCTTCAGAAAAGGTCCTACAGCGGGTATTGCAGACATAAATTCCAAACACAGCCAACTCTCAAGAAGCCAGTTGTAACAGGTAAATTTTCCTCACATCCTTTAAGGAAAGAAAAAAATACCAAACAGTCACAGGACAAGATGCTCAGAATCCCTAATTATTACAGGAAGAATACCAATCAAGATGACAAGTAATCAAATTCCATCTGAGAGAATGGTTATCCTGACTGTAAGCAAACAGTAAATGGAGAGAACTAGGAAATGATGGAATCCCCCTATACATGCTCCATGGGAATGGACATTGGCAACAGCCCCCAGAAAGGACAGCCTCCACAGGCAACAACGACAATTTCAAGACAGCTAAGCCTAGGACCTTAATACCCACACCTGAGCCTATAATTCAAAAAACCATCATTCAAATGACACATGCACCCCAACGTTCACTGCAGTGTTACTTCCAGCAGTCAAAAGAAACAGACCAAAGAAACATTCCATTGAAAGATTAAAACCGAAAGATATGTGGTATATATACCTTAGGCTTTTGCTCAGACATGAAAAAGCACCATGAAATTATGCCATTGGCCCAGACAAAGATGGATGTTAAAGGGTTATATATTGAGCGTAGACAGCAACATAGAAAAAATATAGCTAATGATGTCCCTTCTTCGCAAAAAAAAAAAAAAAAAAAAAAAAAAGACATACAGGGGAAGTAATTTACCACGCAACAAGAGACACTAAGATTAAAACACAAAGCTTTCCAAAAAAGGAAAGGACCAGGTATGAATTAGGAGGTCGGTACTAATATATACACAGAAATCAGTATCTATAATACACAATCCACAAGAATTATCTCCTTCCTTCCTTCCACACATGCACTGAAATCTCTAAGATACCCACAGGAATCTTTACTAGGTAATTCACAGGGATTATCTCCTACTTTCCTCCTTCCTTTTCTTTCGTCTTTCCTTCCATGTACATATACAAAGAAATATTTGTCTCTAACATATACATAGAAATCTGTAGCTGTAATAGATAATCCAAAAGGACTATCTCCTTCCTTCATATCTTGCACATATACAATAAATCTGTATCTCTAACAGATACTCCACAAGGATCAGATGTTTAGCACTGAGAAATTTACTCCACATTGTTCAATAACCTCTATGGCAAAAAAAAATTTTTTAAGTACAAATATGCTGTAAGTATATGTCATAACTGAATCAGTGCTTTGTACACTGAGGATGAACACAAAACTGCAAATCAACTATACTTCAACCTACCATTGACTTGAGACTAAAGGAAAGAAAAGTAATGCCTAGTTTATTCCCTCCAACCTGCCTGATTTGGGATGCTATCTGATCCCTGGAACCTGAGTAGGCCCGAGTCCCGGAGCTGGACTAGGGTGGGGCCGACACAGCCGCACAGGGTGCCCTGCATTGAGACTCCTCTTAAACCTGCACTGTCTGTTTTTTCTGTTTGAGACCAGAATCCCAAGTGCACTCCAACGATAGTGGCCTGAACCTCTGGCCTCGAGGACCAGGGTAAAGTCACGAAGTATCCAGGGCCCTGGCGCTGGGACCCCAGCTGAGGGCTCCTTCCTGAGAGTGCAGCCTCCTAGGCACCTCAGCAGGGAGCGGTGCCCCAGGTAGGCATGAGTCTGGAAAGGAGGGGTAAAGCTTTAGGCAGAAGAAGTAGTGATATTTAAACCTTTGGGTGTTTCCTCAGCCACATCCCTCTCTAATGCACAGCCCAGGAAGCCAACTATTCCTAAAACTCTGGTTGGTATGAAAAAGTGCTGCCGCCTTGTGGTCATTTTCTGTAACTGCAACTTGACAGTAACAGGTGCTTACTGGCATCTCCACTCCTATTCACAAGGCCTAGGGGGCTGTGACTGACAACTGTCCTCAGGAAAGGTCCTGTTACTGCTGCTGCTGCTAAGTCACTTCAGTCGTGTCCGACTCTGTGCGACCCCATGGACGGCAGCCCACCAGGCTCCCCCATCCCTGGG
>NW_011494753.1:763489-765655 GCF_000754665.1 Bison bison bison
CCCTGGGATTCTCCAGGCAAGAACACTGGAGTAGGTTGCCATTTCCTTCTCCAATGCATCAAAGTGAAAAGTGAAAGTGAAGTCGCTCAGTCGTGTCCAACCCTCAGTGACCCCATGGACTGCAGCCTATCAGGCTCCTCCATCCATGGGATTTTCCAGGCAGGAGTATTGGAGTGGGGTGCCACTGCCTTCTCCGCCTGTTACTGGTATTGCATAAATAAATTCCAAACACAACCAACTTTCAAGAAGCCAACTGCAACAGGTAGATTTTCCTCACACCCTTTAAGGGGAAAACAACACACACACACAACCACAGGGCGAGATGCTCAGCATCCCTAATTATTACAGGAGAAATGCCAACCAAAATGACAACAGGAAATCAAATCCCACCTGACAGAATGTCCATCCTGTCTGCAAACAGTAAATGGGGGAGAGAGCCGGGAGATCATGGAATGCTCCCTACACGCTCCATGAGAGTGGACATGGGCAACAGCCACTAGAAAGGGCAGCCTCACAGGCAAACAGAAAATTTCAAGAGAGCTAAGCCTAAGATTTAATACCTACACCTGGGCGTATCCTATGGAAAAAACATCATTCAAAATGACACATGTACTCCAGCGTTCACCGCAGTGGTACCTCCAGTACTCAAGATACAGACCCAAGAAGAAGTCCATTAACAGGTTAAATCGTAAAGAAATGCAGTAATAATATACAATGGGCTACTACTCAGACATGAAAAACCATCACTGAAATTATGAAATTATTCCAATTTTTCCCACAAGGATGGACTTCCGAGGATCATACACTAAATGAAGTCAGCAACAGTGAAGAAAATAGCAGATGATGTTCCTTCTAGGTAAAATGAAAGAGATATAGGCAAAGCAATTTACAACACAAAAAGGGATTATGAGATTCAAACACAAATATATATATATGATTTAGATAATACACAAGGATTATCTCCTGTCTTCCTTTCTTCTTCCTTTCTTCCATGCCTTATACACAGAAATATTTTTCTCCAATATGCACAGAAATCTGTAACTGTAATAGATATTCCACAACAATAGGACCCAGCAATCCCATGCCTGGGCATGCTTCTGGAGTATTCCAAAATTTAAAAGACACGGGCACCCTTGCAATCTCAGCCCCACAAGGTACAATAGCCAAGTCCGGGAAGCAGCTAATTGTAGAAGATACAGATGATGGACACAATGCAGTATTTCTCAAACATAAAGAAGTAGGAAATAATGCCAAATTCAGCCATAGAAAAGAAAGTCGAGATGATCATTCCAAGTGAAGTAAAGGAGACAGGTAGAGGCAATATAGTATGATATCACTTCCAGGTGATATCATAATTTAACGATATCACTTCCAGGTGATATCATAATTTAAAGATGGATACAAATGAACTTCTTTCCCAAAGAGACACAATCTCTCAGACTTTGGGAAGAAACTTCTAGTAACCAAGGAAGAATGATGTGGGTCAGGGAGAAATGAGTTGCTTCAGACCAACATGCACACTGCTATCTATAAAATAAGTCACCACGACCCACTGTGTAACACAAGGAAACTTATGCAACTCTCTGTAATAACCTATATGGAAAAATAACCCACCAAAAACCCATATATACATGTAGAAGTGAATCAATTTGCATTAGACTGAAAAGGGGGGAAAAAACCCACAAGAATGTAATTCACCAATACACTTCAATTCAAATTATAGAATAAAAACATTTTAAAAATGCTGACTCTACTCCCCTCAGGCCATAGTGACATGGGATGGTGTCACATTCCTGGAGCCTGATTGCTTGGGGTACTTATGCTGGAGTGTCCTGAGACTGAGGGAGCCTGGAGTAGGTAGCAGGTAGAGTGCCTCTTGCCCCCTGCAGAGACCCCAACCTCCAGATACAGTCCGGATAAATTAAGAGTTTGGAATTAACATATATATCTTGATATAGATGATCCATCAGTTCAGTTCAGTTCAGTCGTGTCTGACTCTTTGCGACCCCATGAATTGCAGCACACCAGGCCTCCCTGTCCATCACCATCTCCCGGAGTTCACTCAGACTCAGGTCCATCAAGTCAGTGATGCCATCCAGCCATCTCATCCTCTGTCGTCCCCTTCTCCTCTTGCCCCCAATCCCTCTCAGCATCAGAGTCTTTTCC
>NW_011494753.1:765936-783951 GCF_000754665.1 Bison bison bison
TTGGAGCCCCCAAAAATAAAGTCTGACACTGTTTCCACTGTTTCCCCATCTATTTCCCATGAAGTGATGGGACCAGATGCCATGATCTTCGTTTTCTGAATGTTGAGCTTTAAGCCAACTTTTTCACTCTCCACTTTCAATTTCATCAAGAGGCTTTTTAGTTTCTCTTCATTTTCTGCCATAAGGGTGGTGTCATCTGCATACATGAGGTTATTGATATTTCTCCCGGCAATCTTGATTCCAGCTTGTGCTTCTTCCAGCCCGGCGTTTCTCATGATGTACTCTGCATAGAAGTTAAATAAGCAGGGTGACAATATACAGCCTTGACATACTCCTTTTCCTATTTGGAACCAGTCTGTTGTTCCATGTCCAGTTCTAACTGTTGCTTCCTGACCTGATATGGGTTTCTCAAGAGGCAGGTCAGGTGGTCCGGTATTCCCATCTCTTTCAGAATTTTCCACAGTTTATTGTAACATTAGAGAAATGCAAATCAAAATTTGGAAACAATAAGGTATTTGCTGACATAGTTCACAGTCACCATTGTCCAAAAGTCAACAAACAATAAATGCTAGAGAAAGTGTGGGAAAAAGGGAACCCTCCTACACTTTTCAGGAAAAGGTAAATTAGTAAGGACCACTATGGAGAATGATGTGCAGTTTTTTAAAGAAATGATAATGAGAATACAATTACAATACTCCGTGACAGAATACAAAAAAATAAACTCCAAATAGATTAAAGACCTAAATAAAAGGTTGGATACAATGAAATTCTTGAGGAAAAGAGCAGAACACACTTCGACATAAAATGCAACAAGTCCTTTTTTGACCCACCTCTTAGAATCATAAAAATTAAAAAATAAATGGGACCTAATTACCCTTAAAAGTGTTGTAACAGAAGAGGAAACCATAAACACAACAAAAAGGCAAACCTCAGAACGGAACTAATGTTTGCAAACAAAGACACCCGCAAGGAATTTATCTCCAAAGCACACAAACAGCTTATGCACCTCAATATCAAAGAAACAACCCAATCACACAGGGGAACAAGGTTTAAGTGGACATTTCTTCAAAGAAGACATGAACATGGCGATGAAGCACATGAAAAGATGCTCAGCATCTGTAAGTATTAGAAAACTGTGAATCAGTGGTACAATGTGACCGCACAAGGTCAGAATGGTCAGCATCAAAAAATCAATAAATGCTGGAGAGGATATGAAGGAAAAAGAACCCTTCTCCCTGTTGGTGGGAATGAAAGTCAGTTAATCCACAAAGGAGAACAGGACAAAGGTTCATTATAAACTAAACAGAGAAGCACCATAGGACCAGCAATTCCATTCCTGGGCATAGATTCAGAGAAAACCATTATTTTAAGAGACAGGTGCACGAAATGTTCAAGGAAGCACCATGTACAACAGCCAAGACATGGAAGCAAGCTAAGTGGATAAGGACAGATGAATGGATAAACAAGATGGGGTACCCGCACACAGCGTGTTATTACTCAGCCATAAAAGGTGACATCATGCCATGTCCAGCAATAAGGAAGAAGTAGAGACGATCATACTAAGTGACGGGAGACAAAGAAAGACAAGTATCATGTGATATCACTTAGTGCTGAATTCTAACAATGGATACAAATGAACTTCTTTACCAAACAGAAACCCTCAAGGCATAGCAAAGCACCTTATAGTTACCAAAAAGGAAATGTGATGGGCATCCAGAAATGAGCAGGTGGAGACGAACATACACACATTACTCTTTCCAAAAGAAAATCAGTGAGGGCCTCTACTCAACACTGCATAATAAACTATATGGGAAGAGAACCCAAAAAGGATAGGTACACATCTATGCATCAGTGAATCATGTTGCTGTCCACCTAACAAAAAACAAACAGACCCTACAACACTGTAAGTCACCAACACCAATACAAAATACTAATTATAAAGAGAATTTTGACTCTATTCCCCTCAGGCCTTGGTGACCTGGGCAGCTTGTTTCCCAAGGATGGACTGTCATGGGGCTGACGGAGCTGGGGAAGGTGTGCCAGCCAATGAGCCCTGCCCCATGGACCTGGTGAGCCTGCTCCCCTACACATGGTCCCACAACCTCCAGATCCAGACAAGTCCTCCTGCAGTGAAACTACTCCTACTGCACCCAAAGGATGTGGAGCTTCTGGGCAGGAAGAGCTTTGAAAAGCCCCATGGGCTCCATGTCTCCTGGTGATGGGGTTCCCACCTCCAGCCTCCTTCCTTAGGGTCGTCCCACCTATGGATGAAAGCACCCTCCAGACTGGTGTTGCAGGAATTGGGATTTGTCTAGGGTATGGGGTAGGGAAGGAAGAAGAATGGGACACAAGCCTTGGGTGTTTCTTCTGGCACTTTCCACTCTAACAGACATCTAGGGAACAGGACTTTCCCCAAGGCTCTGGTTCCCCCAGTAACCAGAGTTGGGCATAAAGACATGCTGCCACCTTGTGGCCATTTCCCATAACAACAACTTTGAAACCTTTGCTCATGGTCACTTAATATTCAAAATGTCTGGGGGAAATGAAAGTGAAGTCGCTCAGTCATGTCCGACTCTTTGCAACCCCATGAACTGTAGCCTACCAGGCGCCTCCATCCATGGGATTTTCCAGGCAAGAATACTGAAGTGGGTTGCCATTTCCTTCTCCAGGAGATCTTCCCAACCGAGGGGTTGAACCCTGGTCTCCCGCATTGTAGGCGGACGCTTTATACTCTGAGCCACCTGACTGTAAGTAAAAAGCACCATCCTCAAGAAATGTCCTAAATGAGGTCGTTAGAAAAATATTCAAAATGGGTCAGACATTCAATAAGCCAATTTGAATAAGTAAGTTTAACTCACAGTGTTTTAAATGCATGAAAAAATGTCAATATCGCTAAGTATGAGAGAAATGCAAATAAAAACTTCAATGAGGTATCACCTTACACAGGTCAGAATGGCCGTAAGCAGAAACCCTGCAAACAACAAATGCTGGAGAGGGTATAGAGCAAAGGGAACCCTCCTACAGACTCTGGGAATGGAAATTGGGCGCAGCCACCACGGAGGACACCGGACAGATTCCTTAGCAATGAAAATGAGAATGAAATTAGACTACTCCCTAACACCATACACAAAAATAAACTGCAGATAGGCTAAAGGTCTAAATAAAAGGACAGATACTATGAAACGCTTAAGGAAAAAAGCAAAAAACACACTTTGACATAAAATGCAGCAAATTCTTTTTTAATCCACGTTTTATAATCAAGACAAATAAAACACAAATAAACAAACGGGATCTAATAAATGTTTTTAAAATGTTTTAAAAAAAATCAGTGAAAGAAAAAGACCACCCTCAGAATGGAAAAAATCCTTACAAAGATACCCACAGGGAATTCATCTCCAACATGTAAAACAACTTGATGGTGCAATATCAAGAAATAAACAATCCAATAAAAAAATCAGCCAAAGATTTAAATTCACATTTCTCCAAAGAAGGCATAGAGATGGCCATAAAACACAAGAAAGGATACTCAGCCTCGCTAGTTCTTAGAGAAAGGCAAATCAACTGTCCAATGAGATATCACGTCACATCGACCTGAATGACCATCTCAAAAAATCTACAATAAGATCTGTAGGAAGTGTGGAGAGAAGACAACACTCCCACTGTGGGTGGGAATGTAAATGGGCACGTCCACTCGGGAGATCATGATGGAGGTTCTTTAGAAAACTCCATAGAAGTACCAAGTGACCAGCACTCCTACACCTAGACGTAGATCTGGAGAAAACCAAAATGTTTAAAAGATAACTGCTGCCCAGTCATGACAGCACTAGGTACATTAACCAAGACAGGGAACCAACTTAAGTGCAGAAGGACAGATGAATGGGTACAGAAGACGGGGCACATATACACAATGCAATATTACTCAGAAACTAACAAGGATGAAAAATGCCATTTCCAGTTACAGGGAAGAAACTCGAAATGATCATACTAAGTGAAGTGAGACAGGAAAGATGGTTATCATAGGATATCATTTCTGGTGATATAAAAAATGGATATAAATGAATTTCATTACAAAAGAGAAATAGCCTCACAGACTTGGAAAAGAATCTCATGATTACCAAAAAAAAAAAAAAGTTGACAGGGAGCAGGGAGCAATTAGCTGGTTCAGATTAACAGACACCCTGTAAAACAGGTGCTGAAGGTCTCTTAGACAAAAGTCCCACAGGACTTTAAAGGACATCTGACACAAGAAATGTCCTGCAGTAAATCATTGGAGAATTCCAAACAGGGCTAACTTTCAAGAAGCCAGTTTCAAGAAGTAAACTGTACTCACAAAGCATAAAATAATACAAGCATATGGAAAGATACTCCACATCCAAAATTATCTAATCACTGCCAATCAAAACTACAATGAGGTATCACCACACACTGGTCACAATAGCCATCATCGAAAGATCTACAAAAAATAAATACTGCAGAGGATGTACAGAAAAGGGAATTCTCCTACAATCTCGGTGGGAATGTAAATAGTGAAGCCACTATGGAAAACAGCATGAAGGCTCCCGGAAACACTAAACATAGAGGTATCATATGGCCCTGCAATCCCACTCCCAGGCTTAGATCTGGAGATATTCATCGTTCAAAATGACATGTGCTCCTTGATTTTCAGGGTAGCACTATTTACCAAGACATAGAATCCACCAATATGTCCACTGAAGAAAAATGAAGACTACGTGATACAACTATACAATCGAATACTACTCAGCCATAAAACAGAAAAAATGACATTTGCAGCAACATGGATGGCCTGAGAAATTTTCATACAAAGTGAGGTAAGTCAGAGACAAAAAGACAAGTATTGTAAGGTATCATATACAAGTGGAATCTATAAATTCATACCAGTGAACTAATGTACAAAACAGAAACAGACTCAGACTGAGAAAACCAAATTATGATCATCAAAGTCAAAAGGGAGGGATAAATTAATTTGGATTAATATATACACACTGCTGCTGCTGCTGCTAAGTCGCTTCAGTCGTGTCCGACTCTGTGCGACCCCATAGACAGCAGCCCACCAGGTGCCCCTGTCCCTGGGATTCCCCAGGCAAGAACACTGGAGTGGGTTGCCATTTCCTTCTTCAATGCAGGAAAGTGAAAAGTGAACGTGAAGTCATTCAGTCGTGTCAGACTCTTAACGACCCCATGGACTGCAGCCTACCAGTCTCCTCGGCCCATGGGACTTTCCAGGCAAGAGTAACTGGAGTGGGTTGCCACACTAATATCTATCAAATTGATAATCAAATAGGACCTACTCAATAGAATCAGGAACTCTACTGAAAAAACTGTAATAACCTATATGAGGAAAAAATGGAAAATGAATAGATACACCTCTGTTGTCCTGCTGATCCTGCTCACAGTGCCAATTGCATCGCTGTATCTCACTGTGCATGCTATTCATTGAACCCACGACAGGCACGGCGCGAGCAGGGAAGCTGGAAGAAAATGCGAGGAGCTGTAGGAACTGCAGACACATTTATCCTCTCCTGGCTGACGCAGCAGCCATAGCAGCAGTCATAACATAACCTAATATAACCTCAAGGGCTTTCCAGGTGGAGCTTATATGTACTTACTGTACAAAAGTAGCCCATGGCCAAGCGAGTACCTTGCAATGCGCATGCACAGTGCTATTAAGTGATCTCAGCTGTTACATAATCATTATTTACAAAACGTGTAGCAAAAGCAAGACGCCATGGGGCAAGAGAGCCTGACATCACCATCTTGGCTAATCTGTTCTTTCCCTACATCTGTGTAAAATCAAATTAAGTTCCTGTACATCTAAAACCAACAAAACAAGGGAAATCAACTCTACTCCAATATAAAATAAAAATTAAATTACAAAACAAATTACCTGAGCTTGGTGTAGGGGGAACCAAACAGTGGTGACCCCTATGAATTAGATATGGGATATGCTATGATATTAATATGACACCACCAAAGTTTACACTCAGCAGAGAGCAAAAACCCACTCAAAGGTGCCTGACCTCATATGAATGCGACAAGATGAAGAGAAGAAAAAGGCCATGGGTTAATCAGGACAACACCCTCAATTCAGACACTGGGAATCTCCACGGGAACAAGACACACCGCAGGTAAAGAGCAAATATGTGGTCTCCAGGCACAGGATCCCAACCCATGTGGATGGGGTGAGACCCACACAATCCCCAGACTCTGTACCTGGGGAAACACTTCCACAGTCTCCAAGGTGACACCACCTCCCCTAGACCCTGCACTTGGGGTCCCACGACCCTTGGTTGGGACACCAGGTCTCTGCTGGTTGGGCCCCTGAGGTAGGAACGAGTGGGTTCCTATAATCTCCTGGGATGGTAGGAACCGGTGTAGGGTTGGTCTCCTCCCCTACGCTGTCCCATAGAAGTCCTCCTCTTTTCCCTTTGGTTCTGTGTGATATTAACTGTTTCTACAGCTGTCGTGACAATGCCGGACGTACTACCTTGTTCCTGGCAGGCTTGGTCCTTTCTTGTTTCACAGAAACAAGAGAGAAAACACACACGAGGTGCAGGGCTACAAGGCGAGGGCCAGGTCTGGTCTCCGCTGAGGAGAGAGCCGACTGGAAGGAGATGACAGCAGCAATCTCGCCTGCTGCCCATTGGCTTTTTGCTTGATCCACGTGCCCTACAATCAACTCACCAGGTGAACCTACCTCCCTTCCCCCCATGCTTGTGCTGGTAAATTGGAATAATTCCCAGGTAGCCACCTGAGGAACCTCCAGGAGCCCCAGGGAAGGTGAACCTCGCAGGGGTCAACAAGCAAACAGGCAACATGCCTGTATAAACTGAACACCATAAAGCATTAATTCCTAAACACAAGTGAAGCTCTCATGTATTCCTCACTTTTTCTTAGATTTGAGTCTGTGGTCTCCCCATACACATGCAGATGGGGTGAGTCTCTCACAGCCCCAGACCCCCAAACTGGGGTCACACATCCCCTTGGTCAGGACACCATGGCTGTGGTTGGCGGTCCCCCAATGTGTGAACAAGCCAGGACCCTGGGGCCTCTGGGACCCTAGAAAGAAGTGTCGGGACCGTCTCCTCTCCCCTCAATTGTCCCTGAGAAGTCAGGCCCCTCCTGTTTTCACTTTGGTACCATATGAGTTTTCCCTTGTTTGAAAGCTCATGCTAGAGGTGAACACAGTACCTTGGTTCTGGCAGGCTCTGTCTTTCTTGTCCCGCTGAGGTGCTGAGAAAACAGGAAAGCTGGGCTGAAAGACGAGGGGCAGCTCTGTTCTCTTTGGAGCAGAGAGTCGACTGGAAGGAGGTCACAGCTGCAACCTCACCTGCTGCCCATTGACTTTTTGCCCAATCCCTGTGCCCTGGAATCAATTCGCCAGGTGAACCTGCCTCCCTACTCAACCTGAATGTGCTGGAACATTGGAGTAATTACCAGGTAGCCACCTGAGGGGTCTCCAGGAGCCCCAGGGAGGTGAACCTGGCAGGGAACAGACTAGGAGCCCGATTGCAGCACTCACCCCCGGGAGGGCCAGGGAAGCCCACGCAGAGGAGAGCACGGTCACCCAGAGAAGCCCACCCCAGCCCCAGAGCCCAGACATCTGAGCACTGACTCTCAGACGCAGGCACGGAGTTTCCCAGACTGAGGCCAGGCCAGGCCTGCACCCGGGTCTCCATGTCCCAGCGCACAGAGTAGAGTCAGGCCTAAATGTCCTCACTGCAAAAAGCACACAGTCTTGTCTAAACATCATCAGTGTAGACAGGACTTAAAGAGGTCTAAATATACCATGTAGACAGAACTTGGTCAGGTTCAAACTAGTCTAGTTTGGTCTCCCAGGAGGCACAGGTCACACACATACAGGATCTCTCATCGTTGGACAGGGGGCTCACCCTCGTGTGGGAACTAGGATGTACATTTCTTGAAGAAGAAATCATCACTGGGCTCCATACTTCACCCACATCAGGAAACTGAAAAGATCTGCCTCATTAAACATTTCAATACGCAAAACAACAATGTTACCAATTTCTCTGGCCACCTGATCATCAGGACCTAGGGGAGACCCAGGAATTTCTTAGAGTACAGCCCAGTGTCCTTTAAAGACAGACAGGAAGTGGCCAGATTCCAGCATCCCAGGTTTCCAGCAGAAGGTGGCCACACTGGAAGCCTTCTGGAAAAGTATATTCTTGATCAGAATAAAAATATATTGTTGAAATTGCAAGCATACTAGTTATTATTTGCAAACCTAAAATATTCTTAAAAGCTTGGCACCCTGATATTTGCAGTTCCCATTGTTTCCTTTGGTTCAGATTTTCTAGGTAGAAGCAAGCCATTATCAAACTACTTTCTTCTAATTCTGTTATTTGTTATGATATGAATAAAAGGTCACACTTGAAAAGAAATAAAAGAAAATTCCTGCAACCAATTAGTGGCTCAAAGAGCATGTGAGCTGCAGGTGGTTTTTCTTCTAACAGTTTCACTTTTCTCCATGAAGAAACAGAAAACATAGGCCCCTGACTTTTTGCTCCTCTCTTGAAACTAAGCTAGAATGCAATTGATATTCATAAGAACAAGTAACAGTTTTTGAGGTTTGAAATGCAATACCAGGGAAACAGGACCTTGAGAAAAGGGAGGGCTCCTATGCTGCTGGAGGGAAACCACACCCTAAAACTAAGGCTAAAATTCAAATTGGATTTAACTATGATACGATGGGGTTACATGGAGTATGAACCAAGAGTCTAAATATAGCACACAATATATGAAAACAAATTTGGTATCTCAGATGTGACAGTAAAGGTTTCTTGTCAGATCTGCAACTGATATGCCCAAATTCTTTTAGAATACTGCATGTATCTTTTTGAATTATAGCTTTGTCTGGATGTTTGGCTACAAGTGGCATTGCTGGATCATATGGTAACTAGTTTTAGTTTTTTTTGAGGAATTGCCATACTGTTCTTTACAGTGACTGCACCAATTTACATTCCCACCAACAGTGTTAGAGGGCTTCCTTTTCTCCACACCCTCTGCAACACTCATTATTTGGAGACTTTTTAATGATAGCCCTTTTGACCAGTTTGAATCAGTACCTCAGTGTAGATTTGATTTGCATTTCTCAAATAATAAACAAGAGGAGCATTATAGGATGACTCTTTACTTTTCAGATGTGTAAAATAAAGTTTAACATGTCAACCTGACAATTTTTTCACAGATAAGAACTTATTACATATTTAGTATTTCCTTTCTTCTTAGTCTAACTATAGGAACATGTGTTTTCATGTTACTCAAGGTGATGAGTTTGGTTACGCATCTTTAAGCAGTTTTAAAGACGTGCATTTTGTGTAATGGTATTTTAAATTGATTTAAACTTCAAATATTTGTATCAATGATATGTGGACTCTTTTTTTGTATTGAAAACAGGTATGTTTTCAATTGAAGGATAGTTGTTTCATGTTAGTTGCAGGAACATGCCAAATGGATTCAGTTTGATATATTACATATATATAGTATATAATATACTTATGTTTATTATATATAAACATATAATAAATACGTATATAAACACACCTGCATACATACATTCACGTTATTAGGTGATTTCAAATATTGAATATAGTTCCCTGTGCTATATAGGAAGGCCTTGTTTATCCATTTATATATAGTATGTTGGTTTATACTGTATGTTGGTTAATACCAACTTCCTAATTAATCCTCCATCCCTTTCCCCTTTGAAAACCCTAAAAGTTTGTTTTCTCTGTCTGAGACTGTTTGTTTGTCAAGAAATTCATGTGCATCATAGTTCAGAGTCTACTCATAGGTGATATAATATTTGTCTTTCTCCGTCTTCACCTGATGTGCTAATCTCTACATCCACCCATGTTGCTGAAATGGCATTATTTCGTTTTTATGACTGAGTAATATTCCATTATATATTCTATGATATGTGGACTCTTGATTCAGGCCTTACAGATGTTTCACACAGACCTGTTAGCATGAACGTCCTCTCATGGTGAGGGCTAAACCACGATTCCCCAGAAGAAACTTACCTGTGGTCTGAGCCTCCTGGAAGAAATCATCCGACATGGAGCCTTCCTTGATCACCTTAACAGAACATCACACTGCCCCTTGACCCTGCCCAGATGGACTGCTCCAAACGGGCCACTCCCTAGCTCCTTCAATACAGTAATCTCTTCACTTTGCAGTTCCCAAATTCCTAATAATGCAAGACAGGAGCACTTTAGGTTGAGAATAGAAGACTTTGGAGCTAAAAGCCTCACAGGTGACTTCGTCTCCAATGAGAATTTAACATTGACAAGATGAAGTACAGCACAGCTTTTTTTTGAATTGCTCAGTTAAAAAGAAAACCCTTGGTAATGTGGTCTTAAGACCTGTAAGACCGCATAATGATGCCACCAGAACAATATTGTTCCTGGCATAGCTACAATTAGTGACAAGAAAGGATAAAGTTAAAAAAAAAAAAAACATTTGCCAACCAGAGGCATCTTGGAAAAACTTAGTGACAAAATGGGCTTAGTGTCCTTAGCTTGATAAGGTTTAGTGTTAGATAGATTAATTGGCTTGACTGGACTAAGAAGTTCTTGGAAAGCAAAAATTACAAGAGTATAACTTCTTTATGTGATTTTTAAAATTCTCATCAAAATTAGTCTCTTGATGGAATCTTCTCTTTTAAAAATTTCCCCATTTTTATTTTGCTTATTTTTTCTTTTTGATTACTTTATTGTTTTTGTAGATAGTCACAACAATTTTTTAAGTTGAAGTGCAGTTTATTTACAATACTATATGAGTTTGGGGTATACAACATAGTGATTCACTATTTTTATGGATTATACTCCATTGAAAGGCATTACAAATAAAGACTATATTTCCTTGTGCTGTATAATATATCCTTATAGCTTACTGATTTTATACATAGTAGTTTCTATCTCCTAACCCCCTACACCTATCTTGCCCCTCCCACCGCCCTATCCCCACCGGTAACCACTAGTTCTCCATATCTTTGAGTCTGTTTGTTTCATAGATAAGGTCATTGGTGTCATACTTTAGATTTCACATGTAAGTGATATTATACAGTATTTCTCTTTGTCTTTCTGACTTACATCACTTATTATGAAATCTTTAGGATTATACTGCTAAAAATGCCATTATTTTAATCTTTTTTATAGCTGAGTAGTATTCAGTATATACAAATATGAAAACCTAAGTATATAGTTCATATATGAATATATATATATGTATTTGCAGAGAAATATATATGTATTTTTTCCTTTGCTATTGTTCTTGAACCGAAAGAATGAAAGTTTTACTATAACTTATAACGATACTAATTCTTACAACTTGGACTTGGTAAAATGTGTGTTTGGCCAGGACTTCCAGGGCGTTAGTCTTCAAACTTCAGTTTGCGTCAGTGCTTCAGATTTACGGGGATGGCTTATTAACTAAATTGCCAGACGGCAACTCCAGAGCTTCTGATTTAGTAGGTTTTTAAATACCAGTCCATTGACCATAATGAAAATCACTGTGCCTTTTGAGTAAAGCTTTTAGAGACTTACGATAACACTTCTAAATCAAGTACATTGTCTTACGTCTTAATACATACAAAGGTCTTAATTTGAAACTAGAAGATTGCTAAATGACTTCAATTTATAGGACATTGTGAACTGAAATTAATACATAGGCATCAAAAATAATGAAAATAAAATGTTTTGTCAGAGAAATATTGACAGAAGCAACTTAAGTTTTAAAAAAAAAAAAACATTTATCCTGTAGTTAGATTAACTGGCTGACTTGACTGATAAGTTGTTTGTAAAGCAAAATTCCTGGAGGATGGCATGGCACTCCAGTATTCTTGCCTGGAGAATCCCATGGACAGAGGAGCCTAGCAGACTACAGTCCATGGGGTCACAAAGAGTCAGACAAAACTGAAGTGACTGAGCACACACAAAGAAAAAGTTAAAGGAGTAAAACTATTTTATGTGATTTTTAAAAACCTCATCAAAACCTGTTTCTTGATGACATTATTTATTCTTAAAATTTTCCTGTTTTTATTTTGCTATTTTTCTGAGTAGTATTCCATATGTATTTCATATATGAAAATAGAGTTATATATTTCATATATGGCAATATAGGTATATATGTCTTATGTGAAAATATCTGTATACATCTCTTATATGACAATATAGGTACATACCTCATACATAAAAATAGAAGTATATAAGTCATATATAAAATATAGGTATATATTTTTATATCATAAAATTTTAAACTTTCAAAGAATTAAATCCTTTGCTTGTGTGGATCACAACAAACTGTCAAGAATTCTTAAAGAGACTGGAATCCCAAATCACCCAACCTACTTCTTGAGAAACCTGTTTGCAGGTCAAGAAGCAACAGTTAGAACCAGACATGGAACAATGGACTGGTTCAAAACTGGGAAAGGGTACATCAAAACTCTATATGGCCACCCTGCTTATTTAACTTCTATGCAGAGTGCATCAAGTGAAATGCCACGCTGGATAAAGCCCAAGCTGGAATCGAGACTGTTGGGAGACTATTAACAATGTCAGATATGCAAATGATACCAGCAGAAAGCAAAGAGGAACTAAAGAACCTCTTGATGAAGGTGGAAAAGGAGAGTGAAAAAACTGGAATAAAACTCAATATTTTTTTTTCAGACTGCTGAGTCTTTTATTAAAAATGAGTATGTTTGCATTCCACATTTTACATCATTCTTGACATAATTTTTTCAATTCAGTGTACCATCAAGGGTCTGAAAGTTTTGAATATTGTGAGAATATTTACAGACTTGAAATACTGCAGGTAACTGGAATTTGTAAAACTCAATATTTAAAAAACTAAGATCATGGCATCTGGTCCAATCACTTTATGGCAAATCGATAGGGAAGAAATGGAAACAGTGGCAGATTTTATTTTCTTGGGCTCCAAAACACTGTGGATGGTGACTGCATCCATGACATGAAACACCTTATTCAGAAAACCAAAAGAAGAACCACAGACTGGAAGAAACTATTTCCAAAACACATATCAGAGAAAGGATCTGTACTCAAATTATACCAAACAGCTTCTTAAAATTTGGTAAAGATTGAAAAACACACCTGGACAAAGAATATAAACAGATATGTACATAGATATTTATATCAATATATAGAGAACTTTTTATATCTCTCTGTAGATAGATAGATGTTTACATGTCTAGGTAGATAGATATTTATATCTCTCAGTAGATAAATATTTATATCACTACACAGATATTCCATAAAACTAATAACTTCCATAAAATTGAAAATTTCCATAAAATTAATAATTTTCATAAATTGAATGACACATAAAATTATTTACTTTCCTAAAATAAATAACTTTCATACATTAATAATATTCATAGAATTACTTCCATACAAGTACTCACTTTAATACAATTTAAAACTTCTTCAGGAAATTAAAACCTTCTCCAGAAAATTAAAAATTTCCTCAGAAAATTAAAAACTTCCTCAGAAAAATAAAATTATAAAATCATTTATAAAGCTTCTACTCTATGAAACACCTTATTCAGAAAAATCCAAAAATGAACCACAAACTGGAAGAGACTATTTTCAAATCACATATCAGATAAGAGTCAGACAGGACTAAGCAACTTTCACTTTCATTTTCCCTGGATATAGGGCCACATGTGGGAACTTCAGATCCTAGGCTTAGCTCTCTAGAAAAAAAAAAAAAAAATTTTTTTCTGGCAGGGGAGGCTGTCCTTTCTAGTGTCTATTGTTAATGTCCATTCCCACGTACTGTGTAGGTGGGTTCTCTTTCCTCAAATTATACCAAACAACCCAATTAAAATTTGGTAAAGATTGAAGCACACACCTCAAGGCAAGAATACTAGAGTGGTTTGCCATTCCCTTCTCCAGTGGACCACATTCTGTCAGATCTCTCTACCATGACCTGCCTGTCTTGGGTTGACCCACAGGCATGGCTTAGTTTCATTGAGTTAGACAAGGCTTTGGTCCTAGTGTGATTAGACTGACTAGTTTCCTGTGAGTATGGTTTCAGTGTGTCTGGCCTCTGATGCCCTCTTGCAACACCTACCGTCTTACTTGGGTTTCTCTTACTTTGGGTGTGGGGTAGATCTTCACGACCCAGATAATCACGATGGTGTGATCACTGACCTAAAGCCAGACATCCTGGAATGTGAAGTCAAGTGGGCCTTAGAAAGCATCACTACAAACAAAGCTAGTGGAGGTGATGGAATTCCAGTTGAGCTATTTCAAATCCTGAAAGATGATGCTGTGAAAGTGCTGCACTCAATATGCCAGCAAATTTGGAAAACTCAGCAGCGGCCACAGGACTGGAAAATGTCAGTTTTTATTCCAATCCCAAAGAAAGACAATGCCAAAGAATGCTCAAACTACCGCACAATTGCACTCATCTCACATGCTAGTAAAGTAATGCTCAAAATTCTCCAAGCCAGTCTTCAGCAATACATGAACCATGAACTTCCAGATGTTCAAGCTGATTTTAGAAGAGGCAGAGGAACCAGAGATCAAATTGCCAACATCTGCTGGATCATGGAAAAAGCAAGAGAGTTCCAGAAAAACATCTATTTCTGCTTTATTGACTATGCCAAAGCCTTTGACTGTGTGGATCACAATAAACTGTGGAAAATTCTGAAAGAGATGGAAATACCAGACCACCTGACCTGCCTCTTGAGAAATCTGTATGCAGGTCAGGAAGCAACTGCTTCCTGTTAGAACTGTTAGTTAGAACTGGACATGGAACAACAGACTGGTTCCAAATAGGAAAAGGAGTACGTCAAGGCTGTATATTGTCACCCTGCTTATTTAACTTCTATGCAGAGTACATCATGAGAAACACTGGACTGGAAGAAGCACAAGCTGGAATCAAGATTGCCGGGAGAAATAGCAATAACCTCAGATATGCAGATGACACCACCCTTATGGCAGAAAGTGAAGAGGAACTAAAAAGCCTCTTTGCGGGGAGCGAGCTCCGCCCCTGGCAAAGGTCATGAGGAAGGAGGCTTGGCATACTCAAAGGTGGGATCAAGCCTCAGGAGTCTCCCTGGAAATTCTCGAGCAATCTACCCCCAAAACCAGAGTCTGCCCACTTTCTGCTTTGTGCTTTCACCTACACCTCTGACTTTACGGAGGGCTGTCCCCCACTACCTCTCTCTAAAAAAAGAGTTAGCTTACAGGTCCAGTTAATAATTCCTGGGTGTGACAGTGTTTAACCTACAAACTCCTTTGGAAATCCTCTAGCCTGCCTGAATAGGTTTTTCCGGCCACATGTGATTGCTCAGAGCCTCCAAACTGTGAGAGGCATGAGGTTCTAAACTGTCTAAATACAGATTCCTTTGAGCAGTTAAAAGATTGATTAGAAATTGTATTGGTGAAGGGATTTTCACTTGTTGGGCCAATGTTTGCTGCTAAGTCTCCATATCCCTTACCTGCTGTGTCCCTGGCAGTGTATTGATTAATATAATTGGTGTAAATAGTAGCTTTAATGTTTGTAACCTGGGACCCTTGAGTTAATTCTTTTTCTTGTGCCCACCACACCTTTGCTCTGTAGAAATGCAACTTTATCTAATGCTTTTGGAGGGTGGCGCTTGACTTATCACCTTTAGAGAAAAATAAGTTTTCTGAAGAAAGGGTCCTAAAATGTTAACAGGCCTCCGGGCCAGAAGATGATGCAAATCACCTAAGCTTTCGCATATGATAAGTTTGCAGGAAGAAAGCCTGGCTTGCTGCATGACTCTACCCCTTCCCCCATTATCCTCTATGCATAACTTAAGGTATAAAAACTACTTTGGAAAATAAAATGCGGGCCTTGTTCACCGAAACTTGGTTTCACCATGTTGTTCTTTCTCTTACCTTCTGGCTGAATTATTCAGCCTCTTTTCTCCACTGAATTTCCTCACTGAGCTATCCTCATTCTATTACTCTTTATATCCTTAATTAACGTTTAATTAAGCAGTTGTTTCCTGATCCTCGCCGACGCCGTCCCTGCTTCGAATTCCCTGGATCCACCGGGGCTGGACCCTGGCACCTCTTGATGAAAGTGAAAGTGGAGAGTGAAAAAATTGGCTTAAAGCTCAACATTCAGAAAACAAAGATCATGGCATCTGGTCCCATCACTTCATGGGAAATAGATGGGGAAACAGTGGAAACAGTGTCAGACTTTATTTTTTTGGGCTCCAAAATCACAGCAGATGGTGACTGCAGCCATGAAATTAAAAGACGCTTACTCCTTGGAAGGAAAGTTATGACCAACCTAGATAGCATATTCAAAAGCAGAGACATTACTTTGCCAACAAAGGTCCGTCTAGTCCAGGCTATGGTTTTTCCTGTGGTCATGTATGGATGTGAGAATTGGACTGTAAAGAAGGCTGAGCGCCGAAGAATTGATGCTTTTGAACTGTGGTGTTGGAGAAGACTCTTGAGAGTCCCTTGGACTGCAAGGAGATCCAACCAGTCCATTCTGAAGGAGATCAGCCCTGGGATTTCTTTGGAAGGAATGATGCTAAAGCTGAAACTCCAGTACTTTGGCCACCTCATGGGAAGAGTTGACTCATTGGAAAAGACTCTGATGCTGGGAGGGATTGGGGGCAGGAGGAGAAGGGGACGACAGAGGATGAGATGGCTGGATGGCATCACTAACTGGATGGACGTGAGTCTGAGTGAACTCTGGGAGTTGGTGATGGACAGGGAGGCCTGGCGTGCTGCGATTCACGGGGTCGCAAGGAGTCAGACACGACTGAGCAGCTGAACTGAACTGAACTGAAGCACACACCTGGCCAAAAAAGACAAACAGATAGTCAATAGGAAGAGAGGAAGAACTGGGTGGGGTAGAAACAGCCCCTTGAGGCAGTTAATCCTGTGATCTGACCTTCCCACACCTGAGTCAATGTCCTGAGAAAACCAATGCTCAAAAAGGCATGTGCACCCCAACCTTCACTGCAGCACTCCTTACAATAGAACCAGCAAGAAGTCCACCAACAGGCTAAAACTTAAATAATATGTGGTACATGTAGGTAATGGACTGCTACTCACCCAAGAAACACTGCCACTGAAACTGAAATTACGCCAGTGCTAGGCACAGGGATGAACCTTGGAAGATCATGCACTAAGTGAGTCAGCCAGACAGAAAAAGACAATAGCATATGAGCCCATTTTAGGAAAAATAAAAAAGCAGATACAGGGAACTAATTTATAAGACAAAAAGAGACTTTGAGACTTCAAACCCAAACAAAGAGAGCCAAAAAAAAAAAAAAAAAGGAGACTTTATCTCCTTCCTTCCACATGTGCAGGAAATCTGTATCTCTAACAGATACTCCACAAGAACTTGATGATCATCACCCCAAACTTTACTTGAGTTTGTGCAATTTCCTCTATGGAAAAAGAATTGAAAAAAACAACAGATATGCTGTCTGTATACTTCACAACTGACTCAGGTGGCTGCGCACTGCCAACAAGCACAAAACTGAAAATCAAAATGACAATGACAAATCAAATCCCATGACTCAGAATGGCGATTCTCACACGTCACAGCAATAATGCAGGAGCAAGCCAGGAGGAAAGAGAACCCACCTACACAGTACGTGGGAATGGACATTAGCAATAGCCACTAGAAAGGACAGAAAATTTTTTTTTTTTCTTCTAGAGAGCTAAGCCTAGGATCTGACGTTCCCACATGTGGGCCTATATCCAGAGAAAATGAAAGTGAAAGTCGCTTAGTCGTGTCTGAGTCTTTGCGACCCCATGGACTATACAGTCCATGGAATTCTCCAGGCCAGAATACTAGAGTGGGCAGCTGTTCCATTCTCCAGGGGATTTTCCCAATGCAGGGATGATGTTCCCACATGTAGGCCTATATCCCAAGAAAACCATCATTCAAAAACCCACATGCACCCCAATGTTCACTGCAGCACTACTTACAGTAGCCCAAACACAGATCCGG
>NW_011494753.1:784051-788358 GCF_000754665.1 Bison bison bison
ACACAGATCCGGAAAAATGTCTGCATTTAAATAAAAGACACACTAAAGCTTAAAAATGTGGTCCATATATGCAATCGACCATTTCTCAACCATGAAAAACCACTACTGAAATTAAGAAATTATTCCACTGGTCACTACAAGGATGGACCTTGGAAAATCATACACTAAATTAAGTCAGGCAGACAGAGGGAGAAAACAGCATATGATGTGAATACTAGGCAAAATTTGAAAAGAAATAGACAAATTAATTTACAAAACATAAAGAGACTGAGAATTCAAACACAGAGGATTCAAAAAAAACTGAAAGAGCAAGGATGAATTAGAATGTAGTGACTAACATATACACAGAAATCTGTATCTAAAATAGATAATCCAAAAGGATTCCCTCCTTTCTTCTTTCCTTGTCCCCTCCCCCCACAAATGGGTTCCCTGGTGACTCAGACAGTAAAGAATCTGCCTGCAATGCAGGGGACCTGGGTTTGATCCCTGGGTCAGGAAGATCCCCTGGAGAAGGAAATGGCTACTCACTCCAGTACTTTTGCCTGGAAAATTCCATGGACAGAGGAACCTGGTAGGCTACAGACCATGGTGTGGCAAAAAGTCAGACATGACAGAGCGGCTAACACTTTCACTTTTTTTTTTTTAACTTTCCTCCCACAAATACAGAAATCTCAGAATCTCTGAGAATACACAGAAATCTGTATCACTAACACATACACAGAAATCCATATCTGTAATAGATAATCACCTTCCTTGCTTTCTTCCTCCAGATATAAACAAAAATCTGTATGTCTAACATATATACCAAAATTTGTATCTTTAACATATACACAGAAATCTGTATCTCTAATAGATACTTCACAAAGACCTGATGCTCAGCAGAGGGAAATTTGCTAGATCTTCTGCAATTCTTCTATGGTAAAAGAATCCCAAAAAAGAGACATGCTGTATGTGTATGTCATAACCAAATCAGGCAGCAGTATAATGATGACAATATAATAGTTTCATGGGCTCCAAAATCACTGCGGATGGTGGCTGCAGCCATGGAATTAAAAGACTCTTGCTCCTTGGAAGAAAAGCTATGACAAGCCTAGACAGCATATTAAAAAGCAGAGACATCACTTTGCTGACAAAGGTCTGTCTAGTCAAAACTATGGTTTTTCCAGTAGTCATGTACAGATGTGAGAGTTGGACCATAAAGAAGGCTGAGCACTAAAGAATGGATGCTTAGAAATTGTGATGCTGGAAAAAACTCTTGAGAATCCCGTGGACTGCAAGGAGATCAAACCAGTGAATCCTAAAGGAAATCAATCCTGAATATTCATTGGAAGGACTGATGCTGATGCTAAAGCTGAAGCTCCAAGACTTTGGCAACCTGATGCGAAGAGCTGACTCACTGGAAAAGACCCTGATGCTGGGAAAGACTGAAACCAGGAGAGGGGGGTGACAGAAGATGAGATGGTTGATGGCATCACTGACTCAATGGACATGAGTTTGAGCAAGCTCTGGGAGATGGTAAAGGACAGGGAGCCTGGTGTGCTGCAGTCTACGGGGTTGAAAAGAGTTGGACATGACTGAGTGATTGAAAACAACAAAATCAAAACTACCATGAAAAATCACCTCACACAGGTCAGAATGGCCACCATCTAAAACATCTACAGAGAACCCATGCTACAGAGGATGGAGGCCAAAGGGAATCCTCCTACAGTCTTAGTGTGGATGTAAGTGGGTGCAGGAACTATAAAAGCCAGCAAGGAGGTTCCTTATAAACTAAACATGCAGAAACCACATGGTCCCACAATCCCACAATCCCACAAGACCCAGAGAAAATCAGAATTCACAATAATCTATGAGCCCTTGTTTTCAGGGCTGTTCAGTTGACAATGGCCAAGAACTAGAATCGCTGCTGGACAAAATATTGGCTTTCTCTGCCTGGTGAAGCCAAATAAAAAATACGGAAACAGGGGTTGGAGAAAATAGAAAGTGGCTTTAATTCTCAGTTGGCGAAGAGGGGAACACATTAGGTTCGAGCCTCAAGAATTGTGCCCCCCTCCATGAGGAGTTTAGGGGCTCGTGTAAGATGAGAGCTCACAGTCAGGAGTCAGTGATGAGGAACAAATGTGATAGGATTTTGATTTCTTTGTCTTGCATGGTTTCAAGGACAGTCATAAACTGGTGTCAGTAATCCAGTAATTGAGTCTGGCAGTTCGGTGGTTCTGCAGCCTTCTTTCTGATGTGCAACTACAAGGGGGAGGGTGTTGTAAAAGTAGACACCAGACAGGAGATGTATTTAGCCTAGAGTGGAAGGAAAATAGGTCCAAAGCATAGCTCCTGCAGAGTTAGGGGGCAGAAAAGCACACTTAGTTACAGGCACGCAGAGTTAGGAGCAAAGTTTAAAAAACTAGGAACTTTCAGGACCGCTCACTGTTCTCTTTATCGTCTTTGTTCTCAGGAAAGCGAAAGAAAAAACTCATTCCTCCTTTTTTTCTTTTCACTGCAACAAATTCAACCAAGAAATCCACTGACAGGAAAATGAGGACCGAGTGGTGCACCTCTACACTGGAACACTGCTCCGCCATGAATCAGAGCAGAATAACGCCATTGACAGCAGCGTGGATGGACAGAGTGATTACCTTACTCAGGAAAGGAAGTCAGAAAGACAAATATGACAGGGTATCACTGACAGGTATATTCTTGAAATTAATGCAAATTTCAGATATTACACAATATAAACAGACACAAACTTAGAAAACAAGCTTATTATTATATAAAAAAATCTTAGCATTGAGGGATAAATTAAGACTTTGCTAATAACATATGCTCATTAATATTTATCAGATAGTTGATCAAAATAAATCCATTGAATAGTATAGGGTAGCCTACGGAACACATTTTAATTATCTATATGGAGAAGATAACCCCAAAAAGAACTGATAAATGTAATATCGGAAATCAACTCTACTCCAAAATAAAATAACAATGGAGGTCCAGAAAAAGGAAAAATGAAAGTGGGACATGAAGAAATGCTGCCCCCTTGTGGACGTTTTTTTGTAACAGCTACTATAAAAGCGGCGCTGATGGGCGCTTCATATTCCCAAGGTCCGTGGGGCTGGAAGTAAACAGCAACTGCCCTCCGTAAGTCCCCCAGGGGTGGTCCACAAAAAAGAATTCAAAACTGGGCAGACGTTCAGGGAGCCGATTTCAGCAGGGACCTTTAACTCACATCCTTTAAGAAAAAAGTCCCACGATGTCAACATGGCTGAGTAGTAGGGAAGTCCAGGCAACCCTGCAACGAGGTATCACTCACTCACTCCGGTCAAAGCGGCCATTTTTTAACACTCCACAAATGTTAAATGCTGGAGACGCTGTGGAAGAACGGGAACCCTTCTCCTCTGCTGCTTGAAATACAGATTGGTGACAGCCACTCTGGAGGACAGTGTGCTGGTCACTTCCAACTCAAGCAGTGGTAAGTGGCAGCGAGCGATAGCTGGAAGCAGGGTCTTAGTTTCCCAGACCGAGTCCTTACCACTGGACCACAGAGCCAGTAGTCAGGGCTAAGGTCCCTAGTCTTTGCCTGCCTTGTCAAGAATGAATTCAGGCGAGGAGGCAGAAAGTGAAGAGTAAAGTAAAAAGTTTATTTAAAAGAAAAGTACATGGGGAAAGTGCACCGGGGAGCTCAGAGACAGAGTCATGCCTTTGAAAGTTTATATCCTTTATAAGGGGGCAGTTTTCCAGGTATTTGTCTTCCCTCCGGCCAATCATCTTTGTCTCCCACATCCCAGTAATTTGCCTCAGGACCCATAGGGTATGCACACACACCTTAGCCAAGATGGATCTGTAAGTAAAGGCTTCTGGGAGGAGCAAGGCTCATTATGGCTTGGAATTATCCTCTGACTTTTGACCCCAAAGAGCCTTTCTGTGCCTGTGTAGTGTTCTCCCTAATCCTTTACTCAGACAGGGTTTTGCCTCTCCTTGTCCTTGCCAAGATTATTCCCTGGAGGTGTTTACAAGAGACAACGACTGGCTACTTACTCTGTTTCTGTTGTTACTTCAATTTCTGAGAGCAAACAGGGGGCTGGTTGTAAGTTCCTCAACTGGAACCCACCTATCTGTTGCCCCAGGAAATGCAGAATAGAGGCTGGCTGTGAATTTCCAACCTGGAGCCCATCTGTCTCCTATCTCACTAGTTCCTTGAACAGTGACTTCCCTGGTGGCTCAGATGGTAAAGGGATTAAGAGATACAAACATATTATTATTTATTATGTATTATTATATAATAATATAATAATTATATTATAATATACAAT
>NW_011494753.1:788458-799482 GCF_000754665.1 Bison bison bison
AAATAAGCTACAAGGATGTAATAAACAGCAGAGGGTAAATATAGCCATTATTTTGTATACCACTTGTCATTGTTCAGTCGCTCAGTCGTGTCCAACTCTTTGTGACCCCATGGACTGCAGCACGCCAGGCTTCCCTGTCCTTCACTATCTCCCAGAGTCGGCTTAAGCTCATGTCCACTGAGTCGATGATGCCATCCCACCATCTCATTCTCTGTCACCCTCTTCTCCTCCTGCCCTCAATCTTTCCCAGAATCAGGGTCTTTTCCAGTGAGTCTGCTCTTCGCATCAGGTGGCCAAAGTATTGGAGGTTCAGCTTCAGCTGAACCAGTGAGTATTAAGGATTGATTTCCTGAATCAAAGGAAATTAAAATTTAAAAAAACAAAGGAACTAAGTAAGTTACAGCAGACAAAGAGAATCAGAGAATACAAACACAAAGGGCTCCCCCCACCCCTCCCCGCCCAGCCAAAAAAGAAAGTGAAGAGCTGGGGATGAATTAGGAGGTCAAGACTAACATATTCACAGAAATCTGTATCACCAACATAACCACAGAAATCTGTATCTCCTACAGATACTCCAAAAGGACCTGATGTTTAGTACAAGGAAGTTGGCTCAATCTCTCTAATAACCTCTATGGCAGAAGAATCCAAAAAAGCATAGATATGCTTTACATACATGTTACAAATGAATAAGCCATCTATACACTGACAACAAGAAAAACACTGCACATTGATTATACTCCAATACATCACAGGCATGAAATTAAAGAAATGGAAAAAAAAAGCCACGGCTTGTTTTTTCCCTCTGATCTCCCAGACATTGGCTGCTTTTGATCCTTGGAGCTTGAGCAGGCTTGGGTCAGATGGCTGGACTGCATGGGATCAAGAGAGCCTGGTAGGGTGCCCTTCATTGAGCCATTTTTAAACCTCTACTGTCTGTTTTCCTCCAGCTAGAACCAGAGTCCCGAGGGGGAACAAGGCCCCGAGCACCTTGGGGCGAACAGTCACCAGAAACACACACCCCAAGCAACTGCAGCACTAATTCCAATAGCCAAGGCAGACGACAAGCAAAGTCTAAACTGAGAGGTTGAAAGCTTAAAAAAACACGTGGTATGTATGTATGATGGACTATGACCCAGCCATAAAAAACCGTCATTGAAATTAGGAAGTTATGACACTGGTCTAGCCACAGAGATGGACCTTGAAGAATCATAAACTAAGGGAGGTCAGTAAGGCTAAGGAAGACAATAGTAAATGATGTGAGACCCTGAGTACTGAAAGGGTTTGAAGAAAAAAAAAATGAAAGGTCGAGAATGAATTAGGAGGTCCGGACTAACATAGATACAGAAATCTGTACCTGTAGTAGATAATGCACACGGATTATCCTCTTCCTTTCTTCTGTCCTTACACATGTACACAGAAATCCATTATCTCTAACCTATACAACAGAAATCTGTGTCTCTAGGAGATAATCCACAAAAATTATATCCTTCCTTCCTTCCTTCGTTGTATACACAAAACACTGTACCTGAGATACATTATCCACAAGGACCTGATGCTTAACAATCGGCTTGACTTTTATGGCAATACATCCAAGAAAGAATCTGGATATCCAATAGATATGTCATGCCTGAAATCAAGTGGCTGTACACTGACAACAATCACAACATTGCAAATTGACTATGCTGCAACATAGCAAGGCCATGATATTAAAGAGAAGGAAAGAAAAGCAGTGCCTTCTTTATTCCCTCCAACCTCCCTGACTTGGTCTAGTGTCCCATCCCTGGACCCTGAGTGGGCTTGGGTCCCACAGCTGGACTGGGATGGAGTCAAGACAGTCTGGCATGGTGCCCTTCACTGAACTTTTTTAAGATCTACTGTCTGCTATGTTCTGGCTTGCACCAGAGTCCCAGCAGGGATCAATGTCTTGAGGAACTTGGGGGCAATAATTACCAAGCCTCCTAATCTCCTGGTGCTGGGGATTCCAGCTCAAGCCTCCTTCAGTGCAACCTGAGCAGGGTGCTGAGGACCCAGGAGGAATTAGTCTAGTGGGTATGTGTATGTGATGCTTTAAAACAGGAAAGTCTTAAGAAACAAGCTCTTGGATGTTTGCTCAGGCATTCCACTCTAAATTCACAGCCCAGGAAGCCAAATTTCCCTAAGGCTCTGGTTGTCCTGATAGCCAGAGGTGGGCATGGGAAAGTGCTGCCACCTTGCGGATATTTACTATGACTACAGTTTGATCACAGATGCCAACTGGCACCTCTAATTCACAAGACCTGGGGTTCTGTGACTGACACCTGGCTTTGTGAAATGTCATGGGTGGGGGGGGTATTGCAGAAATAAATTCCAAACACAACCGACTATCAGGAAGGCAACTTCCACCGGGAAATTTTCCTCACACCATTTACTGAAAAAAAAAGAACGCAAACCTTCACCACAAGACTAGATGTTCAGCATCCCTAATTGCTGGAGGAATGCCATTAGAACAACAATTGGAAATCAAATCCCATCAGTCACATCCCAGTCCAGCTGTGGGACCCAAGCCCACTCAGGGTCCAGGGATGGGACACTAGACCAAGTCAGGGAGGTTGGAGGGAATAAAGAAGGCACTGCTTTTCTTTCCTTCTCTTTAATATCATGGCCTTGCTATGTTGCAGCATAGTCAATTTGCAAGGATATGTCTACAAACAATAAATGGCAGAGAGAACCTGGGGGAAGAAGAATCCCCCTTGCTGTCGGTGGGAAGATAATTGGCAACAGCCCTTAAAGAGCCAAATAGATTCAAGTGATTAGATCTGATAGAGTGTCTGAAAAACTATGGACAGAGGTTCATAACATTGTATAGGATGCGAGGATCAAAACCGTCCCCAAGAAAAAGAAATGCAAAAAGGCAAAACGGTTGTCTGAGGATACCTTGCAAATAGCCAAGAAGAGAAGTGAAAGACAAAGGAGAAAAGGAAATGTATACCCATCTGAATGCAGAGTTCCAAATAGCCAGGAGAGATAAGAAAGCCTCCTTAAGTGAGCAATGCAAAGAAAGAGAGAAAAACAATAGAATGGGAAAGACCTGGGATTTCTTAAAAATTAGAAATACTGAGGGAACACTTCATGCAAAGATGGGCACAGTAAAGGACAGAAACAGTATGGACCTAACAGAAGCAGAAGATACTAAGAAGCGGTGGCAAGAATACACAGAAGAACTGCACCAAAAAAAAAAAAAGTATTTTCCATGACCTGCAGCCAATGCATGCTCCATAACACACACACTTCTAGACAGGAGAACACTTGCAGAGTCAACTGAATCATCCCAATTTGCAAGAGTTCCCCTTTGTTAATGGGAAAACTGCAACAACCCATTTCAGGCAGAACTGTTAATGATCTAGGCAGTGATCAGCAAAATGTAGCCCAGAGGCCAAATCTGTCTCTCCATGTGTTTTTGTAAATAAAGTTTTACTGTAACACAGCCACACCCATTTGTTTATATGTTGTCTGTAACTGTTTTGCAGTGACATATTTTATTTTCTTGGGCTCCAAAATCGCTGAAAATGGTGACTGCAGCCATGAAAGTAAGATACTTGCTCCTCAGAAGAAAAGCTGTGACAAATCTAGACAGTGTATTAAAAAGCAGAGACATCACTTTGCCAACAAACGTCCATCTAGTCAAAGCTATGGCTTTTCCAGTAGTCATATACGGACATGTGAATTGGACCATAAAGAAGGCTGAGCACCAAAGAATGGATGCTTTCAAGTTGTGATGCTGGAGAAGACTCTTGAGAGTCCCTTGGACAGCAAGAGCAAACCAGTCACTAAAGGAAATCACCCTGAATATTCACTGGATGGATTGTTACTAAAGCTGAAGCTCCAATACTTTGACCACCTGATGCAAAAAGCCAACTCATTGGAAAAGACCCTGATGCTGGAAATGACTGAGGGCAGGAGGAGAAGAGGGTGATAGAGGATGAGATGGTTGGATGGCATCACCAACTCAATGGACATGATTTTAAGCAAACTCTGAGAGATAGTGAAGGACAGGGAAGCCCAGTGTGCTGCAGTCCATGGGATGGCAGAGTCGGATACTACTTAGCAACTGAACAACAACAAATGCCTATTTTCCATTGTAACCACAAAGTTGAGCAGTGGAGACAGAGACTCTATGACCCTCAGAGCCCAAATGTTTACTATCTGACCCTTCACAAAAAAACCTTGCAAATTCCTAGGTATCTACTGTAGGCAAAGGAAATACTGAATGAGCAAGGAAATAAGGTACTTATAAATGCCATCTATGACAGGTAGCCAGTTGTAGAAAAGGAGACTATCATGCTCATGACTATTTCTTATTTTGATAGCAATACTGGTACAAGTAAACCAAGTACTGTTCTATCACCCCCTCAGCATCTGCATAAGGTGCATTAGCAACATTTAGCTTTATCGGTCAGTACTTAATATCTCAAAGGGAGGGTGGTAATTGGCTAAGAGAAGAGGGAACAGTACCCCAAGACCAAAAAAAAAAAAAAAAACAGGATTCTATATCCTCTTCTGAGAAAACAGTGAGTGCCTCTTTGACTGAATATAGGTTCGTTGTAGCATATTACACACAAGAATGACTTTGTGATTGTTTTTATTTGGAGACTGAGTATGGATTAAAGTGATACGTGTGGGGGCCATCTGACAGAAGCTTGGACCATGGGTTTCCTAGAAAAAGATGTGTTGTTTCAACCAGACCTTGCAAGAGAGCGGTTTGCCTTTTTTTTCCTTGTGTGTGGAATGAGTTAATCCATTTCAGTGGGATCGAGTGGGAAAAGGTCATTCTGCAAATATTCAAAAGCAATTTCATGAAACACTGGGTTCTCATCCATCTGCCGTAACAAACTGGCTGAGCCCCGTGCAGCTTTAAGCACTGTACATTTGGTGAAATTATGACTCCTGCCGGGGGTAGATCATATTTTTTTTCAAGGCTGAAATGAAAAAATCTACAGTACACTGCACACACAGAACTGTTAGACTGGGGGAAGTCTTAGAGCCATTTTGCTGTTCGTGGAAGATGGGTGATAAATCACCCTGTATAATCTGCAACCTACTGTTTCATTTGTTCTTTAATGTACCTCGGATCTTTTGGAAATAAAGGAATTTCACACAAAACGAGTAATTTGATGAACTTTAACCTTACTCATAATTGGATAATAAAATTGGGTTCGTGCCGTAATTAAAAAGATTGTAATGGGAGAGTCAATCTGCAGTTTCATGCTGAGCCTTTTCCATAAACTGAGGAGTTCAGTTCAGTTGTTGTCAGAGGAAATGTACTTAAAAGATAAGATATACCATGTCAGTGATGGCCAACATTACCACTGCAGGCGCCTAGAGATCAGGGGCATCAGTTTTAAAGATTAGGTTTTGACTTGTTAGCGAGCAGGAAATGAACTGCTCAATTTTCACTTAAGTGAGTTCATTTGTCCAGATTATCTGCAGATCAATTCATCTATTACCCATGCTCCACTGCTGCTGGTTTTGCATAAATGCAGACTTGCAACTTGCACACAAGTCCACCTGTATCAAAGTAATGCCTGCCAGGCTAGCTCCCAGACTCAGAAGCATTCAGTCTCTCCTCTGCCCAGTTGGATCCTCCTGGTCTGGCTTCTGCTCTTTTGGGGGCGCACTTTCAAGTCCTATATCTGGCCACTAGGACCCTGTGCTGGACCTCCAGTGAGACCATCACTGCTAGGTCAGCCCCTGCTCCTCTCTTCCTCACCACTTTCTGGTTTTTCCAACATTTCTCTTTGGCCTTCTCCAGTCCTGCCTGTGGCTTGCTACCAACCTCTCCATCCTCAACTAGTAACTGACTACAGACCCAACAGTGTAGACCAGTCTCCCCCCAGGTCCTGCCCAGCCTCAGCTCGGCTACCACACCACACCACACCACTCTGTGCTGTGCTTAGTCACTCATTCGTGTCCAGCTCTTCGCCAACCCAATGGACTGTGGCCCACCAGGCTCCTCTGTCCAAGGGGATTCTCCAGGCAAGAATACTGGAGTGAGTTACCATACCCTCTTCCAGGGGATCTCCCCAACCCAGTAACTGAACCCAGGTCTCCCACACTGCAGGTGGATTCTTAACCGTCCATCCCTGGTCGGGGAACTGGATTCCACATGCCACAACTGAGAGTTCTTGTGCTGCAACTAAGACCCGCCACAGCCAGATAAATTTAAAACCACAAACAAAAAAAGGACCTGTAATCAGGGAAGTCCCAAACATCTATGGATGCTATTACATGGAGCAAAGACCACTTCTATGTTACAAATGAGGAAACGGCCCCTCAAAGAGCCAAGGTGACCTGCTCAGGCTCTCTTAGAGCAAAGGAGGGAAATTCGCACCTAGAAGGGAAGCCACTCTTCCCACACAATAGTGATAAGTATTACTACTTTCTTTCTGTCTTTTTGAATAACTCATGTCTCTGTGATTTTTGTGTATGATAAAACAAAGTGATATAGCCATATTAACATTTTAGTATATGTTTATAAAATGCAATTGTTGTGATATATTGCTTTGTACGCTGTTTTTCTTCTCGAAGCTTAAAACTTGAACATTTCTCTTCTTTAAACATTCATCAACAATATTTTTAATGGCTCTGCAGTGTGTCATTGGTATAATAATGCCAGTTCCCTGTCGTTATGTGGCTGTATTTCACCAGATAACACCAATTATCACTATGAAAACAGCCGAACATCCCTGTATATAACTCTGGGCAAATAGCTTACATTATTTCACTAGGATGATGGTGTTGCTGTTCAATTGCTAAGTCATGTCCGACTCTTCCTGCAAGTAAAAGCACAGGGTTGGGACATCCCTGGGGTCCAGTGGTAAAGAAACCACCTTCCAATGCAGGGGACTCAGGTTCAATCCCTGGTCAGGGAACTAAGATCCCATATGCGGTGGAGCAACTAAGTCCGCACGCTCTGGAGCCCACACACAGTAAATGAGCCCACACAGCCTAATTTAAAGAAACAAAAAAAATCCAACCAAAAACATCAACAAAACGCACAGGGTCAAAAGTCATAGGAAATTACAAGATTTCTGTTACATTTTGCCAAATTGCTTTCCAGAAAGACCGAAAAATTTATAATCTCACAGCAGTATATGCATATGTACGTGCTCAGTTGCTCAGTCATGTCCGACTCTGCGACCCTGTGGACTGCAGTCTGCCAGATTTCTCTGTCCATGGAATTCTCCAGGCAAGAAAACTGGAGTGGGTTGCCAAACTCAGAGCCCAAACTCACTATGATTATTCTGATTAGTTTTTTATCACTCCCATGGTTGGACTTGCAGTTCTGTGAAGATATATGAAATTAACTTTTTCTCATACATTTATGGCTATTTGTGCCTTTTCCTTTATGAATTACCTATTCACATCCTTTTTTCTTTTTCCTTGGGCATATTTCATTGCTTTCTTATTGGTTGTTGTTCAGTCACTAAGTCGTCTCCAACTCTTTATGACCCCATGGACTGCAGACTGCTAGACTCCTCTGTCCATGGGGTTTTCCAGGCAAGAATACTGGAGTGGGTTGCCATTTCCTTCTCCAGGGCATCTTCCTGACCCAGGGATCAAACCCGAGTTTCCTGCATTGGCAGGCGCGTTCTTTACCACTAAGCCACCAAGCTGGCAAAGGGAACTTACACTAACAGTGGGAGGAACAGAGGTGATGAGGGACTCCGAGGCCACCCAGGTACTCTGGGCTCATCACCCCGACCCCAGATTTTAGGTCCCTTTCTACAGCACCACTCTGTCTTCTGCCCTAAAGCCACTGCAAATTAATGGACCTTTAAGAGGAAAATAACTTCCTCTTAGACTGAAAAGCCTGGCTGAAGACCAAACATTTTTCATCTCTGATTAAAATATCTGAAGAAGAAGTTGGAAATAATTCAGCAAAAGGAAGCTCCCACTCTTGAAGCTGTGGAATGCAAAGGAAATTTCGAGGAGGTAGTGAAAAAACAGCTCTCTGCCCTGCCTGTGTCTCAGAGCAACCAGGCTCTTTCTCATCCATATACATAGGGCTTGCTGGTAGGTAGAGAGGGGTCACTGGGGTAACTGGGATAGCTTGGACAAGCAGAACACAAGTGGAATGTGCTTTGGACTCTTAGTCAGGGCTTCCCTGATGGCTCAAGAAGTAAAGAATCCGCCTGCCAATGTGGGAGACACTGGAGGCATGAATTCGATCCCGGGGTGGAGAAGATGCCCTGGAGGAGGAAACGGCAATCCACTCCAGTATTCTTGCCTGGGAAATCCCACAGACAGAGGAGCCTGCTGGGCTACAGTCCATGGGGTCACAAAGAGTTGGCGATGACTAAACACACATGCACACACACACTTGGACCCTAGTCACGTTCAGTGTTTCCCTATTGTGCCTGTGTTAGACGTACTTGTTGGAACTACAAATCTCCAGTCTTTTTCCCTGGAGCCTGTGATTTAGTATGCCTAAGGTAGGACCAGAGATAAGACTTTTAAACAAGGGCCTCAGGTGCTTCTTATGATCTGTCAAGGAGTTGATTCTGTCCAGCGCTTCTCACACTAAAATCCTCTGAGAAGATCTGACAAACAATACCAAGGAGCTCCATTTCTGTGGCAGACTAATGTATACAGTCAGTCCTGAATATTCATTGGAAGGACTGATGTTGAAGCTGAAACTCCAATACCTTGGCTACCTGATGTGAAGAACTGAGTCATTTGAAAAGATCCCGATGCTGGGAAAGATTGAAGGCAGGAGGAGAAGGATGACAGAGGATGAGATGGTTGGATGGCATTACTGACTCAGTGGATGTGAGTTTGAGTAAACTCCGGGAGTTGGTGATGAAACAGGGGGGCCTGGCGTGCTGCAGTCCGTGGGGTTGCAAAGAGTCGGACACGACTGAGCGAGTGAACTGAACTGAACTGAACTGAATGTATACAGATCAACATTTTTACCACAAACAAATAAAAGCTATGAACAAAACTACATTTAAAAAAAATTCTGTTTATAAACAACAGAGAGGGGACCCCCCTAGTGGTTCCGTGGTTATAATTCCGTGCTCCCAATGCAGAAGGCATGGGTTCAATCCCTGAGCAGGGAAGATTCCTGCCACATGTTGTGGCCAAAAAATAAAACAAAACAGAGAGTTATCAAAGATGGTAAGATCTTAAGGCACTAAGATCTCACAGAAGGAAATCACAAGAGATGAACCTGATATTTGGCAAAGCTTTTTGCCTTGAGGCATTTGCTGATTCTTAAGAAAAACCTAAAAGCAGAGAGTGCTTTGTTGAAACTGATCACTGAGGAAGCCAAGAGAAGGAGAAAAAAAATAGAAACTAGCAGCCAAGCAGATTGAAGCTAAGCAGGGTTTCTGTCATATCAGCAAACTGGGGGAGCAAAGATGGGGGTTCAGAGCAAGAAGTGGAATCCTGGTGTGCACCCCAAGATTTCAGATGGGATCTGAAGCCTAGGAATATGGACTAACCAGAAAGAGTCATTTCCATTTTCACAAGGACTAAAGTTCAGTTCAGTTCAGTCACTCAGCCGTGTCCGACTCTTTGGGACCCCATGGACTGCAGCACGCAAGGACTCCCTGTCCATCACCAACTCCTGGAGTTTACCCAAACTCATGTCCATTGAGTCGGCGATGCCATAGACTAAAGCCTAATTTCAAATCTGCTCAATCCTAGACTGGATCACAACAATCCGCCCCTCCTTTAACTTCCAAGAACAAAAGTAAATCCTCTCAGAGTCTCAGATTATCTCACAATTCTTCATAAACAATATCTGACACTTAATAAACAAATTATAAAGCAACCCGGGTGTGTGTGTGTTGTTTGCTCAGTCATGTCCGACTCTGCGACTCCATGGTCAGTAGCCTGCCAGACTCCTCTGTCTATGGGATTCTCCAGGCAGGAATACTGGAGTGGGTAGCCATTCCACTCCTGGAGGGATCTTCCAGACCCAGGGATCAAACCCAGGTCCCTCGCACTGTGGGGAAATACTTTTACCATCTGAGCCACCAGAAAAGCCCACAAAGCGTCCTAGGAGATGTGAAAGGCCAAAGACCAAGAGAAAGAAAAGACACAAAAACAGACCCAGGGAGATGTAATAGTGGAATTATCAGATAAGCTTTCAAGATAACTGCGAGTAATATGCCCAAGAAAATGAAGGACAAGATGGAGAATATTACTACTAATGAAAGATGAAAATGTGTTTTTAAAAATCAAATAAAAATTCTAGAACTGAAAATATAATAACTAAGATCTCCATCAGTCCAATTCAGTTCAGTTGCTCAGTTGTGTCCAACTCTTTGCGAGCCCATGAATCGCAGCACGCCAGGTCTCCCTGTCCATCACCAACTCCGGGAGTTCACTCAGACTCACGTCCATCGAGTCAGTGATGCTATCCAGCCATCTCATCCTCTGTTGTCCCCTTCTCCTCCTGCCCCCAATCCCTCCCAGCATCAGAGAGAGTCTTTTCCAATGAGTCAACTTTGCATGAGGTGGCCAAAGTACTGGAGTTTCAGCTTCAGGATCATGGTGACCAAAGAAATCCCAGGGCTGATCTCCTTCAGAATGGACTGGTTGGATCTCCTTGCAGTCCAAGGGACTCTCAAGAGTCTTCTCCAGCACCACAGTTCAAAAGCATCAAGTCTTCAGTGCTCAGCTTTCTTCAGAGTCCAAATTTCACATCCATACATGACCACAGGAAAAACCATAGCCATGACTAGATGGTCCTTTGTTGGTAAAGTAATGTCTCTGCTTTTGAATATGCTATCTAGGTTGGTCATAACTTTCCTTCCAAGGAGTAAGCGTCTTTTAATTTCATGGCTGCAGTCACCATCTGCAGTGATTTTGGAGCCCAAAAAATAAAGTCTGACACTGTTTCCACTGTTTCCCCATCTATTTGCCATGAAGTGATGGGACCAGATGCCATGATCTTCGTTTTCTGAATGTTGAGCTTTAAGCCAACTTTTTCACTCTCCTCGTTCACTTTCATCAAGAGGCTTTTTAGTTCCTCTTCA
>NW_011494753.1:799582-801504 GCF_000754665.1 Bison bison bison
CTTCACTTTCTGCCATAAGGGTGGTGTTATCTGCATATCTGAGGTTATTGATATTTCTCCCCGCAATCTTGATTCCAGCTTGTGCTTCCTCCAGCCCAGCGTTTCTCATGATGTACTCTGCATAGAAGTTAAATAAGCAGGGTGACAATATACAGCCTTGATGCACTCCTTTTCCTATTTGGAACCAGTCAGTTGTTCCATGTCCAGTTCTAACTGTTGCTTCCTGACCTGCATATAGGTTTCTCAAGAGGCAGGTCAGGTGGTCTGGCATTCCCATCTCTTTCAGAATTTTCCACAGTTTATTGTGATCCACACAGTCAAAGGCTTGGTTTAATAGTAAATAAGGCCATGCAACATATGGGATCTAGTTTCCTGACCAGGGATCGAGGACCCCCTTTGCACTGGGAGTGCAAAGTCTTAACCACTGGACCACCAGCGAAGTTCCTCCTTATTTTTTTTAACCTTTACCACAAACCTACAAGGTAGATATTATTATCATTTCCCATTTTACAAAGAGACAAGGCTGTATATTCCCAACCCAAAGAGACGTTAAGTACCTTATACAAGGTCACACAGTTCCTAAGTGGGGAACCTAGGAATTGCACTCCCAGAGCTTGATTTTAGAATCTATACTTGTAACCTCTACATTCCACAGCCTCTACCGAACTCCCATGCCCCTTTCACCTATCAATTCTTGCACATTTAACCCTGAGGCCAAAAGATAGTTCCCCTAACATCTCCCTCTAGAGTGCTTTTGGTGGTAAGGTAGCCTGATAGAGCAAAGGGCGCACGTGACTAGGACTTGGAAAATCTGGGCTACTGCCCTAGTTCTGCCACTCCATTCTGTGATTCTGTATTTATTTTTTTAATTAATTAATTAACTTAAAAATTATTTATTTATTTGTTTTAAGCTGCACTGGGTCTTCACTGCCGAGCAAGTTTGTCTTTAGTTGCAGTGAGCAGAGTCTACTCTCTAGTTGCGATGCGTGAGCTTCTCACTATGGTGGCTTCTGTAGCTGTGGTGCACAGGCTCTAGGGCGCATGCGCTTCAGTGGTTGTAGCTCCCAGGCTCTAGAGCACAGGCTCAGTAGCTGTAGTGCACGAGCTTAGTTTCTCCTCGGCACACGGGACCTGCCCGTATCAGGGATCGAACCTGTGTTCCCTGTACTAGCAGGCTGATTCTTAACCACTGGCCCACCAGTGAAGCCCTGTGGTCCCTCCCTCCTGTGCTCATCAGTTTTCTTCACCTAGCAAACAGGGGTAATGATACGTATCTCAGGATTCTGATGGAGATTAAATGCCTGTAAATACCTATCACTGCTCAAAAAGGGAGCTCTGGGGTGAGGCAAATCTGAACATCTCATTCTCTGAAATCTCCCTTCTGGTGCCAGATGTTGAGGAGATTTTTTTAAAAACTTTATCTAAATTTTAATAATAATTTTTTTTTAAAAAGATGGATTTGACAGTAGAAATAAATCGCATTTACAGGCAAAAATAACACTGGCAGGACTAGTTCTGGGCAAAACTGTCAAGAGGATAAAATGAGGTGGGGAACCCCTCCCCTCTCCTTCCTTCATGTTCTTGCTCACTCAGAGGGTGGGAGGGGCAGATACCCACCTTCATTCCCACAGCAGCTGCCCCAAGCCCAGCACCTTCCAGAGAATTTCCATCATATTCAGGACTCCTTCATGAACCCTCAGCCCCGGGCAGAACATTCCCACGGTACTGCTTTCTATTAGATAAAGGAAGAGAAGGTCTCAAACTGACTTTTGGACACAGAGGGGGAAGGGGAGGGACAAACTGAGAGAGTAGCATTGACATATATACACTCTGTGTGTGTGTGTGTGTGTGTGTGTGAGCTCAGTCATGCCCAACTCTTTGTGATTCCATGGACTGTAGCCTGCCAGGCTCCTCTATCCATG
>NW_011494753.1:801689-829143 GCF_000754665.1 Bison bison bison
GAAGAATACTGGAGCAGGTTGCCATTTCCTTCTCCAGGGATCTTCCCAACCCAGAGATCGAACCTGAATCTCTTGCATCTCCTGCACTGGCAGGCAGGTTCTTTACCACTAGCACCACCTGGAAAGCCCCCCACTACCATGTGTAAAATAGACAGCTAGCAGGAAGCTGCTGTATAGCACAGGGAGCTCAGCTTGGTGCTCTGTGATGACCTAGAGGGGTGGGGTTTGGGGGTGGGAGGGAGGCTCCAGAGGGAGCAATATATGTATACATATAGCTGATTCATGTTGCTGTACAACAGAAATTAACACAGCAGTGTAAAGTAATGATACTGTGATTAAAAAAATTTTTAATTAAAAAAAAACATTGGGGGGGTGCCTCATACTCATGTGATCGAGACCCCTCCTTTGCAGATAGCTCTGTCCCTGTAGAGTTCAAAGTGAGGGGCTTGGGGAAGAAAAGAGAGGAAGAGAGAGACACAGAGATGGGAGACAGATTTGGAGGGCGACAAAGGAAGAAGGAGAGAAAGAACAAAAGAGAGGGGGCCAAGAAATGCAGGGGTCGGGGAAGAAGAAAGAAGGAGAAGAAAGAGAAGGGGAAGGGATGCACGTGTGTGATGGTTGGACCACATGTAGAAACTGAAAAGCAAAAAACCTCATCACTCGGTGGTGACGGAAAGGCTGATAAGGAAATCAAAAGAAAACCCAGATTTGAGGAAAGTAGCCTGCAGAAGGAGCTTCCCAGGTGGCACTAGTGGTAAAGAATCTGCCTGCCAATGCCCAAGATACAAGTTTGATCCCTGATCTGGAAAGATCCCACATGCCGCAGAGCAACTAAGCCCCGGGAGCTGCAACTACTGAGCCATGTGTCACAGCTACTGAAGCCCATGAGCCTTAGATCCTGTGCCCTGCAACAAGAGAAGCCACCACAATGAGAAGCCGGCGCACTGCAACTAGAGTAGCCCCCACTGTCTGCAACTAGAGAAAGCCAGAGTGCAGAATCTCCAGAACAGCCAATAAAAAAAAAATAATAAAGTTAATGCTGCTACTGCTAACTGCTGCTAAGTCGCTTCAGTCGTGTCCGACTCTGTGGGACCCCATAGACTGCAGCCCACCAGGCTCCCCCGTCCATGGGATTTTCCAGGCAAGAATACTGGAGTGGGTTGCCACTAAAAAGGACCGGGCAGGGGGAGAAGTGGAACTGCAATGCAGGCATGCACAGGCACGCAGCCTCAGCCAGGCCCATGGCGGCTGCCCTGGGATGGCCCCTCACCGGTGGCCTGCCCTGAAGCAAAGGGGCCAGACCTTCCCACCTCTTCAGTGACCATATGCTAGTGTGGGCTGTCACCAAGAAGGGGCTCTAACCTTGGGAGAGATGCCTTTGTTTTGTTGTTGTTGTTCAGTCACTAAATCGTGTCTGACTCTTTGCGACCCCATGGACTGCAGCACACCAGGCTTCCCTGTCCTTCACCATCCCCTAGAGTTTGCTCAAACTCACGTCCGTTGAGTCAGTAATGCCATCCAACCATCTCATCCTTTTTTGCCCCCTTCTCCTTCTGCCCTCAATCTTTCCCAGCATCAGGCTCTTTGCATCAGGTGGCCAAAGTACTGGAGCTGCAGCATCAGGAACAATTGTTTAGTCGGGAGCAATTCCAGGCAAGGGACTCAGCTCTGGGCCACCAGCACCTGGAGGAAAGCATAGTTTAGACCTCAAGGAGGGATCGGGCAGCTTGTCACAGCACCCGCTGCTCCTTGCATCATCTTCTTCTCAGACTTAAGTTCAATCTCTGCTTGAAGTAAAGGACCACAGCTGATTTATTCAGACACAGAGAGATCTCGGACAGTAGACTTAAATTTACCTCCTGCCTTTGGAGAGCTCTCTTCAACAACTAACTCCAGCTTTGTCTGTCCGTTGTGCACGGCCCCAGTTAAAAATGAGCACAAGAAAAAAAAAAAAAAATGAGCACAAGAACGTGAACTTCTATCAGGAGGAAAACTCTGCAGACTGCTAACCATCATAGAGTTTTGCCTTGGCATAAGTACCTGCCTGTTGACCCTCCAGGTCCAATTACTGTGTGAAAAGGGTTGTTACACGGGGTTTTTCCTTTGTGTGGAATTTCTGGAATCTCCAAGGCGGGGAAAATGGGAGACAGGTATCTACATTTTGTTTTTGTTGTTCTTGCTGCACTGGGTCTTGTGTGTGTGTTAGTCACTCAGTCATGTCTGATTCTCTGTGACCCTCCTGGGCTGTAGCCCTCCAGGCCCCTCTGCCATGGGATGTCCCAGGCAAGAATACTGGAGTGGGATGCCATGCCCTTCTCCAGGGGATCTTCCTGACCCAGGATCAAACCTGGGTCTCCTGCATTGCAAGCAGGTTTCCTTACCGTCTGAGCCACCAGGGAAGTCCATATGCCAGGTCTTAGTTGCCACATATGGGTTCTAGTTCCCTGACCAGGAATCAAACCCAGACCCCCTGCGTTGCAAGTGCAGAATGCACAGGGGACCACAGAACATAACTGGGATTGGTGGCACACCGGCAGAACACTGCTGACTTGAGGGGTTCACACCTCTTCCACCCTACATGACTTTGGCACCAGAGGTCAGCCCCACCAGGTGAAACCTACTATACCTATAGACAACTGCATATACTTTTCATGGCTGGCAAAAAGGGCATTCCAGTTTAAGCTGAGCTGCTCCATTACCTATCCCCGCATTTGGAGAAGGAAATGGCATGGGATTTCTTGCCTAGGAAATCCCATGAACAGAGAAGCCTGGTGGGCTACAGTCCATGGGATCGAAAAAGAAGAGCCAGACATGACTGAGCAAGTAAACATCACATTTATCTCTAAGCATCAGACTCTAGTTCTCTATAAAAGCTTTCCCATGACTTTAACATGCATAAGAACCCATAGGGGTGCTTGCTTACAATGCGAATTTCTAGGCCGCTAGCCCTGGAGATTCTGATTTAGTAGATGGCCTGTAAAAAACCGTTTGAAAAACAGCATTTTAGAGAACAGTGCTGTCTAATAGAACTTTCTGCAGTGATGGCCATGTTTTCTTTCAACACTATTCAGTATAGTAGGCACCTAATACTATACTACTACTGTGACCAAGGAAGTGAATTTTAAGTTTTCTTCAGTTCTGAAAAGTGAAAGTGTAATCGCTCAGTCGTTTTTGACTCTTCGCCACCCCATGGACACGAAGGAGCCCAGCAGGCTCCTCTGTCCATGAAATTCTCCAGGCAAGAATACTGGAGTGGGTAGCCATTCAGTTTTAATCAATTTCAATTTAAATAGCTGCATGTGATGAGGGTCACCATCTTGAACAGCACAGCTTAGGACCTTGATGCCCAGAGTGCACAGCAAACCAATAGCAGCTCCTGGGGGGTTGTTAAAAATACAGAATTTCAGGTCCCATTCTAGACCTACTGAATCAGGATCTGCAGTCTAACAAGATGCCCAGGCAGGAGCTCCCTGGAGATTCAGTGGCTAAGACTCCAAGCTTCCACTGCAGCAAGGAGTGGGTTTGATCCCTGGTCAGGGAACTAAGATCTCACATGCCAAAAAATAATAATAATAAATAAAAATTTTAAAACGAACAAGATCCCCAGGCAAACCATAAGTCGGTGAAGGCTGACACTCACTTTCAAGAACATTTTGGTGCCTGACTGAGATGCCCCGTTTCTGAGCTACCTACCATCTGTTAACACCACTCTCTTGTTATAGACAAATTCTAATATCCAACTGTATTAACAGTCTAACCCAATTTTTACCCAGAATACTGGATTCTGATGTAACTAGCATTATTTGTTTAGAAGAAATAAGAGGATGTGTGTGCGTGTTAATATAAAGATGGAAAGAGAAAGATGAAGAGATGGTGTAGTCAAGTTAGAATGGGTCCTATTTGCTAGCCAAGGGTTTTGGCAACAGACAACCATCAAAGATGTTAAGCAGGCAGATAACATAAGTAGGGTTGTTTTCTGACAATAAGGCTCCTGACTTAGGAGGATGGGGTAGAGGAGATGGCTGGTCACACAGGAATCTCCATTGTCCATTGGGTCTTATATGAAGTATAATTACAGGGAGAAGCATTTACTATCTAATCTTATTGCTAGATTTGAGGAACGGCAAATATTTAGGACTTACAAAACCTATCTATCCTCCAGAACCCATGTCCACAAGTATCTCAACCCAGATCTTCAGAATAATGTAGTACTCTCTTTTCTTGAGAAAAAATAACAGACGATTTTTGTATTTTAATCCCTAAGAGATAATTTCTCAGTGATAAACCAGATGTCCATCATTTCTAGTAGTGAACTATTTGGGATCCGATTCACCCCTGCAACAACTGTTTGCTTCTAAAGTATACTTTTTTAAAATTTTATTTATTTTGAATTGAACGATAATTGCTATACAATATTGGTTTCATTTCTGGCATACATCAAAGTGAATTAGCCATAGGTGTAAAGTATACTTTTTTACACTTCGTTGTACAGCAGAAACTAACACAACATTACAAACCAATTATACTCAAGTAAAAATAATGTAAATATACATTTAAAAAATAAAGTGTACTTTCTACACATTTTAGGGCTAAAATATAAGGAGGATATCCACAGAACACACATAATCAAAACAATGGACTTTCCTTTAGATAACTTTCCCATTAGTATTCATGTGGTCTGTTGTCACAAACATGAAAATGAAAAATAGCTGCAACTGGGGGTGGACTGAGGGATGACATGCAAGGAAGTAAAGGACTTAAAAAGTGTTCCTCATCTTTTATCTGGGCTCAGAAGTCCTCTGATGCACCCAAAGGGTGGAGATTGGTCAGCCAGGGTCTCTGAGAGGGAAAGAACCAAGAGATAGGAATCTGCTGTTTTCTAGGCAACAGCGTTCTTTAGGCCATGCTGTTTTTCAAGGAATAACTTAGAGAAATGATTTCTCCTAGTACTCGAACTCGATAGGCAAGAGAATAGCCCAGCAGAGCACTCGGAAGACAAGGAGACCAGAGAGATGAAGGGGTCACGGGAGGCCAGATACATGTGGTCAATAAGAGGCAAGGAGAGGGACTTTTCTGTTAGTCCAGTGGTTAAGAATCCACCTGCTATGGAAAGGGACACAGGTTCAATCCCTGGACTAGGGGAAGGTCCTACATGCTGTGGAGAAACTAAGCCCATTCACCACAACTACTGAGCCTGTGCTCTAGAGCCCATGCTACACAAGAAGAGAAGCCACTGCAATGAGAAGCCTGTGCACTGCATCTAGAGAGTAGCCCCAACTCGTTGCAACTAGAGAAAGCCTGCAAGCAGCAATGAAGACCCAGCACAGCCAAAAATAATAAATCAATAAAAAAGGCTTTGGCATAGTCAATAAAGCAGAAATAGATGTTTTTCTGGAACTCTCTTGCTTTTGCTATGATCCAACAGATGTTGGCAATTTGATCTCTGGTCCCTCTGCCTTTTCTAAATCCAGCTTGAACATCTGGAAGTTCATGGTTCATGTACTGTTGAAGCTTGGCTTGGAGAATTTTGAGCATTACTTCAATAGCCTGTGAGATGAGTGCAACTGTGTGGTAGTTTGAACATTCTTTAGCATTGCCTTTCTTTGGGATTGGAATGAAAACTGACCTTTTCAAGTCCTGTGGCCTCTGCTGAGTTTTCCAAATTTGCTGACATTGAGTGCAGCACTTTCACAGCATCATCTTTCAGGATTTGAAATAGCTCAACTGGAATTCCGTCACCTCCACTAGCTTTGTTCATAGTGATGCTTCCTAAGTTCCATTTGACTTCACATTCCAGGATGTCTGGCTCTAAGTGAGTGATCACACCCTCATGGTTATCTGGGTCATGAAGATTTTTTTTGTACAGTGCTTCTGTGTATTCTTTCCACCTCTTCTTAATATCTTCTGCTTCTGTTAGGTCCATATCATTTCTGTCCTTTATTGTGCCTATCTTTGCATGAGATGATGCTGTGAAAGGGCTACACTCAGTATGCCAGCAAATTTGGAAAACTCAGCAGTGGCCATAGGACTGGAAAAGGTCAGTTTTCATTCCAATCCCAAAGAAAGGCAATGCCAAAGAATGCTCAAACTACCGCACAATTGCATTCATTTCACATGCTAATAAAGTAATGCTCAAAATTCTCTAAGCCAGGCTTCAGCAATATGTGAACTATGAACTTTCAGATGTTCAAGCTGGTTTTAGAAAAGGCGGAGGGACCAGAGATCAAATTGCCAACATCCGCTGGATCATCAAAAAAGCAAGAGAGTACCAGAAAAACATCTATTTCTGCTTTATTGACTATGCCAAAGCCTTTGACTATATGGATCACAATAAACTGTGAAAAATTCTGAAAGAGATGGGAATACCAGACCACCTGACCTGCGTCTTGAGAAACCTATATGCAGGTCAGGAAGCAACAGTTAGAACTGGACATGGAACAACAGACTGGTTCCAAATAGGAGAAGGAGTACATCAAGGCTGTATATTGTCACCCTGCTTATTTAATTTCTATGCAGAGTATGTCATGAGAAACACTGGGCTGGATGAAGCTCAAGCTGGAATCAAGATTGCCGGGAGATATATCAATAACCTCAGATATACAGATGATACCACCCTTATGGCAGAAAGTGAAGAGGAACTAAAAAGCCTCTTGATGAAAGTGAGAGGAGAGTGAAAAAGTTGGCTTAAAACTCAACATTCAAAAAACGAAGATCATGGCATCTGGTCCCATCACTTCATGGGAAATAGATGGGGAAACAGTGGAAACAGTGACAGACTATATTTTCTTGGGCTCCAAAATCACTGCAGATGGTGACTGCAGCCATGAAATTAAAAGACTTTTACTCCTTGGAAGGAAAGTTATGACCAACCTAGATAGCATATTCAAAAGCAGAGACATTACTTTGCCAACAAAGGTCCGTCTAGTCAAGGCTATGGCTTTTCCTGTGGTCATGTATGGATGTGAGAATTGGACTGTGAAGAAAGCTGAGCACCGAAGAATTGATGCTTTTGAACTGTGGTGCTGGAAAAGACTCTTGAGAGTCCCTTGGACTGCAAGGAGATCCAACCAGTCCATTGTGAAGGAGATCAGTCCTGAGTGTTCTTTGGAAGGACTGATGCTAAAGCTGAAACTCCAGTACTTTGGCCACGTCATGTGAAGAGTTGACTCATTGGAAAAGACTCTGATGCTGGGAGGGATTGGGGGCAGGAGGAGAAGGGGACGACAGAGGATAAGATGGTTGGATGGCATCACCGACTCGATGGATGTGAGTTTGAGTGAACTCTGGGAGTTGGTGATGGACAGGGAGGCTTGGCGTGCTGCAATTCATAGGGTCACAAAGAGTCAAACACGACTGAGCGACTGAACTGATCTTACATGAAATGTTCCCTTGGTATCTCTAATTTTCTTGAAGAAATCTCTAGTCTTTCCCATTCTATTGTTTTCCTCTATTTCTTTGCATTGATCACTGAGGAAGGCTTTCTTATCTCTCCTTGCTATTTTTTGAAATTCTTCATTCAAATGAGTATATCTTTCTTTTTCTCTTTTGCCTTTAGCTTCTCTTCTTCCCTCAGCTATTTTTAAGGCCTCCTCAGACAACCATTTTGCCTTTTTTCATTTCTTTTCCTTGGGTATGGTCTTGACCACTGCCTCCTGTACAATGTCATGAACCTCTATCCATACTTCTTCAGGCACTCTGTCTATCAGATCTAATCCCTTGAATGTATTTGTAGCTTCCACTGTATAATCATAAGGGATTTGATTTAAGTTATACCTGAATGGTCCTAGTGGTCTTCCCTACCTTCTTCAATTTAAGTCCGAATTTGGCAATAAGGAGTTCATAATATGAGCCACAGTCAGCTCCCGGTCTTATTTTTGTTGACTATATAGAGATTCTCCATCTTTGGCTGCAAAGAATATAAGCAATCTGATTTCAGTATTGGCCATCTGGTGATGTCCATGTGTAGAGTCTTCTCTTTTGTTATTGGAAGAGAATGTTTGCTATGACCAGTGCATTCTCTTGGCAAAACTCTGTTAGCCTTTGCCCTGCTTCATTCTGTACTCCAAGGCCAAATTTGTCTGTTACTCCAGGTATCTCTTAACTTCCTACTTTTGCATTCCAGTCCCCTAAAATGAAAAGGACATCTTTTTGGGGTGTTAGTTCTAGGAGGTCTTGTAGGTTTTCAGAGACCAGTTCAAATTCAGCTTCTTCAGCATTACTGGTCAGGACATAGTTTTGGATTACTGTGATATTGAATGGTTTGCTTGGAAATGAACAGAGATCATTCTGTCATTTTTGAGATTGCACCCAAGTACTGCATTTCGGACTCTTTTGTTAACTACGAGGGCTACTCCATTTCTTCTAAGGGATTCTTGCTCACGGTTGTAGTTATAATGGTCATCTGAGTGAAATTCACCCATTCCAGTCCATTTTAGTTCACTGATTCCTAAAATGTTGATGTTCACACTTGCCATCTCCTGTTTGACCACTTCCAATTTACCTTGATTCATGGACCTAACATTCCAGGTTCCTATGCAATATTGTTCTTTACAGCATCAGACTTCTATCACCAGTCACATCCACAACTGGGTGTTTTTGCTTGTGCTCTGTCTCTTCATTCTTTCTGAAGTTATTTCTCCACTGATCTCCAGTAGCATATTGGGCACCTACCAACCTGGGGAGTTCATCTTTCAGTGTCCTGTCTTTCTGCCTTTTCATACGTTCATGGGGTTCTCAAGACAAGAATACTGAAGTGGTTTGCCATTCCCTTCTCCAGTGGACTGCATCTTGTCAGAACTCTCCACCATGACCCATCTGTCTTGGATGGCCCTACACGGCATGGCTCATGATTTCATTGAATTAAACAAGGCTGTGGTCCATGTGATCAGTTTCATTAGTTTTCTGTGATTGTGGTTTTCATTCTGTCCAGTGCTCTGATGGATAAGGATAAGAGGCAAATGGAAGTTTCCTGATGGGAGAGACTGACTGAGGTCTTTTTCTGATGGGTGGGGCCATGCTCAGTAAATCTTTAATCCAATCTTCTATTGATGGGTGGGACTGTGTTTCCTATTGTTTGACCTGAGGGCAAACTATGGTGGAGGTAATGAAGATAATGGCGACTTCCTTCAAAAGGTCCCATGCAGGCACTGCCACACTCAGTGCCCCCGACCCTGCACAGGCCACAGCCAACCATGCCTCTGCCAGACTCCTGGTTACTCACAGACAAGTCTGGGTCAGTCTCTTGTGGGGTCACTGCTCCTGGGTCCTGGTGCACACAAGGTTTTGTTTGTGCTCTCCAGAAGTCTGTTTCCCCCATCCTGTGTAACTTCTGGCAGCACTATGGGGTTAAGGGCAACCTCCTCCAAGAGGGCTTATGCCATACCCAGTTCCGCTGCACTCAGAGCCCCTGTCCCTGTGGCAGGCCACTGCTGACCCGTACCTCCACAGGAGACCCTCAAACACTCAAAGGCAGGTCTGGCTCAGTCTCTGTGGAGTCTCCTGGTGCGCAAAAGGTTTGTTTGAGCCCTCTGAGTGTCTCGGGTGGGTATGGGGTTTGATTTTAAATGTGCTTTTTGTTCCTCCTACCATCTTGCTGGGACATGTACACACTGCTATATTTAAAATGGGTAACAAAAAACTATTGTATAACACATGGAATTCTGCTCAATGTTATGTGCCAGCCTGAATGCAAGGGGGGTTTGGGGGAGAATGGATACATGTATATGTATGGCTGAGTTCCTCCACTGTTCACTTGAAACTATCACAACATTGTTAATTGGCTATACCCAAATACAAAATGTTTTTGGTGTTAAAGAATAAAAATAAATTTGAAAAAAAGAATACTAGAGTGAGTTGTCATTTCCTTCTTCAGAGAACCTTCCTGACCCAGGGATCAAACCCACACCCCCTGCATTGGAAGACAGATTCTTAACCACAGGATCGGCATGGGAGGTCCCATGACAACTAAATTGACATGTAGGATGATGTGATGAGGAGAACAATGTCCAGGGCCACTTATGCAAGTGAAGGGACAGGGGAAGACTTCACAGAAGAGGAGGCAATGGAGCTAAGTCTTGAAGGATAAACAGGAGTCTCCCTGATGAACAAAAGAGGAAGAAGCACTGCAGTCAGAGAAAAAGCAGCCCAAGAGGCAGGAAGGGTGGAAGAAACTGGTGGTGTTTGAGGAGCTGTGTGGTCATCCACACAACTGGGACAGGGAAGAGTACAGGGAGAGCTGAGCCTGGAAGGAGATGAGTAGGGGTACTTCATGGTCAGCTTCATGTCTGATAAGATCACCTTGACTGTGATCTGAGAAATAAAGTGAAGAGAAGCAGACTGAAGGCAGGAGCCAAGGATGGGGCTCTTGCCCAGTTTAGCTTAGACACTCAGTCTGGACAAAAGGGACAACAGGATGAGGAGAGGAGGGAATAGGTTAAGAGAGACTTCCCAGGTGGCTTAGTGGGTAAGGAATCCACCTGCAATCCAGGAGACATGAGTTTGATCCTGGGGTTAGGAAGATCCCCTGGAGAAAGGCATAGCAACCCACTCTAGTATTCTTGCCTGGAGAATCCCATAAACAGAGGAGCCTGGTGGGCTACAGTCCATAGTGTTTCAAAGAGATAATCGGACACGACTGAAGAGACTGAGCTCATATGCATGCTCAGAGGCAGAATCAATGGGACCTGGGGACAGGTACAGTGTGGGATGTGAGTGAAAGAGCAGCACCTTGGAAGCCTCCTGGGTCTCTGGCTATAACAAGACTTCCCCCATGAGACTCCTGTTCCCTGGCTGTGATGCCATCTATCAACCGTCAGCTCAAATCTCATCTCCTGAGCAGATACCACCAATCAACAGAAATAATGTCTAACTTGCAGGACACCAGATCTTTTTTAAATTTACTTATTTAATTGGAGGCTAATTACTTTATAATATTGTGGCGGTTTTTGCCATACATTGACATGAATCAGCCATGGGTGTACATGTGTCCCCCATCCTGAACCCCTCTCCCACCTCCCTCCCCATCCCATCCCTCAGTGTTGTTCCAGTGCACTGACTTTGAGTGCCCTGTTTCATGCATCGAACTTGGACTGGTCATCTATTTCACATATCATAATAGACATGTTTCAATGGTATTCTCTCAGATCATTCCACCCTCACCTTCTCCCACAGAGTCCAAAAGTCTGTTCTTTATATCTGTGTCTCTTTTGCTATCTCGCATATATACTCTATTGGTGTTTTTCTTTCTGACTTACTTCACTCTGTATAATAGGCTTTATTTCATCCATCTCATTAGAACTGATTCAAATGCATCCTTTTAAGACACCAGATCTTAAACTCCTTGGTGACTGACACCCGAACAGCAGAGATGGAAACACATTAGCCAGATTTAAATATTTAAATCATAAAAGGTTTCAGTCTGTTGTCCATCAAATGTTAGGAAGTGCCAGACATAATTCCCGGTTGAGTAAGTGAAGCCATGATAAAAGGGGAGAATATTCTTGGGGAACTTTTAATGCAAAGCAAACTCCAAGTCATTTAGTAATTGCTGGGTCTCTGTGTGCCTGCCAGACTGACTCAGACCCCTGACAGGACTTCATGACAGTGTCCATTCCCCATAAGTTTCCTTTCCCCTCACACTCTGAGTTGGAGCACAGCGTCTCATGAATGTTCAACTTACACTTCAAAGCAGAACCAGGGATCCCCTATCGGCTCAAGTGGTAAAAAAATCTGCCTGCAAAGTGAGAGACCTGGGTTCGATCCCTGGGTCAAGAGGAGGTAACAGCAATCTACCCCAGTATTCTTGCCTGGAGAATCCCATAGACAGAGGAGCCTGGCAGGCTATAGTTCATGGGGTCGCCAAGAGTCAGGCTCGACTGAGCAATTAAACCACCACCACCACAGAGCAGACAGACCAACCTGGGACATTAAGGCCAGAAAGTTAAATTGAAAAGCATACAGTGATAGCCTCCATTTTAATCAATGTTCTATTACACACATGGCTATTGATTTTTAAAACTGGTTTCATGTTAGGTGTATCTTATGTTACAAACAATATAGCCCATATTCACATTAGTGTGCAATTTCCACTAATCTCTGACAAAGAGAAAATACACATATTCGACTTTTTTCTGGCACAAAACCTTGATTATTCAGCTGAGGTCGTCAGAGCCAAAGGTGCTCAGGAGTCTTCGTAAAGCACTTCGTCTACCTTCACATCATTCTCATTCACCGGGACCTGGAGGCAGATCTGCTCTTTGAAAGCCAAGGCCAGGGTGTAGGGTTTCACGTCCTGGGACTGCAGACAACGCTTCAGGTAGGCGTCATAGTAGCCCTTGCCCCGTCCCAAACGGTTGCTCTGTTTGTCGAACCCGAGACCCGGCACGAAGATGAGGTCAAGTCCCCCTGTGGAAAAGAGGAGCAAATTTATAAGGAAGGTTAATATGGACAGGGACCAGGGCCACACCAGGTACCCACTGACTGGAGAGGGGGCAGCTACTGTATTTGTGATTGATGAGGCCACAGGCAGTATCCATGTCACCAAAAGCCTGGGCCAGGAGGGGAAGGCACAGTACGTGCTACTGGCCCAAGCTGTGGATCAGACCGCCGACTGACCCCCGGGGCCCCCATCAGAGTTCATTATCGAGATGCAAGACGTCAGTAACAACCCACCCACCTTTCTCCTCAGGCCCTACCATGGCACAATGTCCAGTGTGGGCAAGAAAAAACCGATCACTTCCTGATCTGGTTTTTGTTTTGCAATGATGCCCTTTTTTTTTTTTTTGGAGTACAGTTGCTTTACAATGCTGTGTTAGTTTCTGCTGTACAGCAAAGTGAGTCAGCTATATGTTTACATATGTCTGCTCCCACTTGGATCTCCCACCCTCGCCCATCTAGGTCATCACAGAGCACCAAGCTGAGCTCCCTGTGCTATACAGCAGCTTCCCACTAGCTCTCTATTTACACATGGTAGTGTATATAACGACTGATAAATGATGTCTATTTTTTTCTATGATTTTTAATGAAATACACGATCACTGTAGAAAATCTGAAAAAACTAAAAAGACAAAGAAAGAAATAAAAATTACTCAGCAACTAGTAAGCCCATCATCCATCCTCTGGCAGTTCTTTCAAGTATGCATGCTACGTTGCTTCAGTCGTGTCTGACTCTGCAACCCCACAGACTGTAGCCTGCCAGGCTCCTCTGTCCATGGGATTCTCCAGGCAAGAATACTGGCATGGGTTGCCATGCCCGTCTCCATTTTTCATGTATACATGTACAAAAATGCCAGATTCCCAGGCCCTATCCACATCTAGTTAAAGAGAATCTCAAGACTTCCCTGGTGATCCAGTGGCTGAGAGGCTGCTATCCCTATACAGGTGCCCAGGATTCTATCTCTGGTCAGGGAACTAGATTCTACGAACCACAATTAAGAGTTCACATGGCTCAACTAAAGATCCCACATGCCACAACTAAGACCTGGCACAGCCAAATAAATAAAATAAAAATAAATGTTAAAGAAGATAAACAGAATCTCCAGGGATAGGACCTAAGAAGTCCTTTTTCTCTTAATTTCTTTCTCTAAGCATACATATGACCCTACACACACTCCTGCCAAGTTTGGGAGCCAATGTCCCAGGGCGCTGACAACTGGCAGAGCGGGAGAGGGTCAGAGGGAAATCAGGAAGGACAGAGCTCTTGTCAAAGTCGATGAGAAGCAGTAGGGTGAGCTGTTAGGAGGCCTAAGCTGACCCTTTTCATCTCCCCTCTTACAGAAGCAGGGAGGCCAAATTGTCCTGCTTTCCTGTATTCACATGAGTGCGACCTTTGACCTATTCAGGAACATTCCGAAGGTACCAGATGGGGTCCCTTGGTTGGTCCTCGGGCTGGAACTCTCCCAGGGACACAAGGACCAGAACTGGCCACAGCCTTGTCAGCACAGGCCTCAGAGAGGAAGGCAGGGTCTTCAAAGTTACAAAAAGCTGCCCACAGTTAGAGGTGTGCAGAAGGCCACAAAGGTCGTGAGGAGCTCCGTGGACTCTGTGAGGTTCAGGGAGTGCCCCTCCAGCCCCTGGCGGGGAGCCGGACACACCAGCGCTGCTCACAAGCAGCAGCACACACCCCACCCAGCCATCTACCTGGTGGCCATCCTGTACTGAGCTTCAGCCTTCTGAGGGCTGTCCTGGGGGGTCCGAGTGACCTCCAGCTTAGCAGGGACTGACCACACCTGCAGCGTTGCTGGCAAAGATGTACCAGCGAGGGCTGGGAGCCATGAATTCTTTGGAATGGGCTGCTCAGGGTAGAGGTGTTCAGACTGCCAGCCAGACTGGCCCCCCACTATCAGCAGCTGTTCTGACTTCGTGCAGAACTGCGAGATGAACTCAGCTTCTCCTGGGCGCCCAGCACACCTGCCAACCCCTGCCTGCAAAACCTGGCCGAGCACACCTCCAATGACAGGCATGACCTTCTTGAGGAAACCTGCTCATCTACTCTAATCCCAACTTGCTATAGGGCTCTGGCCACTGACTGTCACCTTCCCTCCCTATCCCTGCTCTGCTCATCTCTCTCTCTCAGGAATCACAGTGACTTCTGGCTCAGTCTCCGCCCCCTCCAAGTCCTCCTCCTGAGCTTAGAGTTCAGCTCTGTCATTATGTCCAGAACACACCCGCACACATCTTTTCCTCCGTTCCTTTGCTGACCCACATCACAGAACATAAGGAAAGAGTTTCCCGTAGAAGGAAGTGGAAACGATGTCAGGAGCTGGCAAAAAGGAGAGTAAGGTGCAGACAGGACAGTATCATCAGAGTCAGTAACAAGGGAATTGGCAGGGTAAGGCTAACTTTGGGAGATGGGGCAGACACTGAGCTGTAGAATATTCATCGACACCCCCCGCCCCCTGGCAAAAAAATAAAAGCCTAGGAACTAGGCCCTGAAAGAAAATGAGGAAAGAAGATTCTCTAAAGGCCTTGATTTATTCTTGAAACTGAAAGTACATACGAGGCACTGAGAATTCAGTTAACCTTCACAAAACATCCTTTTTACCTCTGGCCAAGGAGGTGGCAGCTGGGCCACGGACACCTCTTAGGATGCTCTGAACTCAGACTGTCCGTCCTGGGTTTTTTTGTTTTTTTTGTTTTTTAATTTTATTTTATTTTTAAACTTTACAAATTGTATTAGTTTTGCCAAATATCAAAATGAATCCTCCACAGGTATACATGTGTTCCCCATCCTGAACCCTCCTCCCTCCTCCCTCCCCATATCCTGGGTTTTGCAGGACAATATAATCAGCTTGGCCAGAGGACTCCCTTTAATACTAAAGAGAAAGCTGAAAACAGTAAGTGTGAGAGGCCGGCAGTTAAACGGAGCTTTCTAACACTCCTTTCAACACATCCTATGCATAACCTTCTCTCTCTTTCTCCTTGCTCTTCTTGCTAAGTTCAGTGTCATGGCCACATCTCCCTCAAAGTCCTCTGCAGGAACTTGATAAACTTCTCCATGCCCGCTCTGCATACTGCCAGAAACCTCATGTCAGCTTTTTGAAGATGCCATTTCTCCTGGAATTCCAACTGTCATCCCACCTCCAGGCCCTGCTGGTCCCAATCCATCCTTCACCATGACTCCCCATGCCCCCAAACTCTCCGTCAATAACAATCTCCTAAAGGTAACATCCACATCCTTAACTGGGTGCACAGCCACGACCCTCTCACCCCAATCACCTCACCCATAGCATCTCCCATTATACTTAGGCGATCCTAGATAAATGGATAGATTCCTTGTCCCACATGCCTGCCCCACGACTTCCTGCTTTTGCTCTTAGGATGCTATTTTCCATGTCTGTAAATAATCTTTTTTTTTTTAACTTTTTATTTTGTTTTGGGGTATAGTCGATTAACAATGTTGTGATAGTTTCAGGTGAACAGAGAAGGGACTCAGCCATACATATACATGTATCCATTCTCCCCCAAACTCCCCTCCCATCCAGGCTACCACATAACATTCAGCAGAGTTCCCTGTGCTGTACAGTAGGTCCTTGTTGGTTATCCATTTTAAATATAGCAGTGTGCACATGTCTAAACTTTTCATCAATTTGTCTAATTATAACAGTCCTCACGGACCTCAGTGAAATGTCCATCCATCCATCCCTGCCCACGCAGTCTGGTATGACCAGCTCGTATCCTACACTGCATGGTGCCCATGGTCCACTAAGCAGGTGGAATCCTTTCCCCTACCTCTGGGAACAGTTTTTGTGGTTCCCCAGAAAGATGCTCATCTCTGTTCTATTTATTATAAAGGGAAGAATGAGAGTAAAAGATAAAATAAGACACCTCTTGATCATATTTATCTAAGTTTCCTGACTATATTTAAGTAGCTACCTGTTCAGATCATCCTATGCAACATCTGACTCTTATCCAAAGTCCAGCTTCTAGAAGAGGAAAAGAAGCACAGAAGCTAACATTTGTGAAGTGTCTACAATGTGGCAGGCACCATTCTATACCCCAGGGACAGAAGGATGAATCACATAAGCTGATCAGTTCATCTACCTGGTGAGGCAGGAGGGCAAGTATTACTACCATCCCCTGAAGAAAGAAACATACACTGTGCTCAGAGAGGTCTAACTGCTCCTTCACGGCATTCAGCTCATAAGAAATGAAGCTGAGGGCTTGCAGTCCAGGTGGACTCCACAGCATACACTGCTCCTGCTGCTGAAAGGCACAGGTGACCTCAGTCAAACGGACAGAGGATACAGGACAAGAGCACCTTAGAGGGGGATGCAGAGGAGTTGCAGCTGCAGGGTGCAAGATATGCTATTGTTGTTATTTAGTCGTTCAGTCGCTCATGTTCAGCTCTTTTGTGGCTCCATGGACGGTAGCCCGCCAGGCTCCTCTGTCCATGGGATTCTCCAGGCAAGAATACCGCAATGGGTTGTCATTTCCTCCTCCAAAGGATCTTCTTGACCGACCCAGGGATCCAACCCATGTCTCCTGTGGCTCCTGCATTGCAAGCAGGTTCTTTACCAAGCCACCAGCAAAGCCCATCATGGATGGATATAATATCAAATATTATATGATCTCACTTGTATGTGGGACCTAAAAAAATAATGCAATGACTCTACATACAAAATAGAAACAGACTCACAGATGCAGAAAACAAACTTATGTTTACCAAAGGGGGAAAGAGGTTTGGATAAATTAGGAGTATAGGACTAACAGACACAAATTACTATGCATAAAATAGATAAGCAACAAGGATTTACTATATAGCACAGGAAACTATGTTCAATATCTTAAAATAACTTTTAATGGACAACAATGGAAAAAATACATATATGTAATGTAAGTATGACTGAATCACTTTGCTACACACCTAAAACTAACACAATACTGTAAATCAACTATATTTCAATTTTTTTTAAAATAGGGTTGGGAAACAAAGAGATTCAGAGTGGCTGGAATTCAGATGATAAAGTAAGGGAGTAGAAAGATGTGCAAAAGGAAAGAATAGCAAGGCTCAATCAGGAAGAGTCTTGGATGTTTTGTTTCGTTTTTATTTTTTTGGTCACACCTTGCAGCATGTGGGACCTTAGTTCCCTCACCAGGGATCTAACCTGCACCTCTTACACTGGAAGGTGGCACTTAAACCACTGGACCTTCAGGGAGTCCAGGAAGAACCTTGTTAAGGAATGTTTACTTCAAAGGAAGGGCAGCAGAAAGTCACTGAAAGACTTTAAACTGGGGAGAGAAAAAGTCAACTTTGCATTTCAGAAATCTTGTTGCAATGACTATATAAATAATATGACTGAGAGGGAGGACAGAATACAAGGCGTGGAGAGGAAGCAGAGTTGGGAGGCTATTATAATACCCCAGACAAGGGGGGATGGTGGCTTGGACTGCAGTGGGATAAGAGAGAAGGGACAGATTCAGTAAGCATTAATCCGCAGGGGTTTCCCTGGTGGCACAGTAGTAAAGAACCTATCTGCCCATGCAGGAGACCTGGGTTAAATCCCTGGATCAGGAAGATCCCCAGGAAAAGGAAATGGGAACCCACTCCAGTATTCTTGTCTGGGAAATCTCATGAACAGAGAAGAATGTCAGGCTGCAGTCCATGGGGTCACGAAGAGTTGGACACAACTTAGCAACTGAACAACAAGTAAAATCACCAGGAGCTGACAATGGGCTGCTCATGGAACAGGCAAGAAAGAGAAGAGTCAAGGGTGATCTTGAGACTTCTGACATGGTCAAGTGGGTGAGTGATGGTACTAAACCCTAAGAGAAACACAAGACAGGAGGCATGAGGGAGCACAATTCACTTTGGAACATGTTGTATGTGATATGACCATGGAATGCCCAAGTAGTTGACAAGTCTGTGCTGGAGACATAAACGCTTATTGCATTAATAATAATGTACTCATTACCAGACTTCCCTGGTGGCTCAGACGGTAAAGCATCTGCCTACAGTGTGGGAGACCTGGGTTCAATCCCCGGGTCGGGAAGATCTCCTGGAGAAGGAAATGGCAACCCACTTCAGTATTCTTGCCTGGAAAATCCCATGGATGGAGGAGCCTGCAGTCCATGGGGTCGCAGAGAGTCAGACACAACTGGGCGACTTCGCTCACTCACTCATTACCAGACAGACTGCAACTGAAACCACGGAAAATGCAGAGTTTTTTTTTTAATTTGGCCGTGCTGGGTTTTTGCTGCAGCACAAGGGTTCTTCCTCTGACTGGAGGGTTTAGTTGCCCCAAGCCATGTGGGATCTGTTTCCCAACCAGTGATTGAACCCGCATCCCCTGCATTGGAAGGCGGGTTCTTAAACACTGGACCTCCAGGAAGTCCTGGGAAACAGAGTATTATTTAGGAAAAATGTATTATCCAAACCAGAAGTTCAGGGCAAGAGTCTGTGGAAAAGAACAATACCTTTGTCCCGCTTAGTCACTCAGTCATGTCTGACTCTTTGTGACCCCATGGACTACAGTCTGCCAGGCTCCTCTGTCCATGGGATTCTCCAGGCAAGAAAGGTGGAGTGGGTTGCCATTTCTTTTCCCAGGGGATCTTCCTGACCCAGGGAGTGAACCCAGGTCTCCTTGCATTGTAGATGGATTCTTTGCCAACTGAGCTACCAGGGAAGCCCCGAACAATACCTTGATACTTTACTATTACAGTTGACATGCCACAGCTTACAGAGGGCATCTCATCCTAAGTCAAGTTAGGTGGGTGGCTTGGAACTTAAGTGAAATACACATTCATCCCTGTAGAAAAGTAACCCTCCCAACTCGACCACGACAAGCCGATCAGAGGTCTAACAAGCCAACGCAGCAGGACAGCATCCTAAGATGGCAGTTCTAATACTGTAATGCTCACCTGTTGACAAGGCCTCCTCCAGAACTTCATCCTCACCGGGCTGCTGAATGTTCCAGGAAGTTCTGGGCAGCGAAGCGATTTCCTCTGGTGATGCTAACTTCACCATATCCATGTGATTGCTCTGCAACTGGTACCGCGGGATAAAGCAGGTTTTGCCTTGTCGGAAAATGTCCTTGATGATCTCCTCTGTCTCAATTTCATCTGGCATGCTCAGAAAGATGGACACTCTTTTGGACTTTTGATATTCATTATGGGTAAATACCTAAGGGAGAAGTGATGGCAGTTAAATTTTCCCAGATGATACTTTTTAAAACAAGTGGCTCCCCTTAACAGTTTTAACACTTCCTCCCTTTTCTCTCAGCCTTCTCCAAACTTTTTAACCAAAAACAAACACACAAAAAGTGGAGTGATACATTATGTCAAATAATATTGCATCCTGAAGCCTGACTTTTACTTCTGGACCCAACAATTACTTCTCTGATCCCTTAATGCCTCTCTGGCACATCTGCTCTTTGTCGTTGTTGTTGCTCAGTCTCTTAAGTCGTGTCTGACTCAGGGACCCCATGGACTGCCACACGCCAGACTCCCCTGCCCTCCACTGTCTCCCAGAGTTTGCTCAGATTCATGTCCACTGAGTCGGTGATGCTATATAACCATCTCATCCTCTGCTGGCCTATTCTCCTTTTGCCTTCAATCTTCCCAGATCTTTTCCTAGCAGATGCAAAATCTCATTAAAAGGTCACGGTGGGACCCTGCTGTCTAAAATACGGAAAATTCCAAACTTGACCCCCACCACTGGGAGGGAGGTGGGTAGTGCCAACGGGTACAATGGGTAGTGCCCATTCTAGCAGACTTCCGTGTCTTTCCCTGAGAGTCTCTGCTTTAACTTTGAACCTTGGCTCCCACAAGCTTGTTTTTTTTTCCTCTGTGGCTGTTGTTGTCATTGTTTTAATATTTATTTATTTGACTGCACCAGATCTTAGTTGCGACATGTGGGACATTTAGTTGTAGCATGTGGGATCTATTTCCCTGACCAGTGATGGAACCCAGCCTCCTGTGTTGGAAGCGCATGGTCTTAGGCACTGGACCACCAGGGAAGCCACCCCCAAACCCCAACTAGTACAAGTTTCTTTACTCCCTAGATTGTTAGCCTTCTCTCATCTCAAATTCCACCACTTAAGCCCAATTCAAGTCCTAACTTTTCCTGACTTCTGCAGAACCCTCACTATGTGTAGAGTCACTATACAACCTAACAGCTATGTGCTATCATAAGTCAATTATTGTTTTGTGTATCCTAAACACAGCATCCTAGCCAGTCTATAAACTCCCCAGGGCAGACATGCCACACAATTCTGTTGGCACTACCCACCTCCCTCCCAATTGCTAAAGCTCTTCTATTCAAATGAGTGTTAAAATGTTAACAAAGACAAGGACTTCTCTGGTGGTCCAGTGGTTAAGACTTCCACCACAGAGGGCAAAGGTTGATCCCTGGTCAGGCAACTAAGATCCCACATGCCACAGTTCTTGCTGTTCAGTCGCTCAGTCGTGTCCCACTCTTTGCAACCCCATGGACTGCAGCACACGAGGCTTCCCTGTCCTTCACCATCTCCCAGAGTTTGCTCAAACTTAGGTCCATTGAGTCAGTGATGCCATCCAACCATCTCATCCTCTGTTGTCCCCTTTCTCCTCCTGTCCTCCTCAATCTTTCCCAGCATCAGGGTCTTTTCCAATGGGTCGGCTCTTCACATCAGGTGGCCAAAGTATCGGAGCATCAGCTTGGGCATTATTCCTTCCCATGAATATTTAGGGTTAGTAGGTACACCAAAAATAATTTTTTTAATAATATAAAAAATAAAAGTGTTCACATAGATGGAAGGTGGGGGATCCTGGAGAAGCAAAGGCCCTCTAAATGAGTGCCATGTTGTGTTAATAAGAAGGAGAACCTGGGTGAAAGCATTCTTTTGTACTCAGTTTAACAAGAAGCAGGAGCAATGGGCTGAGCTTTGCTCACTATAGAAATGTTAATAATCCCAGAACATCCCTAGTCTCTGAAGTTAGCCCTCAGCTCCCTTTTTCTTCCTTTTCTGTTCTTCCCTGTTCTCCGAGCTAAGAAGGAAAAGTGACTGCAAAGGTGGCTTATAAATATGAGTGCCAGAAAGATACAGGCACAGAATGTCCAGTTATTCCTAATAAAAAGGAATAACTTAACACAGAGTTAAGCAGACAAAGCACACCAAAACAGTGCCAAGGAAGGAAGCTAACTCCATCTTTCTGAGCAGTTACAAAGCTGTTATCAGGCCCGAAGTGGGCAAAGCAAGTGGAACTGTGAGACCTGGACACTGGGCAGACCTGAGGCTTTTAACACCGAAGTACTTTCTGGGAAAGTTAAGTGTCTATCTTGGGCTCTTTAAAGCAGAACATAGAAAATCAAAACTTGAACAAGCAGAAACAAACATCGGTTAAAATTCAGTGTGAGATTGTTAAGGGAAGCACACTGATTGAAACCGCCCACCCTGGCCAGGCACCACAGTAACCATTTGCATGAGTTGCTTTATGACAGGAGATCCTGATAAAGAATATGGAACTAATAAGCCACCACCAACCGGAAGAGTTCAGGAAAGGTCGAAAGGAGACACTGGGTGTCCGTCCACTTCCCAGAATCCCTCTCGCTAGTATCCATCTTGGCTGAGAGATGTGTGCGCCACCAGACAAGACTGAATTAGAATGATTGACCAAAGACCACCCGGAAACTAATCCAGTCACCATAAAACCCGAGACTGCAAGCCACGCGGCAGAGCTGTTCTCCTGGGTTCCCTTACCCTACTGCTCTCCACCCGGGTGCCCTTTGCCAATAAAATCTCTTGCTTTGTCAGCAGATGTGTCTCCTCGGACAATTCATTTTCAAGTGTTAGACAAGAGCCCAGTTTCGGGCCCTGGAAGGGGTCTCCTTTCCTGCAACAGGACTGTGTATACACACTTACCTTTCTTCCTCAAATCTCATTTACATGACAGTAAGAACAAAGTAAAAAAGAAAAGCATGATAACACCAACAACAAGAGAATAGGTATTTAACTAGTTTCTGCAAGACAGAGTGAATGGGACAGTGTGTGTGTGTGTGTGTGTGTGTGTGTGTGTGCGCACGTAAGTGCTCGGTCCTTTCCGATTCTTTTGCAACCCCATGGACTACAGCCCGGCAGGCTCCTCTGTTCATGGGATTTCCCAGATAAGAATACTGGAGTGGGTTGCCATTTCCTTCTCCAGAGGATCTTTCCGACCCAAGGATGGAACTTGCATCTTCTGCATTGTCAGGTGGGTTTACCACTGAGCCACCAGAAAAGCCCTGGATAGGACAATATTTACAGATAAGAGCAACAGATTGCAACACTGGGAGAACAAGGATGTAAGTCAGACAAGAGTCCGTTCTTACCACAGAATTCCAAAGTGACTACTAAAAGCAAAGGAAATCCCCATTTTAGTGATCACACCTTCATTCATAAATATGTACAGACAATAAAGGTTCATCGAGAAGGAAGTGGCAACCCACTCTGGTACTCTTGCCTGAAAAATCCTATGGACAGAAGAGCCTGGTAGGCTACAGTCCATGGGGTCACAAAGAGTTGGACACAACTGAGTGACTTCACTTTCACTTTCACACATTTTAGAAAGCCAAACACTAATTAGAAGGATTTTTTAAAAGGGGAGGTGAGGGGAGTGATCCAGCAGGAAACAGAAAATTATAATTCAGAGAACATGAATTTTCTTTTTTTTTAATTCTAATTAGTCTTCTCAGACAAGTTCAAGAAGATAGATGCATCTATAGGGCAAAAAAAGGCTGCTTTGGAAAGAAAGCAGAGAATTTTTTTAAACACTTGGAAATTAAAATTAAGATTACCAAAATTAAAACAATTCAGAAGTGGGACTTCCATGCTGGTCCAGTGGCTAAGACTCTGTGTTCCCAATGCAAGGGTCCTGGGTTCCATCCCTGGTCAGGGAACTAGATCCCACCTGCTGTAACTAAGTCCCTCCTGTGTACTTAGTCACTCATTTGTGTCCAACTCTTTGCGACCCCATGGACTGCAGCCTGCCAGGCTCCTCTGTCCATGAGGATTCTCCAGTCAAGAATATTGGAGTGGGTTACAACGCCCTCCTCCAGGGGATCTTCCCAACCCAGGGATCGAACCCAGGTCTCCCGCATTGCAGGCAGATTCTTTACCATCTGAGCCACCAGGGAAGCAGTCCCAGCACAGTCAAATAAATACTTTTTAAAAAAGAAAGAAACTGGCACATAGGATATAAGATAAAATGAATACTGGGTACTAATTTCCTCATCTTATTTGCTGAGGAGTCAAACTACAGCATAAAGTTTAATTTCTTTACTATATGTCATTTTCTGGTAAAATTCTAAATTATTTTTTAAAAATTTCTGTGTCAATAAGAATATGCCTACTTATCATTTAATACTTTTATCGTATTGAACACACATTATGGCAAATCACTGTTCTAGTACCAGTACGTTGATATTTTGGGCCTTGATCCATGGTTGGTCATGAAACAACAGTGAGTTATAATCAGCAAATGAAAGGGAAAATATTAGAGTTCATCATATACAGTAAGAGCTATGAAATCTTTGGTTATGAAACAGATGTCTCATATGAGTACATCTGGGTATATGTGCTCAAGTATATGTATTACTGAGAGTTGTGGGTCTCTCCTCAGATGCCAGTGCTCAGCTGTCAGTGTACTACCAGTGGTCCTGTCTCTATATGGCTCCTATTCCCACCTGGAGTGTTTTGTTTCTAATGTACCATAAGACAAAGAAACCAAACTGAACTCATCTTTATTTACCCCATGCCCCTCCAAAATCCACTCCAACACCTACATTCCTTGCACCTAGTAATGTTAAAAACCCTTTATCAGGACTTCCCTGGTGGTCCAGTATTTATAAATCCACCTTGCAATCCAGAGAAAGCAGGTTCAATCCCTGATTGGGGAGCTAAGATCCCACATGCTGGGGAGCAACTAAGCCCATGTACCTCAACTAAGACCCAATACAGCCAAATAAATATTAAAAAATAAATAAGCAAACCTTTACCTCCAGCTCTAAATTCTGAAATCATAAGTGACTCCCCTTTCCCAGTACTTTCTAATGTCATCCAGTTAATTGCCCAATCCTGCTGGGTCTCACTGCATAGTCTCCCATTCACCTGCCTTTTCCCCCTCAGCTTCACCATCCACGCCCTTTATTATCTCTTATCCAAACTATCACAACAGCCCCTTAATGCCCTCTATGTATTTTTTCCTCATTCTTCCATCCCCAACCTATATTCCAAAAGTGCTGCCAATATTCTCTTCCTACAGGACTTATCAATACATCCCTTAGCCACTTCTTTAATCCTCACGATAGGTCTTGCAAGGATGGGCATTATCCCTCTTACAGATAAGGAACCAGAGGCTCAGAATGATTAAGGGATTTGTCCAAGGCCCTAGGCAGCTAATGGACAGCTTATGGACTTCCCTGGTGGCTCAGACGGTAAAGCGTCTGCCTACAATGTGGAAGACCCGCGTTCAATCCCTGGATCAGGAAGATCTCCTGGAGAAGGAAATGGTAACCCACTCCAGTATTCTTGCCTGGAAAATCCCATGGACAGAGGAACCTGGTAGGTTACAGTCCATGGGGTCACAAAGAGTCGGATACGACTGAGCGATTTCACTTTCACTAGGCAGCTAAAATGCAGTGTAGCCAGATTAAATCCAGATCTGCAGAGCTCCAAAATACATGTTCAACTGTGCCCTTCCTTCTCTTGACAAAATATTCCTGTACATGTTCACCGATCCTACTTTCCCTTAACCTGACAAAATTCATCTTGTACTACAAAAAACATCTCAAACATCTCCCTATAGAAGGAAAGCCTTCTGAGTCCCCCTCCCCTAAGTTATATTTCTACAATTGATGTTTACCAGATTATCTGAAAGCACTGGAATTCTGTATTCACAAGTCTGTTTCTTCTTCCAGACTCTGTTCCTTTAGAGCGACAATCCTATCTTTTTCATCCTATAACTAAGTACATGGCAAAGTATGGGCCACAGTAGGGTTCAATATGGGCTTCCCTGGTGGCTCAGAGGTAAAGACTGATGGCTCCTTCAGTGCAGGAGACATCGGTTCAATCCTTGGTCCAGGGAGATCCCCTGGAGAAGGAAATAGCAACCCACACCAGTATTTCTGCCAGAAAAATTCCATGGACAGAGGAGCCTGGCATGCTATAGTCCATGGGATCACAAGAGTCAGACACCCCTTAGCGACTAAACAACAAAGGGTTTGCTGCTGCTAAGTCACTTCAGTCGTGTCCGACTCTGTGCAACCCCATAGACGGCAGCCCACCAGGCTCCACCATCCCTGGGATTCTCCAGGCAAGAACACTGGAGTGGGTTGCCATTTCCTTCTCCAATGCATGAAAGTGAAAAGTGAAAGTGAAGTTGCTCAGCCGTGTCCAACTCTTTGAGACCCCATGGATTGCAGCCTATCAGGCTCCTCCGTCCATGGGATTTTCCAGGCAAGACTACTGGAGTGGGGTGCCATTGCCTTCTCCAAACAAAGGGTTTAGTATATGTGAATTAATTAACTAAATTTTAAGCACCTAGAGAGTAAGGATAAGATGGTATGCATCTCTACATTCACTAAAGCAACCAATGCCTTCCTCATAATCGCTAAAAAATACTAAGTTTGAATAAACTAATATCTGCATAGACACCATCTGCGTAGAACCCCCTTCATGCACACCTATATACACAAAGAGTGGAACGAAATGCTTGTATTTGCTTTACTGTTTTAACTCATAGGAACTTTGAATTTGAGAAACTAATGGATGGTAGAATAATGAAGGGTAATTAAGAAATTCTTATGGCACATCTAATTTCAAGACACATCAAGGAAAAGAAGCTAATTTCCAAATATAACATTGGTATATAACATCCTGATAACATCCAAATATAACATCTGGATGTTGAGGAAGACGGGTCACTAGTTTGACACAGAATCACTAATATTTAGTTATTCACAGGACACTCATTTTTCCCCCTCTGGTGTCCAACAAAAACCAGTCTCACAGACCTTTGGCACATGCCTCTGGGACAGGATCTGTGGACTGTTTTACTGATAAGAGACACTGGTATCATCACATGAACAAAGTATTAATATATAGCAAGTTAGTCTGTGAAAGTAACAAACTGGAGGTATCATAACCAAGAGACAGGAAACCGGACTCAGTTCCCTATTCTCTCCTGCTTCCTATCTTCTTGAGCAGGCTGAGTATGAGAATCAGTTGTCATTAATTCAAAAATGTACTTAACGTTCACCTACTGCGTGACAGGATAGGCCCGAGGCCACAGAGGCAGGGCCCAGCCCTCCACAGGTTCCGACGGGCTTCCATCCTTGAGCATCTCTGCACCCTATTTTGCACTCGCTCCTCTGAAGTAATCGTATCGTTCTCTGGTCATTTTACCGCTATGGACTCTTTTTCATAACTTTTTTTTCCCCGGCCACATCACGAAGCGTGAGGGATCTTAGTTCAAGACCAAACTCGCGGCCCCTGCATTGGGAGGCTGCAGTCTGAACCATCCGAAGTCCCTGTATTCTTTAAGAGTCACTGAAGGCACCGCAGATAGATGGGGAAACAGTGGAAACAGTGGCTGACTTTATTTTGAGGGGCTCCAAAATCACTGCATATGGTGATTGCAGCCATGAAATTAAAAGACGCTTACTCCTTGGAAGAAAAGTTATGACCAACCTAAACAGCATATTGAAAAGCAGAGATATTACTTTGCCAACAAAGGTCCGTCTAGTCAAGGCTATGGTTTTTCCAGTGGTCATGTATGGATGTGAGACTTGGACTGTGAAGAAAGCTGAGCGCCGAAGAATTGATGCTTTTGAACTGTGGTGTTGGAGAAGACTCTTGAGAGTCCCTTGGACTGCAAGGAGATCCAACCAGTCCATCCTAAAGGAGATCAGTCCTGGGTATTCATTGGAAGGACTGATGCTGAAGCTGAAACTCCAGTACTTTGGCCACCTCATGCGAAGAGCTGACTCATTGGAAAAGACTGA
>NW_011494753.1:829243-840734 GCF_000754665.1 Bison bison bison
AGCTGACTCATTGGAAAAGACTGATGCTGGGAGGGATTGGGGGCAGGAGAAGGGGACGACAGAGGATGAGATGGCTGGATGGCATCACCGACTCGATGGACATGAGTTTAAGTGAACTCCAGGAGTTGGTGATGGACAGGGAGGCCTGGCGTGCTGTGATTCATGGGGTCAAAAAGAGTCGTACACGACTGAGCGACTGAACTGAACTGAACGGAACGGAACTGAAGGCATTTTAGATCCAGGTGGTCCCGCCCTCCAGATCTGTTCTCATGCTGCTCTTGCCTCAGCACCCTGTCACCCACCTCCATCCCCTCCCTCACAAGGCCCATAATTCTCCACGTGGCGCTGATTCCCTCCACACTGTGCCCAACAGTACCCTACACCCATTGTGGGACTCACGCGGGCTCACGGGGACACGGTATGCGCGCGCTCAGCGGACATGCGCGCGGCGGGCGGACGTGCGCGCGCCCAAAGGGCCGCGCCTGCGCAGATCCGCAGGTCTGGCGCTGCTGTGGCTGTCGTCGCGGTCTCTCACCTTCTGGGCCAAGAGGTGGGACTGGCGCAGCCGCTCCTCAGCGCTCAGCGCCCGCAGACGCTGCTTCAGCTCGGCCCGCAGGCTCCGCTTGGCGCCGCTCACGGCCACCGCTGCCGCCATCTCCTGGTGCGATCCAGCCCCAGTCCTCACTCCGCGAAGTCCGCCGGCCCAAGGGAGGGTCCGGGGGCTCCCCCACCCCCTCCGCTTCCGGCCCCGGGCGCACCACGCCTTCCGCCCTTCTGACCCGACATCCTGCAGCCTTCGCGATCGATGCGCGCCCCACCCCTAGCAGATGAAGGGCAAGGGCTTCCCTGCTGTTCTCCGGCTCTGCAGCGGTGACAGCTCTACACGCCTGACCTCTCGGCCTGGGGTACTGCTGGAAGGAGTACTGTAGGGCCCCCCTGTACACACACACACACACACACACACACACACAAATGCTCTCGAATCCCTGGGTGCCATGGCTCCTGCAGTACTGGGGCCTGAAAAAGGAGAGGCCGGTGGAATTGAGAAATTCACATGACATGGCAGTCCTACTAGCTAAAGGGAAAACGACCCTTTTTGTTTGTAATAACTCTGAAACTGTGTAACTCAGATCAGGAACGGAAACCATGATCTGTTAACTGAGATCTTAAACCTAGCCTCTGATCTTAAAGAAGTTCAGGTTCTTGATGTCTCATTGTGGAAAGAATTAAGAGAGAGATGAAGTGAAAGGTAAGAAGTGGATTTATCTGGAGACAGACACAGTCCACAGAGTGTGAGCCCGCTCAGGGAGCAAGAGCAGCCTCAGGGTTCGGGGGTTACCAGGTTGTCACTGTTTATAGGGGTGGGTAAGACTAATGAGTAGGAGGCCTATTCCAGCTATTTTGGGAAAGGGGTGGGGATTTCCAGAAAGTGGGCCACTGCCCACTTTTTGACCTTTGTGGTCAGCCTTGGAACTGTCTTGGTGTTGGTGGGTGTGTTATCTACTTTCTGATGTGTTGTAATGAGCCTATACTGAGGCTCAAGATCTCTTAAGATATGCCATCTTGGATCTATTTGGTTCTAATCTCATCAGTTTATGTTATGTCCTTGGGCTGTGTCATTCTGTTCAAGATTGTGCCCTGCTTCCTTTCCCTACTGTTTCAGTGCCTTCCTCTTTTTCTTTTCCAGAAGCTGGAAGGATGAGGTGGTTGGATGGCATCATTGACTCAACAGAATCTGTTGGGTGTACTCAGTGGCTAAGTCGTACAGATTCTGCAACCCCATGGATTGCAGCACACCAGGCTTCCCTGTCCTTCATTTTCTCCCAGAGTTTGCTCAAACTCATGTCCATTGAGTCAGAGATGCTCCTAACTGTCTCATCTTCTGCCTCCCCCTTGTCCTTTTGTTTTCAATCTTTCCCAACATCAGGGTCTTTTCCAGTGAGTCAGGTCTTTGCATCAGTTGGTCAAAGTTTTGGAGCTCTTGTTTCAGCGTCAGTCCTTCCAATGAGTATTTAGTATTGATTTCTTTTACGATTGACTGGTTTGACCTTGCTGTCCAAGAGACTCTGAAGAGGCTTCTCCAGCACCACAATTCGAAAGCATCAGTTTTTTGGTGCTTAGCCTTCTTTATGGTCCAACTCTCACATCTGTATGTGACTACTGAAAAAAACCATAGTGTATATATATATATATATATACACACACACATATATATATACATATTTATATATATACACACATATCAAAAGATAATAGATACATTATTAAGTATATATAATAAAATATAAGGCCTGGCATGCTGCAGTTCATGGGGTTTCAAAGAGTTGGACATGACTGAGTGCCTGAACTGAACTGAACTGAAGGCATATGTATTTATATTCTATAGGATCAGCTTCTCTGAAGAAAGCTGATTAATATAAATTTCTATATGCTAGCAATGAGCAATATGACATTTAAAAAAACAGTTCCATTTACTATAGCATCAAAAGGGGTTTCCCTCGTAGCTCAGTTGGTAAAGAATCTGCCTGCAATGCAGGAGACCTATGATTCCTGGGTTGGGAAGATCCCCTGGAGAAGGAAATGGCAACCCACTCCAGTATTCTTGCCTGGAGAATCCCAGGGATAAAAGAGCCTGGCAGGCTACAGTCCATGGGGTCACAATAGTTGGACATGACTTAGCAACTAAACCACCACCACTACAGCATTAAAAAAACAAGATACTTAGTAATAAATTTAACGAAGAGGGTGTTAAACTTCTGAAAGCCAGATGCATTGTTGAAAGAAAGACCTGTGTAAGGAAAAGGACAGCCCATGTTTGTAGACTGGAAGACTTAGTATTTTTAAGATAGTAATACTCCACAAATTATAGAATCAATGCAATACCTATCAAACTTGGCCTTTTTGCAGAAACCAATAAGCCAGTCCTAAAATTCATATGTAAATGCAGGGAGCCCAGAATAACCAAAGCAATCTTGAAGAACAAAGTTGGAAAACTCACTCTTTCAAACTTTAAAAGTTATTTCAAGGCTGCAATGATCAAGACAGTACAGTGTTTGATTAAAGGGAGATAGGAAAATGTCACAGAATTGAGAATCCAGAAATAAGCCTTTACATTTATAGTCTTTTTTTTTTTTTAAACAAGAGTACCAAGATAATTCTATAGGGAAAGTATAGTCTTTTCTAACAAATGATGCTGGGACAACTGAATGTCTACATACAAAAGTTAACTCAAAATAGATTTTAAAAAGCATAAATATAAGAGCTCAAATGAAACTTTTGGAAGAAAACATAGGCACAAATTTTCATCACCTTGGAATAGGCAATGGTTTCTTAGTTATAACACCAAAACCACAAGCAAGAAAAGTACATTGGACTTCATCAAAATTAAAAACATTTGTGCATCAAAGGACACCATCAAGAAAATGAAAAAAACAGCCTACAGAATGGGAGAGACTATTTACAAGTCATATATCTAAAAGGGACCTGTATCTAAAATATACAAAAACTCATAAAACTCAGCAATTTAAGAAAAAAAGATAATCCTATTTAAAAATGAGCAAAAGACTTGAATAGACATTTCTCCACATCAAATAACCAATAAGCACTTAAAAAGATCATAATTAGTCATTAGAGAAATTCAAATCAAAACCACAGAGAGATACCGCTTCGCACTAGAGTGTCAACAGTCAAAAAAACAGGAGACAAATGTTGACAAGAGTTCGGAGAAATTGAAACTGTTATAATGTTCTACATGTATATACATGCAAGCCAAGTGTGGAGAGATGTCAAAATATTAGAATACACGCAGGGACAAACAAACTGAATTGTAATGTAAATGATTAACATAACCACAACGAAGTGGGTAGAGAAGAAAAGAACTAAGTTAAGTAACTTTGGAAAAGAGTATTTTGACTGTATACCATAAGGCCGAAGACAAAAATAACTTTATAAAAATATTGCACTCTAGTCAGTACATTTGTTTTTCACAGGGGTGAGTATTAACAATTGTGAAATGACTTTATTCTAGAATTGAACAATAACGAAAGATATTCTGGATAGTGAGAGCCAGGTTTCTTCCTGTTGGAAAAACAAGTTACAAATAAAGAGAGAATTGGGGAATGAACCCTCTAGTGCTGGGTTGTAACTGTTTTTCTGTTACTCAGTCACTCAGTCGTGTTCAACTCTTCATGACCTTATGGACTGCAGTATGCCAGGCTTCCCTGTCCTTCACCACCTCCAGGAGCTTGCTCAAATTCATGTCCATTGAGTTGGGGATGCCATCCAACCATCTCGTCCTCTATCATCCCCTTCTCCTTCTGCCTTCAATCTTTCCCAGCATCAGGGTCTTTTCTCATGAGTCAGTTCTTCCCATCAGGTGGCCAAAGTATTGGAGCTTCAGTATCAGTCCTACCAATTAATATTCAGGATTGATTTCCTTTAGGATTGACTGGTTTGATCTCCTTGCTGCCCAAGGGACTCTCAAGAGTCTTCTCCAGTACCACAATTTGAAAGCATCCATTCTTCGGTGCTCAGCCTTCTTTATGGTCCAACTCTCATATCCGTGTGTGACTACTGGAAAAACCATAGCTTTGACTATACGGACCTTTGTCAGCAAAGTGATGTCTGCTTTTTAATACACTGTCTAGGTTTGTCATAACTTCTCTTCCAAGGAGCAAGAGTCTTTTAATTTCATGGCTTCAGTCACCATCTGCAGTGATTTTGGAGTCCAAAAAAATAAAGGATTGTAATTAGAAGTCTCAGTACCAGGACTTCCCTGGCAGTCTAGTGGTTAAAGCTCTGCACTTGCAAGGAGCACAGGTTCAATACCTGGTGGGGGTATTAAGAGCCCACGTGCTGGGTGATATGGCCCAAAAAAAGAATAGACGTGTCAGTATTTAAACTAACACACACAAATAGAAGTGTCAGTATGACCCATGGTTTTAAATATAGTGGGAAGGGGCGGTTATTTGGCTGCATTGTCACTCGGGCTCGTTGATCTTTGTTGAGACATGCAGGATCTTTAGTTGTGGCATTCAGGATCTAGTTCCCCAACCAGGGATCTAACCCAGGCCCCCTGCACTGGGAACTCGGAGTCTTATCCCTGGACCACCAGGGAAATACCAATTCACAATAAAATTTGAAAAATAAACTAGTGAAAGCATGGAATGGGAAAGCTCCTACTGTGAAATTTTAGTTGATCGAGGTGTAAATGAACAAGTATTCACTAACCATCTATTCCAGCAGGCTCCTCACGCATCTCCCAGCCAGTAAGCTCTCCTGCAGTCAGGGCACACCACCACCACCAAACCCAGCTTCCTTACAAAGAAAACATTCTGTCCATATCACTGTCTCTTTTAAAAGTTATTTTCAAAACCAGCCTCACATCCTGGGACACAAGGCTCCTCTCAGCCTGGACCCAGATGAACTGAACAGCTCCATAACTCACCATGTGGCCCACAGCGTGCAGTGCTCCTATAGACCTCTGTGCATGGCTGATGTCACAGCTGTCACGATGTGCTGATATAGAGAAAGCTTCATTCACTGGGGTTAGAGAGTGAAAACCAGAGTACTGAAAAGATGGTCCCTAAACTGCTGTGCATAAGATGACTTTATGTTGCTCCACAAAGGAAGAGAAGGAAGGTAGTGACTCAAATTGGACAAAAAAAAAAGAAAAAAGAAAGGGAGAGATCGTGGAGCTCATGAAGCTAGTTTCCACTGCGTTTGAGGGAAGAGAAGTGTGGAGTCCTGCCCCAAGGCCACAGATGGGAGGCCTTGCACCAAGGCCACAGACGTGGAGCCCAGAACCAAGGTCACCTCTGCAACTGATGGAGCCCCTTTGTAACCATTGCCAAAAGCCTCCCGATCATCACCAGCAGGTTTCCTGGCCCCAGATTAGGCAAAAACGCCCATCTCAGTAGTCTCCTCATGGCACCCTAACAAATCACCTAACACCAACGTTCCAGCAGAAATGTTCTTTGACTTGAGGCTATAAGAATTGGCTACTCATTAAAAAGAATGAAATAATGTGATTTGCAGCAACATGAGTGGACCTAGAGAGTGTCATACTGAGTGAAGTCAGAGAAGGAGAAATATTGTATGACATCCCTTATATATGCAATCTAAAAAGAAACGATACAAATGAAGTTACTTACAAAACAGAAAGATTCTCCTTGACTTAGAGAATGAATTTTTGGTTGCCGGGGGTGAGGGAAGGATGGGGGAAAGGATAGTTTGGAAGTTTGGAAATTTGGAATGGACATGTCCACACTGCTATATTTAAAATGGATAACTAACAAGGTCCTACTGTATACAGCACAGGGAACTCTGCTCAGTGTTAGGTGACAGCCTGGATGGGAGGGGAGTTTGGAGGAGAATGGATGCATGTATCTGTATGGATGAGTTCCTTCGCTATTCACGTGAAACTGTCACAACATTGTTAATCAGCTATATGCCAATACAAAAGAAAAGTTTTTTAAAAACTTGGATATTAACCCATACTGAGTTAACTTGATATGGGGGGGGCAGATATGTGGAAATTCTCAGTGAAACAAAAAGTTGAGTCAGTAGGAATCAAATTGTGTCAAAATAATCATGTTGCAAGTGTTTCTAAAAAAATGCTTCTCGTATAGACGTCCTCATGTCACAATCATCAACCTTTAATTTGAATGTAGTTTCAGAGAATGTTGGTAATGGGTTTGACTCTCATGTGAGTTGATAAATCATAGCCATAGGGTCATTCAGCTGTCTTGAAGTCCCACCTTTGGTCATGAGGCAGATGAATCAGAGAAACCCACCAGCACCATGGGGAAATGATTTAACCCCAATACCCAATCCCTAACTGCATCTTCCAGCAGAAATGGCCACACAGAGCAACCGATTATAAGGAAACAGTCTGTTTTATCTTTATGTTCCGTGGAATTATATTAATACAAAGCAACATTTTCCTGTCAGCAGGTTTGCAGCCTCCGAAAACAGTTTCAAGATGTAGGACTTTCCTGGAGACTCAGTGGTAAAGAATTGGCCTGCCAGTGCAGGAAACACAAGTTCCAGCCCTGGTCTAGGAAGATCCCACATGTTGGGAACAACCGAGCCCGTGCACCACAACTACTGAAGCCCTCTCTCCTGGAACATATGCTCTGCAACAAGAGAAACCAGCGAGATGAGAAGCCGAAGCAACCCAACAGAGAGGAGCCCCAACTTGCTACAACTAGAGAAAGCACACACAGCAATAAAGACCCAGTGCAGTCATTAATTAATTAATTATTATTTTTTTAAGTTTCCAGATCCAGAATCATAATAGCCAATTTGAATTGGGCTGATGCTCCAAGAAGGACATGCATAGTGGAGTGAAGATGATGAGGGGAGAGGCCAAGGACACCCACGAGGTTGCTAAAGACACGCTCAGTCAGCTGGGAGCCAGCTGGCCTTCACACACAACTCCAGCTTGTGAAAGGGCTAGAGAAGGAAGTAGAGGGTCTGGGTGGCCCCAGGAGATGAGGAGGAAGTGCAGCAGAGAGAGGAACCCCAGGGCAGTGAGCCCCAGTCTGGGGCACAGGGGCCAGTGTGACACACCCATACAACTCCAGGACCTGGGGTGAGTTTCTCACTGCCTTTATGCCTGTTTCTCCAGTTAGTAAAATGGGAGTAGGCTGTTCTGGTGGCTCAGATGGTAAAGAATCTGCCTTCAATGCAGGAGATCCCAGTTTGATCCTTGGGTTGGGAAGATCCCCCGGAAAAGGAAATGGCTAGCCACTCCAGTATTCTTGCCTGGAAAATTCCATGGACAAAGGAGCTTGGCGGACTACAGTCCATGGGATCACAAAGAGTCGGACATGACCAAGTGACTAATGCATACATGCATGACATGACATGACATGACACATGCATACAAAATGGGGGTAATACCTTGTTCTAGGTATTGTTGTTGAGTCTCTGGTCCTATCTGACTCTTTGCAGTCCCGTGGACTGCAGCATTCCAGGCTTCCCCTGTCCTTCACCATCTCCTGGAGTTTTGCTCAAACTCAGGTCCATTGAATCAATGATGCCATCCACCAATCATCTCTTTCTCTTTCATCCCTTTCACCTCCTGCCCTTCAGTCTTTCCCAACATCAGGGTCTTTTCCAATGAGTTGGCTCTCTGCATCATGTGGCCAAAGTATTGGAGCTTCAGCTTCAGCATCTGTCCTGCCAATGAATATTCAGGATTGGTTTCTTTTAGGATTGACTTGTTTGACCTACTTCAGGGAACTGCCATGAAAATAGAAAGAGATTGAATATCTGAAGCTCCTAGCACGTGGAAGACAACCAATAACAGCCATCACTCCCTTCTACACACAACACTCAGCCCCACCGCAGCCTTGTGTGTGACCTGTCCCCAAACCAGTTGACGTCCATTCATTTATTTTTTTTTAAGATTTTTTAAAAATGTGGACCATTTTAAAAGTCTTTATTGAGCTTGTTACAATATTGCTTCTGTTTTACATTTTTTTTCTTTTGGCCGCAGGGCATGTAGGATCTTAGCTTCCTGACCAGGGATGGGACTTGTACCCCCTGCATTGGAAGGCGGAGTCTTAACCACTGGACTGCCAGGGAAGTCCTCACTCATTTATTTTTGAAACACATATTTATTGAACTTTCGTTTGGCTCTGAACAGGACTCTGAGAGAGAATGGTGAGTACAGACAGCCATGGATCCTGCCCTCCTGTTGAGGAAACAGGTCTATAAATTCCAAACTCACACAAGTACGAAACTGTAATTGAGATTGTAGTGTTTCCAGAGACTATAATAGGAGAGTCTAACCTAGTCAGGGGAGGCATCCCTAAGCAAATTACCTTTAAACTGAAATCCAAAGGGCAAGTAAACATGACCAGGTGCAGGGGTCAAAGATGTGTCCTGAGCAGAGGGAACAACAGATGAAAAGACTGTGGTCTCAAGGGTTATGAAAACAGACCAGCGAAGCTGCAGAAAAGACAAGCCACTGGGAGGAAGCATTGGAAAACAAGAGGGATGAATGAAGGGAGGGCCAGACACACACAGTGCCTAGTAGGGCATCAGCAAGTCTTTACTATCTGGCCAAGTCCTTTTGCATGACAAGGAGGTGAAAATCAAGTGCTACATGTTTATCTGAGTGTGAATAGCATTTCACGTCAAATTAGTATTGAGAGTGGTATTTATTTCTCTCCTTGTGTATTTTTCCTTATTGTTTACGTCATTTGTAATGAGTGTTCATCATTTTTTCCCTTCACACAAGAACTTTTTTTCTAAGTCAACTTCATTGAGATATTATCTACAATAAAAGGCACCTATTTTAAGTGGGAACCTCTGTGAATTTTGGCAAATTTCTACCAGCTCAAGCAAGACATAGAGTGTTTTCTTCACTCCTTTCACCCACACACCAGTCCCAGGCCACTACTCAGCTGCTCTCTGTCACCATGTATTAGATTTGTCTTTTCTAGAATCTCACTTAGATGATACAGTATGATATACACTGCTTTTGTGACCAGCTGCTTCTGCTCAACATGCTTTTGAGGTTTATCCATTCCATTTATGTATCAGTTCTTCATTCATTTTTTTCCTGTGTGATATTCCATCATGTGGATATGCTACACTTTGCTGAACAACTCACCTGTCAAATAAACATTTGGGTTGTTTCCAGGGTTTGGGTTTTTTTTCTTTTGGCCATTGTGAATAGAGTTGTGATGAATAGTACAGACATATGTTTTTATTTCTTTTGAGTAAATACCTAGGGGTAGAAAGTCTGGGTCTTACAGTAAGTATACTTTTACTTTATGAGAAATTGCCAAGCTGTTTTCCAAAGCACTTGTGGTTTTCCATTACCACCAGAAGTGGACAAGACTTCCAGTTATTCCATATCTTCCCCAAGGATGGTATAATCAATCTTCTTCATTTTAGCCATCCTTGAGGGTGTGCAATGGTCTCACTGTGGGTTTTTATTTTTGTTTTAAGACTTTTTATATTTTGGCTGCACTGCAGGGGCTTCTCCCTAGCTGCAGCATGTGGACTTTGGATTGCAGGGCATGGGCTCCGTTGGTTGTGTCACACAGGCTTAGTTGCTCCAGAGCATGTAGAATCTTCCCAGACCAGGGATAGAACCCATGTCTCCTGCATTGGCAGGCAGATTCTTAACCACTGGACCTTCAGGGAAGTCCTCTCATTGTGGTTTTAATTTGCATTTCCCTCATGATTAATGGTGTCCAGAATCTTTTTCATGTCTGTTGACCATCTACATTTGCAAAGTGTGTGGTCAAATTTTTTGCCAAATTTTAAATTAGATCAATGGTCATGTTTTTATCAAATTGTAAGAGTATTATATTTTTTCTGGAGACAAGTCCTTTGTCAGATAGTAATGTGACATATTATCTCCCATTCTGTGACTTGCTTTGAGTTATTTTTTTAAACAGCTTTATTGAGATATAATTCACATACCCTCTCTGACTTCTCAACTGTGTCTTTTAAAAATAATTTTTAAAAGTTTGGCGATTTCTAAATTACCAATCTTTTCTTTTCCAGTTCAGGTTTTTGTGTTGTCACTAAGAAATCTACCTATTCCAAGCTTGTGAAGGTTTTCTCCTGTGTGTTCCTCCAGGAGCTTTATAGTTTCAACTTAACATGTATGTTTGTGATCTGTTTCACTTTCATTTTTGTTTATGGCATCAGTTAGAAGTTGAGGTTCCTCAAAGCTTTTTTATTTTAAGTAAGGTGCTAAACAAAGCACGCAGCAAGCTGTAGTTTGAAAGACCAGGTCACCAGCCAAGCCAGAAACGGTCAGTGATATCTCACCGTCACTTTGTTAAATAGATTATCACAGAATATAAAAGCCAGGGTTTGTGGTTTCCTGTGCAAACCTATTCCAGGTAGCACTGCTCTGACACACACTTCCTGTTGACGTCCATTCATGACTATTCATTCCCACCTTAGTGCTGATTAATGCAAAAAGTGATTAATACTGAACACAGTTTGGTAGGGGGAGGGGAGGTGAAGGAGGAAAAGGAAAATGCTCTTTGCCTGCTGCAGACACTGCCCAGGTGACCTAGGATTTGTTCAGTAGCCAGAGCTACTTTCATTGGGAGTATTTCCCTGCTAACTCACCCCAGTGTCCTAATCCCCACCGTTAAGAATCACCAGTGCTTAAGTGTGGTCCAGTGGGAAAACCACTAGACCGTTCAGGTATGACCTACATCAAATCCCTTATGATTATACAGTGGAAGTGAGAAATAGATTTAAGGGCCTAGATCTGATAGATAGAGTGCCTGATGAACTATGGAATGAGGTTGGTGACATTGTACAGGAGACAGGGATCAAGACCATCCCCATGGAAAAGAAATGCAAAAAAGCAAAATGGCTGTCTGGGGAGGCCTTACAAATAGCTGTGAAAAGAAGAGAAGTGAAAAGCAAAGGAGAAAAGGAAAGGTATAAGCATCTGAATGCAGAGTTCCAAAGTATAGCAAGAAGAGATAAGAAAGCCTTCTTC
>NW_011494753.1:840834-841500 GCF_000754665.1 Bison bison bison
GACATCACCAGATGGTCAACACTGAAATCAGATTGATTATATTCTTTGCGCCAAAGATGGAGAAGCTCTATACAGTCAGCAAAAACAAGACTGGGAGCTGACTGTGGCTCAGATCATGAACTCCTTATTGCCAAATTCAGACTTAAATTGAAGAACGTAGGGAAAACCACTAGACAATTCAGGTATGACCCAAATCAAATCCCTTATGATTATAGAATGGAAGTGAGAAATAGATTTAAGGACCTAGATCTGATAGATAGAGTGCCTGATGACTATGGAATGAGGTTGGTGACATTGTACAGGAGACAGGGATCAAGACCATCCCCATGGAAAAGAAATGCAAAAAAGCAAAATGGCTGTCTGGGGAGGCCTTACAAATAGCTGTGAAAAGAAGAGAAGTGAAAAGCAAAGGAGAAAAGGAAAGGTATAAGCATCTGAATGCAGAGTTCCAAAGTATAGCAAGAAGAGATAAGAAAGCCTTCTTCAGCGATCAATGCAAAGAAATAGTGGAAAACAACAGAAGGAGAAAGACTAGAGATCTCTTCAAGAAAATTAGAGACACCAAGGGAACATTTCATGCAAAGATGGGCTCGATAAAAGACAGAAATGGTACGGACCTAACAGAAGCAGAAGATATTAAGAAGAGATGGCAAAATACACAGAAGA
>NW_011494753.1:841817-842193 GCF_000754665.1 Bison bison bison
CTGTGTGGATCACAATAAACTGTGGAAAATTCTGAAAGAGATGGGAATACCAGACCACCTGACCTGCCTCTTGAGAAATCTGTATGCAGGTCAGAAAGCAACAGTTAGAACTGGACATGGAACAACAGACTGGTTCCAAATAGGAAAAGGAGTACGTCAAGGCTGTATATTGTCAACCTGCTTATTTAACTTCTATACAGAGTACATCATGAGAAATGCTGGACTGGAAGAAACATAAGCTGGAATCAAGATTGCTGGGAGAGATATCAGTAACCTCAGATATGCAGATGACACCACCCTTATGGCAGAAAGTGAAGAGGAACTAAAAAGCCTCTTGATGAAAGTGAAAGTGGAGAGTGAAAAAGTTGGCTTAAAG
>NW_011494753.1:842293-860760 GCF_000754665.1 Bison bison bison
CATGGGAAATAGATGGGGAAACAGTGGAAACAGTGTCAGACTTTATTTTTCTGGGCTCCAAAATCACAGCAGATGGTGACTGCAGCCATGAAATTAAAAGACGCTTACTCCTTGGAAGGAAAGTTATGACCAACCTAGATAGCATATTCAAAAGCAGAGACATTACTTTGCCAACACAGGTTCGTCTAGTCAAGGCTATGGTTTTTCCTGTGGTCATGTATGCATGTGAGAATTGGACTGTGAAGAAGGCTGAGTGCCAAAGAATTGATGCTTTTGAACTGTGATGTTGGAGAAGACTCTTGAGAGTCCCTTGGACTGCAAGGAGATCCAACCAGTCCATTCTGAAGGAGATCAGCCCTGGGATTTCTTTGGAAGGAATGATGCTAGAGCTAAAACTCCAGTACTTTGGCCACCTCATGCGAAGAGTTGACTCATTGGAAAAGACTCTGATGCTGGGAGGGATTGGGGGCAGGAGGAGAAGGGGACGACAGAGTATGAGATGGCTGGATGGCATCACTGACTTGATGGACCTGAGTCTGAGTGGACTCTGGGAGTTGGTGATGGACAGGGAGGCCTGACGTGCTGCGATTCATGGGGTCGCAAAGAGTTGGACACGACTGAACAACTGAACTGACGGACTGACTGACTGCTTAACACTCCAAGTTTCCAATGCAGTTGTTGCTATTAAGTCGCTAAATTGTATCCAACTCTTCTTCAGCGGGCACAGATTGGATCCCTGGTCAGAGAGCTAAAAAGTGAAGGACAGGGAAGCCTGGCATGCTTCAGTCCATGGGATTGCAGAGACAGACTCGACAGCAACTGAACAACAACAGGGAGCTAGGATCCCACATGCTGCATGGCAGAACCTAAAAAAAAGGAAAAGAATCACCATGAGAGGTAAACATAAATTAACTAAAATCCCCTGAAGGGCAATGGGGAAAGGAGGCTCTGGTTTCTTTACTGGATCCATGGACAACTTCAGAGGAAGGGTAAAACAGCCCCAGGGTGGGTAGAGATTGTATTGTGGGAGGAGAGGAAGAAGGAGAAAGTCTAGAACAAGGTACTGCTGCTGCTGCTGCTAAGTCGCTTCAGTCGTGTCCGACTCTGTGCGACCCCATAGGCGGCAGCCCACCAGGCTCCCCTGAACAAGGTACAGTGCTCCCATATTGCAATCTGATGTGCTGATGTAAAAATCAGAACACAGGGGCTAATAAATGACATCATTTTCCACTTTGTGAAAATTTTTTTGTATTTGTTTTTGGCTGCATCCGATCTTAGGGTTAGGTTGTAGCAGCGCACAGGCTCAGTAGCTGTAGATCGTGGGCTTAGTTTCCCTGTGGCATGTGGGATCTTAGTTCACCAACCAAAGATTGAACCCATGTCCCCCATATTGGAAGGCAGACCTTCCAATGGATCTTCTACTGGACCACAAGGGAGTCCCTATTTTGTGAAATTTCTTAAATGGAGAGTTTAACAGTGGCTCAACGTTGAGTCATTTACCTGACTATCCTTGTTCAGATTCTCCCAAGGCATCCTCCATATCTCGCTGCCATATTCATAAGCTTTAAAGCACACCTCTGAAGTGAGCTGAGAGGGCATCAGTGGAAAACCACACGTAACCATTCAGGGGCCCTGGGGTCTTCAGAAAACTTGAATCCCAGAGGCATGTGGGCAGCAGACCTCACCCACTATCAGTCTAGACTGTGGTGTAGTGGTTTAGTCGGTAAGTTATGTCTGACTCTTTGTGACCCCAAGGACTATAGCCTGCCAGGTTCCTCGGCCTATGGAATTTTCCAGGCAAGAATACTGGAGTGGATTGCCATTTCCTCCTCCGGGGAATCTCCCTGACCCAGGGATCGAACCCGGGCTTCCTGCATCTCCTTCTTGGCAGCGGATTCTTTACTGACTGAGCCGCCTGGGAAGGGGCTTCCCTGCTGGCTCAGATGGTAAAGAATCTGGCTGTAATTCGACCCCTGGGTCGGGAAGATCCCCTGGAGGAGGGCATGGCAACCCACTCCAGTATTTTTGCCTGGAGAATTCCCATGGACAGAGGAGTCTGGCGGGCTACAATCCATGGGGTTGCAAACAGTCAGATACGACTGAGTGAGCACAGCACCTGGGAAGTCCATCAATCTAGACTACTGACACTGGAAATGATTTGGGGGTAGTGGACACACCCTTAAGAAAATCTGCCAAAGACATCACTTTCTGGGTCATCCTTCTCTTAATTCAGCCCCTGTTCCCTTTATTGAGCTTTATCATTTTGTTGTTAGACTCCCAGAGAGTACACATCACATATATGTACAGTTTATTCACTAAAATGGGGAGAAAATTCCCATAACTTCAGAATGTCAAGTTACATCATCAAAGTTCTCTGTGTAGAAGTAGAAGTAAGTGTTGACAGTACTTCTTGTATGAGTTTAAAAAATTGGACAAATTTCACAATGTGGAGTGTCCTTTTCAGTCAATAGTATTGCTTCAGGCGACATAATGTTTCACAGATCTTTCCTGTAACTTCCAGAAAAGTCAGCCAGCCAGATTTGGTTTCAAACTTCTTTACAAACCCATTTTCCTACAAGAGAACAAAGTTAACATTTTAAAAATCAGTGGAGACTAAATTTGTTGGAATGAAAAGCAAATAAACTTTCATTTAATTAATGTAGGTAGTCTTCTCTATATTTTCACTGGTTTTATTCTATTCAGCCTCATTACCATTCTCTATCTTCAATTCCAGACCACCCTAGAGCAGTACTGTCCAACAGAAATATAGTGCAAGCTATATACGTAATCTTTTTAGCCACAGGTTTGTTTTTTTTTTTTTTTTTTTGCTGGATCTTTCTTATTTCCCCAAGCAGGGATTGAATCTTCTCCCCTGGAATTGCAACCATAGAGTCCTAACAACTGGACCACCAGGAAATTCCCAGTAGCCACATATTTAAAAGTAAAAAGAGGCAAAATTAATTTTAAAAATATAATCAATTTATCTAAAAATATTATGATTTTGGGACTTCCCTGGTGGTTCAGTGACTAAGACTTTGTGCTTCCAATGTGGGGGGTGTGGGTTTGATCGCTGGTGGAAAACTAGGATCCCACATGCCTTGCTGTGCATGGCCAAAAATAAATAAATACGTAGATAAGGAAACAAATAAATTGTGATTTCAATATGCAAGCATGATGGAAATAAGATATTTTACTTTATTGGTACTATATCTTTACTATCCAGTGTGTTTGAACTTACAGCATATCTCAATTCAGACCAGCCACACTGAAACTGTTCAACAGTCACCGGTGACAAGTGGCTACTGTATTGGATGGCATAGCTCTAGAGGGTAGAGAGTCTATCTTTCCCCCGCTGCCCCCCACCCTTCTTTTTCTTCTGAATGTTTGGGACTAAAATATGCATTTATTAAATAATTTTATTTATTGATTTGTTTTTGGCTGTGCTGTGTCTTTGTTGCTGCATGCAGGCTTTCTCTAGTTGTGGCAAATGAGGGGTAACTCTCTAGTTTCAGTGCTCAGGCTTCTCGTTGCAGTGGCTTCTCTTGCTGCAGAGCAAGAGCTGTAGGTGCTTAGGCTTCAGTAGTTGTAATATGTGGGCTCAGTAGTCGTGGCTCTCCAGCTCTAGAGCACAGGCTCAATAGTTGTGGCACATGGGCTTAGTTGCTCCAAGGCATGTGGGATCTTCATGGATAAGGATCGAACCCATGTCTCCTGCATTGGCAGGCGGATTCTTTACCATTAAGCCACGGAAGCCCCTGAAATAAGCCTTTATTTGTAAACTCCTTTGTGCTGAGAGTCATGAGGATGCAACAGTAAAGTCAGATTACATTCATTCCTTTTTTAATCAGACTTTTTTTTTTTTTTTAAGAAGCATGTAAACTGGACCCCCTGGAGTAGAAAATGGCAACTCAATCTGGTATTCTTGCCCAGAAAATTCCATGAATAGAGAAGTCCATGGGGTTGCAAAGAGTTGGACACAACTGAGCAACTGAGAATGCATGTACACATAAACTGGACACTGTATTTAATTAACTTTTGATTTATTATAGAGCACCCTCACTGAAAAGCACCGCTGAGCTTATCCAGCCTAATGTCCTCTCTTATTTTGACAAATGAGGAAACAGAGATCCAGAAAAAAATGTTATGTAAGTAAGGTTACCTGATTTCTTAGTACCTGGACCTGTACTGAAATGAAAGCACTGCTCTTTTCAATCCATAAATTTTCAAACCACTCCCAAGAAGATTAGAAAATTGTTTAAAACAATTTTTTTAGATGTTCATCTAGTAAAGTTCCATTTCTGGGGTTATAAACGTCTTCAAGTAGTTCGTAGTTCACAGTCTAGTGTGACTAACACGAAAGTGTAAACCAAACATATTTCTTTGACTGAGAACTCAGTAATGCTACGGAACTGTCTTTTGGAGCATCACCGGCAGCGAAGACTAACACCATTCAGAAGAGTTTTCCATTGAAAAGATTGCATAAGAAAGCCAACTTCCGCCTCCGTGTGAAGTGTGACATCATGCCTGGAGACGCTTGCTGTCACATGCTCACAGAGGGGACAGGCTGCTCCTGCTTTTCTTCCTCTTTCTCCTGCCTTTACACACTCGGGCATTTCCCACCCGTCCCAGGTGTGGGATCCACTTCAGTGTTCCTCTTCCTAGAATTTCTATAAACCCCGTACTGTGGGGGCAACTCTACAATGATTTTTATTATTACCACAATGATCACCATTATGATCAGGCAGTTAATGGTTAATATGTCACCCTCTTATATTTATTAAAGTTCTAAAGCAACAACAAAGGAAAAAAACTGACAATTCAGCTATATGAAGATTCTTTTTTTTTTAAGCTATAAGAAACTAAAATAAGAACAACAGACCAGGATACTATTTATTACACATTTGCCATGAAAGAGTTCATTCAAACATAAGAGGAAATCATCAAGCCCTCAATAATTTAAAAGGCAAAGGCTGTTCAGAAGATAAATATCAATCATGAGCAAGTATATGGGGAAAAAACTCCACATTATCAGCTCTTAAATTCACATTGTAATGGAATCTTACTGTTTTTTAGACTTATTAACTTGACCTTGTTAATAGAAGTCTATTAAACCCTCAAGATTATGTTTAATGGTTCCACCTAATGCTGATCAAGTTGTGAGCTTGTCCCATTGGTAGCAAAACTTTTGAAGGCAATGTGTATTCCAAAATGTATGAGTAGTGTGATTATAGATGAACCAATCATTCTATTATAGATGAACCAATCATTCTATTGTGAGAAGGTGATCATGAGGCAGCCTCCTTTTTTTTTTTTTTTTTTGAGGCAAGGAATAAGACTTTATTTGGAAACCCAGCTGACTGAGAAGATGGCAGACTTTAGTCTCAAAGTAACCATCCGTTGGGCCCTGGATACCAAGTTCTTTTCTAGTGTCAGAGAGAGAAGCAATGAGGAACTAAAGTCAAAAGGCAGAATGGAGAGGGAGGGGCAGTGAAAGGCAGTCTTCTTTTATGCTGTGGGGGTGGAAAACCATCTCCATGTTTAGTATTGAAGCATTATCTCTAAGAAGGAAAAACAGAAAACAACCCAAATGTCTAGCTGTTGGAAATTGCTTAAGTAAATTATGATGCATAAAAATGATGGGATAGTCTATAAACATTGGAAGTGTTAACATGGAATACGTAAGGCGAGTTATTTTAAAAATTCCTCTGACGGCTCTGATCACTCTGCTATGTGGGGAACAGAGCATCGCACTGCAAGCTTGGAAGCAGGGAAGCTGGGAGGAGCCTATTGACACAGTTAAGTGAGAGAAGACAGTTGCTCCAGTGTGCTGGGTGTGCAGAATCAGAATTTGCTGATGCGTCAAATGCAGGGTATGCACGGAAAGAGTCATAGAGGACTCCCAAGGGGAGAGAGCTGAGCTGGTCAAGTGGAAAGGATATTCCACAGATACTCCCTGAAGGAGCCCTCAGGGAGACCTGAACTACACTTAACCTTATTCTTCATTAAATGATTTTTAAATCTCAAGTTAAAATTCAAAAAGATATACAAGAAGAATCTGGCCCCCAAATCTATTTTATATATCAAAGGATATATAAAAAATTTTGAGCTTGTATTACCTCATTTTGGAAATGCCTTTGCCAGGCTGAACACTTGGTTAATCATCTACACGCCTGTGTAGGTCCTTTGATTTGCCCTCAATTTCACCAGACCATTATTGAGAGCAAGATGATCATAAGAAAATAAAACCTACTTTGCATAACACTTATGACTCAGACTTCAACATGCTGGTTACATGGAAAGCACCAGTTCTGATTGTACATTCCTACTTTCAAAGGGGGCTTTCTTTTGGTATTAGAGTAGTTTTAAGAATTTGCATATTTAAACTTTTTGGAATTTTCCATGTAACCTTCACAGTTGTATTATATCTGACAGTTTACAAAACACTCTTACAGAAAAGTTCTTTCAATTTTTAACGGTATATATTATTGTCTTTATTATACATTATGTGAGGTGAAGTGAAAATGTTAGTCCCTCAGTTGTGTCTGACTCTTTGTGAACCCATGACTGTAGACACCCAGGTTCCTCTGTCCATGGGATTCTCCAGGCAAACATACTGGAGTGGGCAGCCATTCCCTTCTCCAGGGGATCTTCCCCACCCTGGGATTGAACCCGTGTCCCCTGCATTGCAGGGGAATTCTTCACTGTTTGAGCCACCAGGGAAGCCCATATATTATGGAAAATATTATTTTATATTATATTAGGAATTTGGGTCTCAAGTGACTTCAGTAACTCACCCAAGATCATACTTCTAGTGAGTGGGAAAACCGGAATTTAGATCTCACTTTCAATGCCAGTTCATTCCATCACCCCATTAACAAATATTTGCTGGCTATGTTCTATACCACAGGCCCTGGGCCAAGCATGATGTATTCGGTGTGCATTAGGTAGAGGTGATTCCTCTCATGTGAAGCTGGAGGTAGAGTATCCTTTCCACTCGACCAGTACAGGGGCAGGAGAGTGTTTTACTGAAGTGGGCAAAAGCAGGAAAGCCACCTGGCTGCAAAGGAAAGGCAGTCCCAGGAGGTGAGATGAGTGTCTTCTCAGACACATTCTACTGGTTTTTAAGAACCAGGCTTTCCTCATGAATGCCAAAGACTGCTAAGAAAAAACTAATAATAATAGCACTGGCTCTCCTGTCAGATCTACGAGAGCCTTTTCATTTCTAGTATGTCACGCTGGCAGAGACAGGAGGAAGTAATGGTAAATGTGGAAGAGGAATAAAAAGTGACATGAGAAGCAGCAAAGAAAAGAAAGAAAGGAAGGGAGAAACAAGGGAGGGGGAAAGGAGGGAAGGAAGAAGGAAAGAAAAGCAGCTCAAGATGATAAAAATGAAAAAAGAATAAATCTCACTGGTTCCCCCCCACTCCCTTTAGGGCATCTGTTTTAGATGGTGGCTAATATCTAACTATATAGCTGGTGATATAATTTCTGGAGATTACACCTATCTATTCAGGGAAGTTGGGCTTCCCCAGGTGGTGCCGGTGGTAAAGAACCCACCTGCCAGTGCAGGAGACATGTGAGACTCGTGTTCGATCCCTGGGTGGGGAAGGTCCCCTGGAGGAGGAAATGGCAACCCACTCTAGTATTCTTACCTGGAGAATCCCATGCCCTACAGTCCATGGGGTGCAAAGAATCGGACACGACTGAGTGACTGAGCAGATATTCAGGAAACTTAGGTGATACTATGATGCTACTAATAATAATAGCCCTAAACTTGTATTGAGTTTACTACTTAAGAAGGCTTTCTTTCTTTCCTTGCTATTCTCTAGAACTCTGCATTCAGTTGGATATATCTTTCCCTTTCTCCTTGGCTGTCTGCTTCTCTTCTTTTCTCAGCTATTTGTAAGGCCTCCTTAGACAACCACTTTGCCTTCTTGCATTTCTTTTTCTTTGGGATAGTTTTGGTTACCACCTCCTGTACCACCCCCGAAAGATTAGTAGCCTTCTAGAATTTCTCAGAGACAATTCCATACCATCCACTAATTATCAATTCCAGGAACTTACAACATTTACTGTGAATAAGTTAAAAATTTTCAGGAATATTTCTTAATTTTGTGTGTGTTACAAATACAGTGCAAGCTCATATGTTGTTTTTGTTACTGTTGTTGAGTCACTAAGGAGACATGTGAGACTCGTGTTCGATCCCTGGGTGGGGAAGATCCCCTGGAGGAGGAAATGGCAACCCACTCTAGTATTACTAGTACTCTAGTGTCTGACTCTTTGCAACCCCATGGACTGTAGCCAGATAGGCTCCTCTGTGCATGGAATTTTCCAGGCAAGAATACTAGAGTGGGTTGCCATTTCCTCCTTCAAGGGATCTTCCTGACCCAGAGATCAAACCTGCATCTCCTGCAATGGCAGGCAGAATCTTTACCATTGAGCCACTCATATGAAGTTTGCCAACTAGGATTTCTCTACACATAGACCTCTGTGCTAGAAACCTTCCTGCATTCATTTGAAATCTACATAGCGTAATAGCTGCAATTCCCACCCATCCTTCAGTATAGCTCCCCACAGCACCCAGAAGAAAACATGACCAAATATCTTGCATGCTTTGTCCAGCCCCAAGTCAGGCTGAGTTCCAAGAAAAAAAGGTGATAGAGAAAGGAGAGTGATTGAAGGAAGCCCTTTCATTATGCAGAAAGATCTCAAACAAAGTGCAAAAGACATCAAGTAAAAGATTAATACGTGTGATTTCATCAACTTTTAAAACATTTATGAACACCAAAGACATCTATAGTTTTAAAAAGCAATCAACATATTAGAAGATATCCACCATATACAAGGGGCTTCCCAGGTGGTATTAGTGGTAAAGAATCTGCCTGTCAATGCAGGAGATGTAAGAGACATTCAATCCCTGGGGAAGATTTCCCTGAAGAAGAAAATGACAACCCACTCCAGTATTCTTGCCTGGCAAATCCCATGGACGGAGAAAACTGGTGGGCTACAGTCCATACAGTAGCAAAGAGTCAGACACGACTGAAGTGACTTAGCATATATAAATGCTAAACACAAAATAATTTGTGTTCAGAATATTCCAAGAATTCCCACAAATCAGTGAGAAAAAGACAAAAAATGGGAAAATGGACACAGGAGAGAAATAGGCAGTTCCCTGAATAAGAATTACAAATAGTCAATAAACATATGAAAAGATGCTCAATGTGAAAAGACACTAGTAATCAAGGAAACTGATTTTAAAAAGAATTAAAACAGCAAGACAGAAGACTGCCCTGGCAGTCCAGTGGTTAAGACTCTGCGCTTCTATTGTAGGGGGCATGGGACTAGGATTCCATATGCCACAGGGTGTGGACAACAACAAAAAGATAATTAGGTATGTATTTTTAAGCCAACAGAGTAGGGAAAATATGACAGACCACCATAACGTAATATTAGTCAGCTGGGATGAAAGGAAATGTGGTGTATTCCATCAAGCTGTGATAGGAGGGTAACTAGGTTAGAATCATTTAGGAGGATAAGCATCTACTAAGTTTGAAAATGTGTTGACACCATGACTTAGCCATTCTATATCCCAGTATTCACCCTAGAAAAGCACAGGGAAGACACGACTAAAGATATCCAATGAAGTATCGTTCATGAGAGCTCTGGAATAACTCAAAATAAATAACTATCCATCAGCTAGAAATGATCATTCAACAGCATTCACATACAACAGCATATATGTAGTACTCTTTTGTGTGTATGTGTGGCCATGTTAGGACTTCCCAACAATGTGGGAGACCCGGGTTCAATCCCTGGGTCGGGAAGATCTCCTGGAGAAGGACGGGATCTTAGTTCCCCAACCAGGGACTGGAACCCATCCCCCTGCAGGAATCTTAACCACTGGATCTCCGGGGAAGCCCTTGTGCTGAGCTCAGTCATGTCTGACTCTTTTGGACCCCATGGACTATAACCCGCCAGGCTTCTCTGTCCATGGGATTTTCCAGGCAAGAATAGTGGAGTGGGTTTGCCATGCTGTCCTCCAGGTGATCTTCCTGACCCACAGATCAAGCCCATGTCAAGAACTATTTACACAAACAATTTCTGAAAGGCTACCCATTCCAGTATTTTGGCCTGGAGAATTCCATGGACTGTATAGTCAATGGGGTCGCAAAGAGTTGGACACAACTGAGCAACTTTCACTTCAAATATTAGTATTAGTATTGTTAAATATTATTTAACAACTTATAATTTTTTTACAAAGAAGTGCTATGTATATTTTCTATAGATATATCCAACAAGCATTTTTTTTTTATTAATAGGGATGCTTTAATAATTGATAACAGTGGACAGCTTTGAGAAGAGGGGAGGCCAGGGATTGTGGGTTGAAGAGAGGATCTATGGGAAATCAGTGATGTAAGAAAAGTGAGCATTGAGTTTATTGGAATATCAAGAAAAGTATGTACATTCAGCCGGGACAGGCCCCTTATCAATGAGTTGTGTGGGGTTTCCCTGGTGGCTCAGACAGTAAAGAACCTGCCTGCAATGCAAGACACCTGGGTTCCATCCCTGGGTCAGGAAGAGCCCCCTGGAGGAGAGCATGACAACCTATTCCAGTATTCTTGCCTGGAGAATCCCATGGACAGCTGTATAGTCCATGGGGCTGCAAAGAGTTAGACACGACTAAGCATGCGTGATATGCTACAATTTGAGTTGTGATCTAGGACCCCTGCATGGTCTCAGTTTTTGAGGCATTGATAATAAAGTGAATTTTTATTTGGAAAATCTTGAATAGATTCTAGCTGGTGATATAGTACATTATGTTTTTTTAATCGCCAAGCTTTCATGGCCAGAATTTGGTATATTAGAAAACTGGGCGGGGCAGGGAGAGGGGGCAGGAAGCAACAAACTCGTAAAAATTTACACCTGTCTTTTGCAACATAATAAATACCTAAATATAACAGATTCTAATATCAACTCATTCTGTACTAATTCTACATTGTCATGACAACCCTGGCAAGAGCTCAGTCCTGTGGACTAGACTCTGAAGAAGCATTAGGGAGGTGCTTTATTAATCCCCCAAACTCACTTCTTCAATTTACACTGTAGGTATAAAAACTGAAACCTCAAGTGTTTCTCAGCTATAAAGTTTTAAGATTCACTGGAAATCGGCTAGAAATGTCTTTTTTTATTATTTTAATTTATTTGGCTGTGCTGGGTCTTAGTCGCACCATGTGGGATCTAGTTCCCTGACCAGGGATTCAAATCCAGGCCCCCTGAGTTAGAAGTGCAGAGTGTTAGCCACTAGACAACCAGGGAAATTCCTCTTTATTTTAAAATTAAAAAAAAAAATTTAAAACAAACTACTCAAAGAAAATATAATCCTTTAGGTAAATTTCTTTTTTAAATTACCAAAGAGACTTGCTATTTCAATTCCTATTTTAAAGTAAAGAACAAAGAAAAATACTTCCATCACACATACCCAGCCTCCATTTTGCTTTATCCACTCTCCTGTATTTTCTGTGATGAACTCCGCCACAAAGTAAGAAATGTCCTTGCACATGTCCATGTCTGAGGCAATACACTTGCCCAGAAGTTTCTTGGTAAGAATACCTTCAAAGGCGAATATGGTTACAATCCTGCCCCAGTTAACAATGCCATCTTCAAATTCCTTTTCCATCACTTGGTTGAATATTGTTCTGGCAGTGTCTACGGACACCACATCAAACTTATCCAAGCACTGCTTCAGAGTCCTTTCCACTTCGTCCTGGACAGAGGAAGCCACATCTTGTAACACCCTGGATGTTTTGCTTGGCTTGGATCCAGGTTGCTGTATCTGCAACACATATTTCAGATAGTCCTCAGCCAGCCCGTGAACGTAGCCAAACTCAGTGTCAGTCATCTTCTCCTGGCTGGGGAGCAGAGTCTTGAGCCTGCTCACCTGCAAGTGACCGAGACAGTCTGAAGCTCAAGCTTGTGGAGCCTGGTGAAACATGACACATGATAGTATCTGGAGGCCGGTGGAATTTCTGTTTGCATCATCTAAAGCTATCCTTCCTCCTGGTCGCTTTCAGGCGTGGGCTGCAAGTGAAAGAGAAAGTATAAAATGTGAAAGAGGAAAATATCTCAAAGACAGGCCACTTCCTCACCCTGTAAGTGATTAATGTAGTTTCAAAGAAGTGGAGGAACCAGAACCCTCCTGCATTGCTGGTAGGATTATAAAACAGTTTTCACGAACTTTTACTGTGAAATATTTGGCAGTTCCTCAAAAACTTAAATATAGAGACTTTTCTGGGGGCCAGTGTTTAATTTTCACTTCCAACACAGGGGGCGCAGGTTTTATCCCTGGTGGAGGAACTAAGATTCTACATGCCGAGTAGTGTGGCCAAAAACAAAGAAAAAAAGTTAAATATAGAATTTCCATATGACCCAGAAATTCCAGTTATAAGTATATGCCCAAAAGAAATGAAAATAGGGACCCCCACAACTCCTGACACACGAATGTCTACAGCAGCATCATTAGAATAGCCAAAAGGTGGAGACAAACCAAATGTTCATCCACAGACGAAGGGATAAATGAATTGTGGAATGTTCTTAAGCCACAGAAAGAAATGAAGTCCCCATACACTTTACCGCATGGACAAACCTCCAAAACAGGACACCCAGTGGAAGAAGCCAAAGGTAAGAGCTCTCCTACTGTATCATCCCATTATGTGAAAGAGCCAGAATAAGTAAATCCACAGAGAAAGAAAGCAAATGGTGATTGCTGGGGGCTGAGGGGAGAAGGGAGTAACTGCTGAGTAGGTACAGGTTTCTGTCTTGTGATGAAAATGGTTTGGAACTACATCGAGGTGGTGGCTGGCTGCGAAACATTGTGAAGATGCTAAACGTCACTGAATTGTACACTTTAAAATGGGTCATGTGGGGACTTCTCTGGTGGTCCAGTGGGTAAGACTCCGAGCTCCCAATGCAGAGGGCCCAGGTTTGATCCCTGGTTAGGGAAATAGATCTTACATGCCACAACTAAAACCCAGCACAGTGAAATAAATATAAAAAATAAAGGGAAGAAAATAAAATGGATCATTTTTACATTATGTGAATTTAACCTCCAAAGGAAAAAAGTTCAATATAGCCCAGTGGCTAAGCTGAATTAATGAAAATTTGGAATACAGATTAGCAAACGGCCAGTAAACAGGGCCTCTCAAGCACTGCTGAGGCAACACGGCGCTTGACACTTTGGTGCTCAGATAGGATGACATGGGAGGGAAGAAAAACATATCTGCTTCATTCCTCACATCCCATTTACCCTAGAACTTTGGTTTTTTAGGCAAATATTTGTTGCATAACAGATGAACACAAATTTTTTAGAAGTACTATCAAGAATGAAAAATACGTTTCCCAAGAGCATTAAGCAATGGGTTAGGTGTTAAACACATACAATTCTAAAGACTGCAACACGAGACACTTCTAGACAAAACTAAAGGGGTTTAGGACTTCCCTGGTGGTCCAGTAGCTAAGACTCTGGGCTCCCAATGTAGGGGGCCTGGGTTGATGCCTCAGTGGGTAAGGAGTCCACCTGCCAATGCACAGGAGATGTGGGTTCGATCCCTGGGTTGGGAAGATGCCCTGGAGAGAAGGGAATGGCTACCCACTCCAGTATTCTTGCCTGGAAAATGCCATGAACAGAGGAGCCTGGTGGACTACAGTCCATGGGGTCGCAAAGAGTCGGACACGGCTGAGCGACAGAGCACACACACAGGGAACTAGATCCCACATGCCACAACTAAGACCCAGCACAGCCAAATAAACAAATAATTAAAACAAACAAACAAACAAAAAGACAAAATCCTGCTATAAGCCAATACCTCTATTTCCTCTTATTTAAGTCAGCCAAATTGTCCAACGTGCAGATAGAATTTAGGGGCCAGAAGGAACACTAAACTTGGCGTCAGAGGACCCAAGCCTCATTCCCACCCAAATCTCTGTTCCCTTACTCAGTATGTGCCCAGGGTTTGTAAAATGCAGCCATGCGCAATGAACTCCCAGGGGTGAGGTATGCAACTGATGACCCGTGTAGCACCTGTGACCACAGCTGGCACAATGTGGGGGCTTCATCAGCCCTAATTCTCCATCAATCTTTACAGACTAATGAGAAATTCGGCTTCCCAATAAGAGCATAACTTCCTAAACGCTTAGGTTCAAGTGAATTGCAAATCTGTCATTCATTTAGCTTTGGCACCAGTTCTGGGAAACAGTTGGTGGAAACGGTGAAAGTGTTGGCTAAGAAGAGCCCTGGGGAACAGATTATATGGCAATGAAGGCAGTCAGGGCACTGTATCCCTGTCTGCTGGCAGCATCTTTCTGTCGACCGAGAAGCCAGGGTTGCTAATAGGCAGGAGTAGAGACTGGGAAAAAGAGTAAACAGTGCAGGGTCCCTAGAGAGATGGGATTCACTATTTTTGTTGTTGTTGTTCTATCCACATATGGAGTAACTTTAATTCTTCGCCTCAGTGTTTCTGAAGAGTGGCAAACAGGAAAAAAAAAAAAATCCCACATACCTTGTATTTCTGAATTATCTCCAAAGGGTTAAGGAGGATGGGAGAGCTGCTGCTTAGGGTGCTGGCTGAGAGGGACTTGTGGTGGCCGTGAAAATGCACCCCTGGGGCTTCCTTGGTGGTCCAGTGGTTAAGGCTCAGCCTCCGAATGCAGAGGGTGCAGGTCAGATCCCTGGTCGGGGAACTAAGACCCTATATGCCACAGGGTGTGGCCAAAAGTTTAAAAATAAATTAATTACTAAAATTAAAAAATAAAAAGAAGAAAGAAAACAACAATGCACTGTAAACCTTGTGCCACAGTGGTGTAATTGCTGTAACTGACCAAGGGCCCCACGGCTGGTCCTTAATCTATCGCCCCCATGACTTTGCACAGAGGTTGTGCTGCCTGCAGGCTGTCCCTGTCAATGACTGGTCAAGGCACGAGTAGGAAGAGCCATCCCTGTAGGTCAGCCTCCTTTGAAAGGTGGCTCGATGACTCCTCATCAGCTTTGTGAAGAATGGCTGAGACTTTGCTCCAATTGAGACTCTTCCTCCTGGGTCCTCCTTCCTCCTGGTTCTTCTTCAGCCCAGGCCAGCCCACACTGTGGTCTGACAGCTCCCTCCCGGTTCTCCCTCACAGGCATTCCCCCCTCTAAATCTCTCGCACATCTAACCCTCTCTTGGCATTTTCCGCCTAGAGTAATAGAACAAAGGAGCACACAGACCTGTGGTCAAGTCACTTCTCTGGGATTTCCCCTGGGGAGGTTCTTCCTCCCCTCCTCCCACCACCTGGGACAATGCCTCTTGGCCCACAGGAGCAGGAAGCCAAGTACAGCCAGCTTTTTCTCCTCAAATCATCCTTGAGCACCATAAGAACCATGGCAATGATGGGAAAATTTATTATAACCTGCCACCCCCAACCCCTGCCCAATTACATTCCTGTGGTGATGAGCATTTCTGGAAAAATAGTATGAGCAGGTGGTTTAGGAGTTACTGTACAGGGGACTTCCCTGGTGGTCCAGTGGTTAAGATTTTGCCTTTCAATGAAGGGAGTGCAGGTTCGAACCCTGGTCTGGGAGTTAAGATTCCACAAGCCTCTGGGCCAAAAACCCAAGACATAAAATAGAAACAGTGTTATAACAAGTTCAATAAAGACTTAAAAAAAAAGTCTGACTTTAAAGAGTTGCAATTCAGTCTCATAAGGTCAGGGTCTACCTTTTTTGCCCTGTCTTGCCAGTGTTCAAGCCTGGACCTAGGGAAGCCAGGGACAGATCTCTGTTGAATAAATAAACATGACCAATGTCACACCTGGAGCCAACTACATTTAGGGCTCTGGGTTCCTTATCTGGAATTGAAAAGAAATTGTTGTAAAAAGTCTTAAATATTGTAGTCTGCTTTAGTTTATTTTGCAGTATTTCCAAATAATCACTTTTCCAGGATAGGTAGAGGAAAGACAAAGTCTTTTCCAGAAAGAATTATTTGTATATAAAGTATGAAAAGACTGGAATGGGGTGTGTAGGTTTAAAAAACAATCACAACCTAAAAGTTGAGTTGTTTTATTCGGTGGGAATTATTAGGACTTCAGGCTAGGAAGTATCATCTTAAGTAACCCTGAGAGAACTGCTCCAAGGAGGTGAGGTGGGAGCCAGTTTATAGAAGTTTTGCAACAAAGGGAAGGTCAAAAGATTGTTGTTTGTTAAAGGAAAACCAGACATCTCAAGATAGTGCTTTTCTTTGTATAGGAAGATGCAAGAGTCTGGGCTCACTGAAATCATTCCTTTGATATGCACCCCAGGTATCTGGGACCAGTGTCCTGTGTTCTCTCATCCTGAGTTTCCTCAGGGCTTACCGGAGGGCATGGCTGCTAGATAGCAGGTGTTCTTTCCTTCTTAAACTCCTTCAGGCTCCCTGACTCTGGAAGGTGGCACCTGCTGATGACTGTGAAATTCTTATTTACTGATAGGGCAGGAAATGTCCCATTTCTCAGGTGTGTTGGGATGGAGGGCCATGTGGGACAGAGACAAGTAGCTGATCATGAAGCAGGTACAGAGACAGAAGGACGTATCCTTTGTTAATGCCACTGTGACCTGGGTTTGCATTCACCAGGCTCCAGGGCTTCCCTGGTGTCCCAGACAGTGAAGTATCTGCCTGCAATGCAGGAGAAGTAGTTGCATCCCTGGCTCGGGAAGATCCCCTGGAGGAGGGAATGGCAACCACACCAGTATTCTTACCTGGAAAATCCCATGGACAGAGGAGCCTGGTGGGCTACAGTCCATAGGGTCACAAAGAGTCAGACACGACTGAGCAACTAAACACACACACACACACACACACACAGGAACTACACCTCTGTGTCTATCTGTGGTGTTTATATAAATTGCCACATCTGTATACATATGTTATCTATTGCTTTCTAGGGAGTTCCCCAAATTCAGTGGCTTCAAACGATAATCATGCATTTTGCTCATGAAATGAACCTTGGGCAGGGCTCAGATGGATGACTGGTCTCTCCTCCATGTTGTCTGGGGTTTAGCTGGAGTGTTTCAAACAGTGGCAGCTGGAACAGCTGGGGTTGGCTGGGCATCTCTCTTCACGTAGTCACAGAATTTTTCTGTGTGGTCGGTCCAGCATGGCAATCTCAGATTGGTCATACTTCTCATGTGGTGGCTAAAGGTGCCAAGAGCAAGCATTCCAGTGACCAACATAGGAGTTGAATAGCTTTTTATAACCCAGGTTAGAATTCACAGAGTATCAGAACTTCTCTGGTGGTCCAGTGGTTAAGAATCCTTGCTTTGGAGGGGATTAGCCGGAACCAGATTGAATGGCAGCCGACGTGGGCATTGGCCACCGGCTGCAGGAATTCAAGCCTGACGTCTGGGTTAGAGTCCCCGGAGGCCGGCCGGGGATCTAGAGTCCTTACTTCTCTTCCAGAAATGGAACCAGCTCTCCTACCAACTCAAGGGTCTAGATTTCCTCCCAGGACCAAGGGATCCTAGACTCTTAACTCGACACCCTACACCAGCTTCACATAAGGTCCCTGGATCTGAGCTCTAAGCTCTGATCTAGGCCCTCAGTTTATCTTCTGGACCCAGGCATCTTCCAGGCTTCCAATTCCTGTTCAAGACTAAGAGGCCCAAGGACAAGTCGCAGCAAACCAAACTGGAGTCCAGACTCCACTGGGGAGGAGGCACCAGGAATCTTCTGACCCAGGCAACCAGTCTGCTTCTCTTGACAAGTCTGCCCTTGGTCCCGAGCCTGGAAGGCCCTTTGGGGCCAGGAGACACTGGATCTTCCCCTCCATTTCTGCCCAGGGTATGTCACCTAGTTCACTACTTATACTCCCAGGGTCTTCTTCATGGCTTCATACACCACGTAGCTGATGCCGCCTGCAGGCAGCACCTTCAGTAATGTGGGGGTCATGCCTCGGTACAGCCCTGGCCAGCCCTGCTGGGCCAGGATCCTCCGGAAGACTCCACACATGGTGGGGTTTGAACCCTCCACAGTGTCTGTGGGGACAGAGGCAAGCTCAGGGCCTGGGCCAGAGATGACTTGGCATCAAGGGGCGTGGGTGGAGAGTGGGGAGCTGGAATGTTGGGAGATGGGGACTGAAGTGAGGAGCAGAGGGTCTGGGGTGTTACCTGAAAAGAAGCTTGGAAGCCTTTTAGAGGAAGTTGGTCAGTTTATGGAGAGTGAGAAATTTTCAGGATTTGTTTTAGGGAACATCTTAGAAAACATTGCAACTTCAATATTCATTGGAAGGACTGATGCTAAAGCTGAAGCTCCAGTACTTTGACCAACTCATTGGAAAAAACCCTGATGCTGGGAAAGATTGAGGGCGGGAGGAGGAGGAGGCGGCAACAGAGGCTGAGATGGTTGGATGGCATCACCAACTCAACAGACATGAGTTTGAGCAAACTCCAGGAGATAGTGAAGGAC
>NW_011494753.1:860860-900852 GCF_000754665.1 Bison bison bison
GTTCAAGACTAAGAGGCCCAAGGACAAGTCGCAGCAAACCAAACTGGAGTCCAGACTCCACTGGGGAGGAGGCACCAGGAATCTTCTGACCCAGGCAACCAGTCTGCTTCTCTTGACAAGTCTGCCCTTGGTCCCAAGCCTGGAAGGCCCTTTGGGGCCAGGAGACACTGGATCTTCCCCTCCATTTCTGCCCAGGGTGGTGGACAGTGTCACAGACGACAGACTGACCAAGCCACTAGGGTCCTTCATGTCCCTGCCTGATTTCAGCCAGAGACACTTGAGCATCTAGGAGAGAAGAAGGCCAGGAGGAAGCTCTCCACGGGCCTGGGTTCACACCGCCCCTGCCAACCCCTCTGTGAGACCCCCACCTCATAGACAGCCAGGTCGGTGCAGGCATACGGGATGATGCCAAGCATGTTGGGGAGGTACCCACGGTAAAGGGCGCGGGTGCCCTCCTGCTCCAGGATCTGCCTGGCGCAGTCCGGCAGCCCCTTGTACTGGCCGGTCCGCCGCAGGGTCAGCCGCGTCTTCAGCACCTGGGGAGGATGAGGAGTGAGGCAGCTTATTTGAGCTAATCGCCTCAATGACTCTCCAGCACAGGAGGCAACTGCTCAAGAATGCACATAGCTGGGTTTCAAACCCAGCTGCCTTGGCCTGTAAGTGCTCTCAACCCAAAGGGTGAGGGAGGGACTTCCTCGGCAGTTCAGTGATTAAGACTCCATGCTTCCACTGCAGGGGGCACAGGTTTGATTCCTGGTTGGGGAACTAAGGGGGCTTCCCAGGTGGCGCTAGTGGTAAAGAACCCGGCTGCCAACACAGGAGACGTAAGAGATGCAGGTTCAATCCCTGGGTCAGGAAGATCTCCTGGAGAAGGAAATGGCAACCTGCTTCAATATTCTTGCCTGGAGAATCCCATGGACATAAGAACCAGGTGGACTACAATCCATGGGGTCGCATAGAGTCAGATACAACTGAAGCGACTTAACATCCACACACGGGGAACTAAGATCCTGCATGATGTAAGATACAGCCAAGAAAATAAATAAAACTAAAAAAAAAAAAAAAATGGATGAGAGAAGTGATGTGAGCTGGGTGGAGACTGCAGTGGCCCTAACCCAGCCAAACTCGCCCTACCTGGACCTCAGGTAGGCAGATCTGCCAGTTTTCCCAAAGAAGCCAGAAACTGAAGTTTTTATGAAATGCCCAACATCAAAATGTTGGCAACTCAACAGCTGTGCAAAAGACAGCACACCGTGTATGGTAGGCAAAATTCTCAGGTGGTCCCCATGATTCTTGTCCCCATTATACACATGCTCTGTTTAATGGCCTCCTTTGCCCTTGAAAATGGTCTACACCTGTGAGCATGATGGACTGTGACTCTCTTGGATCAGGGTACACAAAGGACAAAGGCAGAGAGATTCTGCAGATATAATAAAGCCCCTAACCAGTTAACTTTATTTATTTTTTAGATTTTTTTAATTGGCATGTAATTGCTTTACAATGTTGCCTTAGTTTCTGCTGTACAGTGAAGTGAATCAGCTTTACATGTACATATATTCCCTCCCTCTTGGATCTCCCTCCCACCTGCCCCCCATCCCATCCATCTCGGTCATCACAGAGGTGAGCTTCCTGTGTCACCAGTTGACTTAAGTTAATCAAGAGAAATCATCCTGAGTGGGTCTGACTCAATCAGGTGAGCCCTTTAAAAGAGTCTGAAGAAGAGATCGAAGGATCAGAAACACTCCTGGATTGGTTTTTTATATCTTGGCCATACTTCTCGGCTCACAGGATCTTAGTTCCCCAACCAGAGACTGAACTCAGGCCCATGGCAGTGAAAAAAGTGTGGAATCCTAACCATTACACCGTCAGGGAGTTCCCTAGGGTTGGTCTCAAACAAACTGTTATGGAGAGGACCGCAGGGCAGGGAACAGTGGGTAGCCTCCAGGAGTTGAGGACTCAGTCTACAGCCGTAAGAAGCTGAATGCTGGTAACAACCAGGGAGTTTGGCAGAGGACACCCAAGCCTCAGATGGGTCCATTGGTAGCCCCACCGACTGACACCTTGATTTCCACCTGATCAAATCCTGAACTGAGGACCCGACTAGTCAGTGCCCAGACATGACCCATGGAAACAATGAGATAATAAATCTGTATCATTAAAAAAAAGAATCCTTGCTTCCACTGCAAGAGGCACAGGCCACTGCAAGAGGCACAGGTTCAAATCCCTGGTCAGAAAACTAAGATCCTACATGCTGTACAGCCAAAAAAAAAAAAAAAACCCCGAAAAGAACTCACACAGTATCATTTCTATACTAATCTAGTTGTACAATTATTACATGACTGCTCAAATTCAAGGAAAGGAAACATAGATATTTTTATTGATAAGAAGAGTGTCAAGAATTGGTAGCCATGTTTTAAAATTGCCACAGCATGCAACTCACATGCAAGGTCACTTATAGGCACAATCACGTACAATTTAACCAATGTCACTCTCCTACACGACTTAGTGACTGAACAACAACAATACCCTCCTGCCATCCTTTGGACTGGGAAAGCAGGGAGGCAGTTCAAATCTTTGAGTGATCCAGGAGGTCCTTCAAAGTCACCTTGCTCACCTCTATAACCATCAAGTTACTAGAGGTCTGAGAATCCTCTGAAAAGTAGACCCTCCGAAGACAGAGGTGTTCTAAGTGGCCTGAAGCACAACTGCCTGAATATTTCATTTCATTTCATCTCCCTCCTGACCTCAGAGATCTTATTAGGTCATGAGCCTACCTCCTGCTATGACCCAGAAGGAGAGAGCAATGACTGACAGTGGTGGAGTTTTGATGGGGAATCTGAGGGGAGAACCCTGAAGCCACCCTGGCTGACGAGTGGCCAGAGGAACCCAAACTCCGGGACGGGGGGCCCATGTGCGTGACTTCAGGGAGGGGCTGCTGAGGTCACACTCTCTTTTCTCCAAATGCAGACGTTGGGAGGAAACTTGCTGCGCTTTCAGCTGCTTCAAAGGAGGTGGCCCGGGGAAACTCCCAGCCTGGCTCACTCTTCAGGTCCTCTGAGCTTATCATGACAACTTCCTTTTTCCACGCCTCTTCCTTTTTTCACACCAAGCAGAGAACAATGGTCTTCAGTGGGAATGCTGTCGTAACACAAAAGGGAGGGGGGAATAGAAGTCACCTGCGTGCCCCCCACCCCCGCATCATCTCCCTGGGTCTGGTGGGGCCAAGCCTTGATCATCAGAAAGCACAATGGAAGCTTGTCCGCACTCTGTGTCAGGAAAAACGAGTTGCTCAGTATGACAGGGCTCCCAGCGGAAGCTTGGTTCCTAGCCAGGAGATCAATATCCAGGAAATGCTATGAGCAAAATAAGCAGGTGGGACTTCCCCCAGTTCCCCTGTTGAATTTGGAGACAAGGCTGAAAGTGGGCCCTGAAGAGAACAACCATTGTGAACCAAGGAAGCTGAGAGGCAGAGAGGGAAGACAGCAGGTGTCATAAATGCGGCTTGTGGGGGTGGGTTTTTGACTAACATTGTAGAGGCTACAAAGGAGATAGAGGTGAAAAGAGGAGAGGGAAAAGCCAAAGAGAGGTTGATTTTTTTTTTTTTGGTCTATTTTGGTGGGCTGCCGTCTATGGGGTCGCACAGAGTCAGACACGACTGAAGCGACTTAGCAGCAGCAGCAGCAGCAGCAGCATGGCATGTGGGATCTTAGTTCCTCCACACTGAATATTCATTGGAAGGACTGATGCTGAAGCTGAAGCCCCTATACTTTGGCCACTTGATGCAAAGAGTCGACTCATTGAAAAAAGACCCTGATGCTGGGTAAGATTGAGGGTGGGAGGAGAAGGGAACAACAGAGGATGAGATGGTTGGATGGCATCACCGACTCAATGGAGGTGAGTTTGAGCAAACTCTGGGAGATAGTTGAAGGAAAGGGGAGCTTGATGTGCTGCATTCCATGGGGTCACAAAGAATTGGACAGGACTCAGCAACTGAACAACAACCAGGGATCAAACAGTCCACATGTCCTGTGCAGTGAAAGTGCAGAATCTTAACTACTGGACCACCAGGAAAGTCCCAGCAGAGGTTAAAATTATAGATGGTCGCACATAAGGTAGAATGTCTGAGTGCAACATGTCCTGACGTGTTGATTTGTGATACATCCCTTTTGCACACCTGTGTGCACAGGTGCGTGCCCAGACCCATTTTCCCTTACCCTCTCTGAATCTCACTGGAACACCCATTGCTCATTCTGCTCACCAAATGAAGGGCTTCGTGTTGACTATGAAGAGGAGCCCAAATCCTGGAAGGGTCTTGGTGCTCTGATTTGACTTCCTCTCACCCCAATTCTGCCCCCTGACCTGACTGTGTGATGTGTTCTCTTGTCTCTAGGAACTTGTTCTTCCAGCTGTCTCCAATGGCAGTGGCTTTTTTCTTTCATGCACGTGTCTTCAAACCTCCTCCATTTTCCACATCCGGTGAAAATAAGCCTTTCCCACTCACCTGAGCCAGGAGAAATCTCAGCATGTGTTCCCATGGGACCCTGTGCCCGTGCACATCTCCTGGTACACCTTATACTGAAGCTGTGCTGCTGGCTGGTGCCCTTGGCTGGTGGGTCCCCAAGGAAGAGAGCTATTTATCTTTGACATGCAAGACACACATGGACTGGATTCTACTATCATCATTGCCAGTAACACCGAATATTCGACCAATTGCCCGCTTCACAATCAGAGTGATCCTGGGGCTGAAGCTTTGTTACTATGTCTGTGAAGTTTTACTTGGCAAACTGAAAGTAAAATTATCTTTTCTTTCCTCAAATGTCACCTTGGGAGAAGTATAAGAGAAAAGCCTATTTGAATAAGACCTTCAAGTGATGTAGGCAGAAGGACTTGGACTTTCTTTTTTTAGAAAAATCAGTTGATCAGTTGTGCCAACTCTGCGACAACATGGACTCTAGCCCACCAGGCTCCTCTGTCCATGAGATTCTCCAGGCAAGAATACTGGAATGATTGCCATTCCCTTCTCCAGGGGATCTTCCTGATCCAGAGATAGAACCCAGCTCCTGCATGGCAGGCAGAATCTTTACCATCTGAGCCACGAGGGGCTGAAGCTGTATTACTATGTCTGTGAAGTTTTACTTGGCAAAGCAAAAGTAAAATTATCTTTTCTTTCCCCAAATGTCATTTCAGGGGAAGTACAAGACAGAAGCCTATTTGAATAGGACCTTCAAGTGATCTGGGTAGAGGGCCTCGGACTTTCCACTCCCTAAATGGAATGGCCGTAAGACAAAAAGCAAATGCAGGAAGTGTGCTTGGTGAGAGCAAGTGAAACTGGGCCCCTTAAGGGCAAGTCTCTGTTGGAAAGGCCAGAACTCAGATTCCCCCAAAGAGCAAAGGACAAACAGCCCATAGCCACTCACTAGGCTAATTGCTCAACAAATTTTACAAAGCGCCCACCATGCACTGGCCCTGCCCTGGAGCTGGGGATGGGTATGCAAGGAGTTTGTTTCATTAACACAGGTGTAAAGGGATCTCACATAAAACCACTGAAAAATTCAAATGCAGAATAAGTGCCTTGAGACTCTGAGACGTGAAAGTTCAGCCTGAAGGAGAAAGTAAGGACTTCCCAGAGAAGGCTTGGATGTGGCCATACTTCCTGCTTTGGGAAGGAAGTTGGTAAAAATGAATGAAGTCCATGTGCAGAAAGGAGGGGGGCTGACAGATGGTGAGAGGGTCCCCGTGGCCTTCCAATCCTCTGTTCCAGTTGTTCCGTCCCTGTTCAGGTATCTGAGACATCTCAGGGTGCTTCCTATAAATTCTTTTTTAAAAAAAAATTATTGTTGGCTGCTCTGGGTCTTTGTTGCTACATGCAGGCTTTCCCTAGTAGCAGCGAGAGGGGGCTGCTCTCTAGTTGGGTGGGGTATGTGGGCTTCTCAATGCGGTGGCTTCTCTTGTTGCGGAGCACAGGCTTTAGAACATGCAGGCTTAGTGGTTGAGGTACATGGGCTCAGTAATTGTGGCTCACAGGCTTAGCCCCAAGGCATGTGGGATGTTCCTGGACCAGGGATTAACCTGGTGTCCTCTGTGTTGCAAGGTGGATTCTTTACCATTGCACCACCAGGGAAGCCCAATAAATTCTTTTTCTTGTCAAAGTTAGAGTTGTTTCATGGAAGGGCTTCAAACAAATGTATTTCCCCAACACAGTGCCAGCAGAAGAGTAGGCTTTGCCTCTGTTAAGAAGTTTCCTGAAAAAATGGTCCAGATTAAAGTGTCCTAAGAAACACAGTTCATCATCGAGGGAGGTGAACAGTGGCTGCCATGAGCTAGATGCATTTGTGAGTGTTAGGTCCAGTGTTTCTCCCTTTCCAGTGTGGAACGGTGGTCTCATGACCTCCATTATTATTATTATTATTTTTTTGGTTGCACCGGGTCTTGATTGCTGCATGCGGGATCGTCTATCCTTATTGCAGCAGCATGCGGTCAGTCTTTAGTTGTGGCATGCGGGATCTGGATTGCCCTGACCAGGGATGGAATCCAGGCCCCCTGCATTGGGAGCACAGGGCCTTAGCCCCTCCCCTGCCTTTAAGGATACCTCCCAGTGGGCAGTGAGGGAGAAGACTCACTCCAGAAAAAGGCTGTGTTCCTTCATACCCAAAGGTTTCTGGGATGTTCTTTTGCTCCGCTGCACCAGGAAGCAGGAAGATGCTCTCTTGCTTGAGGGGGAACCCCCTGCACCCTGGCCTTAGTCAGAAGTCACTGTGGCATCAGCCATGAGCAGATCTCTCAAAGGAGAACAGATTCCCTCCCCTGACAAAGCCACTGACTCTGTGGGTTTTCTTCTTCAAGGAAAGGCTATAATTAGTCCTTGGAGGCCCAAGGCTCTTAGAGTTCAGAGAGCATGGATCCAGCAGTAAAGCCCCACCCCCACCTTCCAGCAGGGACACAGCCCAGATGAGAGAATGGCCCTGGGGCCGGAAAAGATGTTCTCAGATCTGGGTGCTAGTCCTGGCTCTGCCACTCACTTAAACCCCTTTACCTTCCAGAAGCTTCTATGGCTTAGTGGACACAGGGGAGGAAGGGGAGGGCAGGATGAATTGGGAGATTAGCACTGACATATATACACACTGTGTGCTCAGTCGTGTCCGACTCTTTATAACCCCATTAACTGTGACCCCGTGAACCCCTCTGACCATGGGATTCTCTAGGCAAGAATACTGGAGTGGGTAGCCATTCCCTTCTGCAAGGGATCTTCTTGACTCAGGAGTCAAACCCAAGTCTCCTGAGTCTCCTGCATTGGCAGGTGGATTCTTTACCACTAGTGCCACCTGGGAAGCCCCTAGAATGATAACACCTACCGTTATAGATGTTGTGGGGATCAAACTCTATAACCACATTCCATAACCAGCAGCTCCATGTCAGTGTGAGCTGCTTCTTTGTGCTCTCAGGACTCTGGGATTTGAGTGCTCCTAACATTTTCCCTCCTTCACAGTAGATTTTGCTGCAGGGCTCAGTGACCTTTCATTGCCTGGAACCAGAAGAATCCATGCACTGGGAGTGCCCAGGCCTGGTTTCTTGGCCCATTTTCCTTATTGGGCCTCAGTTTTTGCACCTGAACCCTAAGAAGTCTTCCCTGGTGGCTCAGTGGTAAAGAACCACCTGCTAAGGCAGGAGACATGGATTCGATCCCTGGGTCAGGAAGATCCCCTGGAGAAGGAATGGCAACCTACTCCAGTATTCTTGCCTGGAGAATCCCCATGGACAGAGGAGGCTAGTGGGCTATAGTCCATGGGGTCGCAAAGAGTAGGACACAACTGAACAACTAAACAACAACGTAAGAATGTTGGACCAGAACGTTTTCAGATTTCCTTCTACCTCCACAAATTCTTCAATCCTTATCTTAAATCCTTATAAGGCCTTATTAGCCTCCTAAAATAAGTCAAGTAGTGGCTACTCTAATAAAAAGGTGGGGGCAGGGAGAAGTCGGGAGAGAGATGAAACAAGCTAGGCAAAAGGCTGGAAATATGTGAAGCTGGTTAAGGAGCACTTGGGAGTTCTCTATTCTCTTTACCTTATGTATGTTATTAACACCATTTTTCTATGCTAGGGTTTCTCGTGTGGCTCAGTGAAGAATCTGCCTACCAGTGCAGGAGACATGGGTTCAGTCCCTGATCCAGGCAGATCCCCCATGCCTTGGAGGAACTAAACCCATGCACCACAAATATTGAGCCTGTCCTCTAGAGTCTGGGAGCTGAAACTACTGAGCTCATGTGCTGCAACTACGGAAGCCTGTGCGCCTAGTGCCCGTGCTCTGCAACAAGAAAAGTCACCAAGACAAGAAGCCTGTGTATCACCACCAGAGAGTGGCCCCTCTCACTCAAACCAGACAAAGCTCGCATGCAGCAATGAAGACCCAGCACAAAAATAAATACAAAGTTTTAAAAATTCTATGCTAAAAAATGTTTTTTTGTCTGTTTTTTTTTTTTTTAATAAAAGTTCCATTGAATTTGAGTGTCTCTATGACCTTTATTTTCTGGCACCCTCGAGAAGTAACCACCCTAATAACAGGTACCTTCCAAAGGAAAGCCCCTCTCTCTGTCACCCTTGGCATCCGCATCTCCATCCCTGAGACAGACAACTTCAGCTGCTATGCTGCTCCAGCGTTAGAAAAGCCTGGGGACTTTCCAGAATCTTCAATTCCCACTTCCCATTTCTCAAGAGATGAACTATCACATTTCTAAAGAAAAAAGTCACAAACCGGGGAAAACTCAAATCCAGGGTCAGCCAAGTTAGAGGATTTAAGGAAGTCTCCCAGGGGAGCTGCTCACTGGTGAACTGGTTGCAGTTTGGGGTGAGCTGCTCAGCTCTTCCCTCAGCCTGAGAGGACTTGAGGTCACTCCCCATTGCAAACCTGGCTGGACTGGCAAACCCAAGGGCACGTGCTGCTCTCCCCAGCCCAGGAAAGGGCTCCCAGGGAGATGCCTGAACCTCTTCCCTCGGGGGAAAAAAGGGTTTTCAGGATTGCTGTTACTAGTCACTAAGTCATGTCCAACTCTTTGCAACCCCTTGGGCTGTAGCCCACTGGGCTCTTCTGTCCCTACTATTTCCCAGGCAAGAATACTGGAGTCGGTTGTCATTTCCTCCTCTTGGGGATCTTCCCGACCCAGGGACTGAATCTGAGTCTCCTGCATTGACAGGCAGATTCTTTACCACTGAGCCACCTGCTGGCAGGATTACTGAAACTAAAACAGAACCCCAGGACTTGATCCCATGGGCTACAACTAAGACCTGATACAGTCAAATAAATATTTAAAAAAGAAAAAAAACAGAACCCTAAACAGAAGGAGGGCAACCCCAGCCCACCCGCCCTCTCTGGCTCTGTGCGCTCCCTGCCCAGCAAGCAAGCCAGGGTTGTAAGGGCCACCTACTGGCTCCTGCCCACAACAGGTGAGTTTGCATCTACCTTGAGGAGTTGTGCACCTCTGCACAGCCCAGGAGGGCGGTCTTTCCAACCACGGGATTGCAGGCAGGCTGCAGATGGTGCCTGCAGCCAAACAAGCCTCCAGGGTTGCTGGCAGCATAAGTATCAGTTCAGATTTTACCAGATTTTCCCCTATGTGTGTTTAATGCAAAAAAATAGCCATGAACCTAGACCTGAATAACATAGGTTTTTTTCTGGCCCAGGAAGAGGACACTGGTGCCAGAGGAGGATTATGAGGAGAGGGAGGGGAAAAGAGTGCTGTGTTTACTTAATATCATTTCATGGAATATTTACCAAATATCCACTATGTACCTGGTTCTGAGCTGCGTACTGAAGTTAGAGAAAGATCAGACAAGCCCTGCCCTCAAGGAGTTCCCAGATTAGAATAAGTAGCAACAAGACAGATGATGTTCTTGTTGAGTGGCTAAGATGTATATGACTCTTTATGACCCCGTGGACTGTAGCCCACCAGGCTCCTCTGTCCATGGGATTTCCCAGGCAAGAATACTGGAGTGTGTTGCCATTTCCTTCTCCTGGGGATCTTTCTGGCCCAGGGATTGAACCCACTGTCTCCTGTTTAGCAGGCGGATTCTTTACCAATGAGCCACCTGGGGAGCCCAAGACAGATATAGAAGCTATTAAAAAAGAAAATAGATGGAGAAGGAAATGGCAACCCACTCCAGTATTCTTGCTTGGAAAAGTCCATGGACAGAGGAGCCTGGAGGGCTGTAGTTTACAGGATTACATAATTGAGCATGTGTGCATGAGGGTGGAGGGAAATAGGTTGGTAGCAATAAACTGGTAGAACTAAAAAAAAGAAACGAAAAGAAAATAGAAAGCGGTGAGTGTCAAGGAGGCATAGATGGTGATACAAAAATGCTTAAAAGGAAAACAAATATTTTTTGAACACCCAGCATGTGCCAGAAAGGATGCCAGAAACCTTGAAAACCTCATTTCATTCAAAGCTCATAGAAGTATCAACTCTATTCCACTGGGACGGAATCTGACCGCTAGAACCTGACAGGTCACACAGCTAGAAGCATCAGAGCAAGGAGTGACACCGGCATGGTCTGAATCCAAAATACATAGATAAAATGCTGCCTGTAAGTTTTTCTTACATTCACATACACACATAAATGAAGATATGTAAACATTTGTTAGCTCTATTCATCATGACAAACACATGAAGTGTCAGTTTTGTTCCGGATCATCAGGGCTCCTTTGTTGCTGGATTAGGCAAGCTCCTAGTCCAGACCTACCTCCACTGGCCTCCGTAGATCGCCACCTCGTGTTTCCAAGTGGGACTGCAGTCGAGGAACAGAAGCCTTTGCCTAGGTTTTGACTGTGCCAAAGCCTTTGACTGTGTGGATCACAATAAACTGTGGGAAATTCTGAAAGAGATGGGAATACCAGACCACCTGACCTGCCTCCTGAGAAATCTGTATGCAGGTCAGGAAGCAACCATTAGAACTGGACATGGAACAACAGACTGGTTCCAAATAGGAAAAGGAGTACATCAAGGCTCTATATTGTCACCCTGCTTATTTAACTTCTATGCAGAGTACATCATGAGAAACGCTGGACTGGAAGAAGCACAAGCTGGAATCAAGACTGCTGGGAGAAATATCAATAACCTCAGATATGCAGATGACACCACCCTTATGGCAGAAAGTGAAGAGGAACTCAAAAGCCTCTTGATGAAAGTGAAAGTGGAGAGTGAAAAAGTTGGCTTAAAGCTCAACATTCAGAAAATGAAGATCATGCCATCTGGTCTCATCACTTCATGGGAACTAGATGGGGAAACAGTGTAAACAGTGTCAGACTTTATTTTTTGGGCTCCAAAATCACTGCAGATGTTGATTGCAGCCATGAAATTAAAAGACGCTTACTCCGTGGAAGGAAAGTTATGACCAACCTAGATAGCATATTCAAAAGCAGAGAGATTACTTTGCCAACACAGGTTCGTCTAGTCAAGGCTATGGTTTTTCCTGTGGTCATGTATGGATGTGAGAGTTGGACTGTGAAGAAGGCTGAGCACCGAAGAATAGATGCTTTTGAACTGTGGTGTTGGAGAAGACTCTTGAGAGTCCCTTGGACTGCAAGGAAATCCAACCAGTCCATTCTGAAGGAGATCAGCCCCGGGATTTCTTTGGAAGGAATGATGCTAAAGCTGAAACTCCAGTACTTTGGCCACCTCATGCAAAGAGTTGACTCATTGGAAAAGACTCTGATGCTGGGAGGGATTGGGGGCAGGAGGAGAAGGGGACGACAGAGGATGAGATGGCTGGATGGCATCACTGACTTGATGGACCTGAGTCTGAGTGAACTCCGGGAGTTGGTAATGGACAGGGAGGCCTGGCATGCTGCAATTCATGGGGTCTCAAAGAGTCAGACACGATTGAGCGACTGAACTGAACTGAACTGAATATCCAGAGAAGGGGTTCCCTGGTGACTCAGATGGTAAAGAATCTGCTTGCCAATGCAGGAGTTAAACCAGTTAATCCTAAAGGAAATCAACCCTGAATATTCATTGGAAGGACTGATCCTGAAGCTGAAGCTCCAGTACTTTGGGCACCTGATGCGAAGAGTTGACTCATTTGAAAAGACCCTGATGCTGGGAAAGATTGAAGGCAGGAGGAGAAGGTGATGACAGAGGATGAGATGGTTAGATAGCATCACTGACTCAATGGACATGAGTTTGAGCAAACTCCAGGAGATAGTGAAAGACAAGAAACCCTGGCGTGCTGCAGGCCATGGGGTTGAAAAGAATTGGACATGACTGAGCGACTGAATAACACCAACAATATCATGTGGAAAGGGCTGCAGTGCCCATTACCAATGATTTGGCTTCAGTTGGAAAAATCCAAGCCCCTGGCAAGGGCAATAGCAACCCTTCTTGGGGAAGCACCTGCAAGTCTAAGTGGCTATCTCTTTTGTTTACAATAAAGTCCTTTGTATTTTCAGAAATCCCTTGTCTGTCACAGCTGTTTGGGAGGCACCAGAGATTTGGGAGGGAAGAGGTTGTCCTTTGAGTTGTTCACAGTCTAGAAAAGAGATGGCCAAGTGCATGAGCATTGTAATCCCATGTGCCAAGTGCTCTGATAGAAGGGAACACAGGGCAGGTTGGAGAGCCTCCCCACTAGATTACCAGGGAACTGGCACTCTAGCATGTGTAGGAGTTTATCAGGCTGAGAAGGAGGCGTGGAGAGATAGGGTGTGAAAGAGAATAGACAACAGGGGCCAGCTCAATATCACCCAGTGCCCTACAAATGGAGCCTCAAAAACCAGGGGAAGAAAGGGGAGCAGTGGTCAGGGGCCCCAGTCATAGAGTCTTAAGTCATGCTAAGAAGAGTAGTACTTATCCTGTGGATAGTGGGGCTTGAAGTAAGGCACTGACAAAATCAGACTTGCATTTGAGAAAAAACATTTCAGGAACAGAGGAGACTCTGGATGGGAGAGGACTGGAAAGGATGAAGGCCGGGTAGGATGCTTTGGGGTTTTTCCTTTTCAATATTCATTTTTAATTATTTGGCTACAACAGGTCTTTATGGAGTCATGCGGGATCTAGTTCCATGCTCAAGGATAAAACCCAGGGGCCCTGCATTGGGAGTGTGGAGTCTTAGCCACTGAACCACTAGGGAAGACCTAGGATTCTTTTGTAATTTTGTAATGCTTGTGTGGGCTTCCTAGGTGGCGCTAATGGTAAAAAACCCGCCCACCAATGTAGGAGACAGAAGAGACACCCTGGAGCGGGACATGGCAACCCATTCCAGTATTCTTGCCTGGAGAATCCCATGGACAGAGGAGCCTGGTGAACTACAGTCCATAGGGTAGCAAAGAGTCAGACACGACTGAGCATGCACACACACAATGCTTGTATAACTAGGAGAGAGATGCTCGGGACCCAAATAAAAGTAGAGCTCCTGAGGATGGAGAGGAAAGGATGGGGGAAAGGCATTTGTGAAGCAGACCAGCAATGACTAGCGACAGGGGGATGAGGAAGCTGGAGGCGCACAGGAGGTAAAGGACACACTCTCAGACACCCAAGAAGGAGGGCGTGTCTGGTGGAGAGGAGGAGAGTTGCCCAGGACATGCTGAAGGAATATCCAAGGGAGGCAGTCCAAGGGGTCTGCAGCTTAGGAGAGGTGTACTTGGAGCTGTGTATAAGAGAGTGTTCATAGCAACTTATTCATGATAGTAAAAAACTGAAACAACTCAGATATCCCCCAACAGAGAAGAGATAAACAGATTTAGAATAGTAGTTCTCTTAGGAAGGAGGCTAAGTGATTTGAAAAGACACTGGGAAGCCCTTCGGTTTGCTGTAAGTTTCTGTCTTGATCTGAGTGGTGATTACATAGGTTTATACTCTAAAAATTCCTTGAGCTGTATACTTAAGCTCTCAGAGGATCATGCATGTTAGGTCACTTTAGTCATATCCAGCTCTTTGCGATCCTATGGACTGTAGCTGACCAGGTTCCTCTGTCCATGGAATTCTCCAAACAAGAATACTGAAGTGTTGTCATGCCCTCCTCCAGATATATATACATACATGTATAAAAATATGTACATTTATATACACATGCATACATATATATGTGTGTATATATTATTGTTATGTATATTATTATAGATATATATACACACACATGAAATGTATGCATATTTACAACATGTGTACATACATGTATCAATTATTTTATTATATATATTATTCTCTCTATATATATTATCCTGGAGATATATATATATATATATATATATATAAAATAAGGAAAAAAAGAATACACAGTAAAAAAAAAATAGTGAAAGACTTGGATGACCACTTTGCAATAGAGAATACTAAAGGGCCAATGCTGCTGCTGCTGCTAAGTCGCTTCAGTCGTGTCCAACTCTGTGTGACCCCATAGACGGCAGCCCACCAGGCTCCCCTGTCCCTGGGATACTCCAGGCAAGAACACTGGAGTGGGTTGCCATCTCCTTCTCCAATGCATGAGAGTGAAAAGTGAAAGTGAAGTCACTCAGTCGTGTCCGACTCTTCGTGACCCCATGGACTGTAGCCCACCAGGTTCCTCCGTCCATGGGATTTTCCAGGCAAGAGTACTGGAGTAGGGGGCCATCGCCTTCTCCAAAAGGGCCAATAAATAGATATAAAGGTGTTTAATTTCACTAATCATCAGAGAAATGGAAATTAAAACCGTTCACTCCCACCAGAATGGCTAAAACTTAAAAGACCAACAATACCAAGTACTGGTACAGATACAAAGCAGCCTCTACTCTCATAACCTTCTGATGGGAACATAAACTGATACAATCACTAGTGTGCTGGATTTGTTCCAGTGGATAACATGCACACCCTAAGATCCAAAAATTCCACTCTAAGGTATGTCTCCAGCAGAAATGAAGGTGTGTATAGAACAGCAGAGGTGCTAAAGAATACCCGCAGTAACGTTATTCACAATCAGCAAAAATGGAAATAATCCAAACGCCTGTCACAGTAGAATGGATAAATAATCTGTGGTGCATTTATATGAAGGAAATCTATGCCACTTTGTAAGTGAACTGCCTACAGCTACGCACAACAACCTCGATGAATCTCACGTGGACACAACTGAAGCAGAGAAACAAAACATAAAAGGACATTCTACATGATTCCATGTATACAGTGCTTGAAACAGGCAAAACCAAATGGTAGAATTTAGGGCTGCATTCCTATGTGGTAACAAGAAAAAAAGAAAAGGCAGGGACGTGGTTTACATAAAAGTCAGGCTGATGGAGAGAGAGGATTGTAATTAGAAAAGGCTTGGGGGAGGAAAATTGAAGCTGGAGGAGGCGATGCTGGCCGACTGAGGAGGTTCTATTTCTTGAAGTAGGTGTTGTTACTTGGATATTTGCTTTATAATAATCCACGGAGCTGTGAATTTATATTTTATGCACTTTTTTTTCTATGTGAGTGTTACATTTCACAATATTTTTTAAAAAGAGACAAAAATTACTGGGGGGAAAATACAGTATAGAGGACTCCACCAAGCAGAGAAGAGAGAAGGGCATCAGAGAGATGCAGGCCTTATAGAGCCCATGCCACGGTGGGCAGGAGGGTTGTCTGATGGCCCCCAACAAAAAAGGGAGCAATGGGAGATGAAGCCAGGACAATTCCAGACCAGATTGTGCAGGACCATGAATATAGCCATATGTGAGCCTGTGAGGCTGTGCTACACTCAGCCAAGAGGGCAAGGGGTCCACCCTGCGTGTGCCGTGTCTGTTGGAGGAAGGGAGTTCTATTTTGCACAAAATTGCACCTCCTCAGGACTTCTCTGATGGCCCAGACTTAACCCAGCAGGTGGTTAAGATTTCACCTTCCAATGCAGAGGGTGTGGGTTCGATCCCATATGTCTGGGGGTCAAAAAACCAAAGCATAAAACAGAAGCAATATCGTAATAAATTCAGTAAAGACTTTTAAAATGGTCCCCATCGGAAAAAAAGAAACTTAAAAAAGTTCCACTTCCTGGAAGGGACAATATCTCTTCATATTATTTTCTCCTGTAAGTCTGAAGTTTTCTTTTTTCAATATGGTTAAGACAAGGGACTTTACTCTGGAGGTATTGCCACATGATAATGTGCACCAACATCAGACTCCTCAAGTCTGTGCAACACCCACTTCCCGGCCCAAGGTGAGGGCTCCTAAAGAGAGCCTTTGGCTTCTTGGCCATCCTCTGCCCCTCTGCATCTGGGAAGCATTCATCAAACATCACAGTCACCAACTCACGGGCTCTTTGCCTCCACTCAGCATCATTACTGAGGCGGGCACAGATGGCAGAAGAATTAAGCCATTATAGTCATTAGTGGAATGTGGTGACCTCACAGGTGGGGCAGGTCCCAACTGTTCCAAAACACAGAACAAGGAAAGGCCATACTGTTGGCAGAGATTTTACAGGGGCAGGCTTTGTGGACAGTGGGGTCAGAGGGACCAGCGAAGAGTCTGACATGAGGAGTAAGCCCTGCAACTGTCCAGGTGAGTTTCCTCAATCCCACCTCCCACCCCACTCCATTGCACTTTAGCTTCTCACTGCAAAGGCCTTGTATTGGGGAAATTCCCTGGGGGTCCAGGGGTTAAGAATCCACCTTGCAATGCAGGGGGTGAGGTTCAACTCCTGGTCAGGGAACTAGGATTCTACATGCTTTGTTCAGTTGCTCAATCATGTCTGCCTCTTTGTGACCCCACAGACTGTAGCCCGCCAGGCTCCTCTGTCCATGGAATTCTCCAGGCAAGAATACTGTAGACGGTTGCCGTTTCCTCCTCTAGGAGACCTTCCCAACCCAGGGATCAAACCCATGTCTCTTGCATCTCCTGCCTTGGAGGTGGGTTCTTTACCACCAGGGCCACCTGAGAAGCCCTTCGTTTAGTTTACCCTCATCCTATGATTGTTTTTACTCTTGCCTCCTTCCTTCTTGACATTTCACATACAGTAGCCAGAGAGATCTTAAGATCTGTATCAGATCATGTTAACTCTCAGCTGAAAGTACTTCAATGATACACCATTATACATGCCAGGGGCAACTTAGCCCTTTTGGCACAACAAAGTAAAAAACCAGCACAGCCTCCCACCACCCAAATAAAATAAATAAATATGACTTTTAAAACAGGTCTGGTATTGGCTGAATATCTCCCCTTTATTAGATGGGTAAAAAACTAAGTATAAGCAAATACCCTTCAAGTCAGCAGGAAGGTGAGCAGGAAGCCATGCTATGTTGACCATTCCTCGTGAACACATCAGCACCTGCTAGGCTCTCAGCTGTCCTCTTTCCTCACTGTGGCTCTCTGACTCCCATTGGCCCCAGACTCCCAGACAAGTAAGACTTAGGGGGTCCTGGAGCATTGACGGGCTTTAGCAACAAGGCAGTTTGGCTGCCCCCTTCTCCTCTGACCTCAATCTTTCCAAGCATCAGGGTCTTTTCCAATGAGTCGGCTCTTTGCATCAGATGGTGAAAGCATTGGAGCTTGAGCTTCAGCATCAGTCCTTCCAATGAATATTCAGGCTTCATTTCCTTTAGGATTGACATGATAGCAGAAGAGGTGGGAGACAGGCATGTAACTATGCTTCATCTAGTTGGAGTTAACTGCTCCACACTTTACCTGGTGGATCAGACAGTAAAGAATCTTCCTATAGTGCCAGAGACCTGGGTTTGATCTCTTGGAGATCAAACTGGAGAGGGGAGTGGCAACCCACTCCAGTATTCTTGCCTGGAGAATTCCATGGACAGAGGAGCCTGGTGGTCCCAAATAATTGGACACGACTGAGTGCAGAAAGTGAAGAAGAACTAAAGAGCCTCTTGATGAATGTGAAAGAGGAGAGTGAAAAAGTTGGCTTAAAGCTCAACATTCAGAAAACTAAGACCATGGCATCCGGTCCCATCACTTCATGGCAAATAGATGGGGAAAAAGTGGAAACAGTGGCTGACTGTATTTTTCTGGGCTCCAAAATCACTGCAGATGGTGACTGCAGACAAGAAATTAAAAGACGTTTACTCCTTGAAAGGAAAGTTATGACCAACCTAGACAGCATATTAAAAAGCAGAGACATTACTTTGTCAACAAAGGTCTGTCTAGTCAAGGCTATGTTTTTTCCAGTAGTCATGTATGAATGTGAGAGTTGGACTATAAAGAAAAATGAAAAAGAAAAAAAAAAAGAAAGCTGAGTGCTGAAGAACTGATGCTTTTGAACTGTGGTGTTGGAAAAGACTCTTGAGAGTCCCTTGGACTGCAAGGAGATCTGCAAGGAGTCCCTTGGACTGCAAGCAGCTGCTGCTGCTGCTGCTGCTGCTAGGTCACTTCAGTCGTGTCCGACTCTGTGCGACCCCATAGACGGCAGCCCGCCAGGCTCCCCCGTCCCTGGGATTCCCCAGGCAAGAACACTGGAGTGGGTTGCCATTTCCTTCTCCAATGCATGAAAGTGAAAAGTGAAAGCGAAGTCGCTCAGTCGTATCCGACTCTTAGCAACCCCACGCACTGCAGCCCACCAGGCTCCTCCATCCATGGGATTTTCCAGGCAAGAGTACTGGAGTGGGTTGCCATTGCCTTCTCCGGACTTAGCAGCAGCAGCAGCAGCTAATACATTTTGCATGACGGTTAGGAAGATGAGGCATAAGTACCTCAAAATGAAACTCAGTCATGTATAATTACCATGTAATGAAAAGAATATAATTTTAAATTATTTAATTTAAAAAAATGTCTGCATTGAGAGTTAGTGATCTTCCATTAAGGATAAATCTTCGTGAAACATATGGCTTATAGTGGCCTAGGGGTCTCACTTAAACCTCACCAAAGGTGAGTTCAATTAGAAGTTCATTTTAGTTTCAAACTTTATCAAAGCCTTGACTTTGTTAATAATTTCAATAGCTCATCTCTCTCATTTTAAGCCCTTCAGGCTCCATTACACCTAATTGTCTCCTGGATTTGAACCTATTGAAGTCTTTTTTTTTTTTTTTTAAACCCAGGTCTTTAGACAGAGCAATATTTTAATTACACAGAATGCTGTAATTTTTTAGTTCCCATTTTCTAGTCTCTGTTATTGTCACCTATTCATCTGCAAATGCTTAGACACGGCTACTCTTTCCAGGATGAAGAAGCCAGAAACTATTCTGACACTGTAATAATCTCAAACTAGACAGGTTTTTCTCATAGCTTAAAAAAAGTGTGTGTAGCGGAGAGTTGTGTTTCATAAAGTTATCTTTTGAAATATGTTTACTCTGTTTAATGTTCTCATATTTTTAAAAAATTTATTTTCTATACCTAACAACTAATTTTAAAATTTATTTTCTATACCTAACTTTCTCTTTTTAAAAATTTCTGGTCACACTCCCATGGCATGTGGGACCCTAGTTCTCTGACCAGGGATTGAACCCACATCCTCTACATTGAAAGGCAGTGTCTTAACCACTGGACCACCAGGGAAGTCCCTGTTCTTACATCTTTATAATGAGAGGCCAGCAACTCAACCTACAGAAGTGGAAGCACAGAACCCACCCCACATTCTCCCACTCCTCCAAGCCCCCCGGTCTATGGGGGCTGTGCAGGGGACACTGGAATTCTAAGGGAGCTCCCTCAAAACTGGGGTACAAATGGGGTCGATGGACCAAATGGTATAAAAAGGCTGGAGGTGAAGGTAGAGACGGAGATGCAAATAGAAGGGGAATATCCTGGACTGAGGGAGCCCCAGCAAGGATGGAAGTAAATTTCAGAATATGGGAGGTGAGAAGCAAAAATCCCATGGAACATTCCAGGGGGCAGGTTGAGAAGCAGGATAGGGGGCTCTGGTCTCCCTATGCTCTGGTCTCCCTACCCTCTGTTTTCCTGGGACATTAAATGTTGCTTTGTATCTGGGGCATGCATGCTAAGTCACTCAGTCGTGTCCAATTCTTTGGGACCCCATGGACTGTAGCCCACTAGGCTCTGTCCATGGGATTCTTCAGGTAAGAATACTGGAGTAGGTTGCCATGTACTCCTCCTGGGGATCTTCCTGACCCAGGGATTGAACCCACGTCTCTCATGTCTCCTGCATTGGCAGGCTGGTCCTTTACCACTATCACCACCTGGGAAGACTTCTGAATCTGAGGGAACCAGAAATTTAGGTTAGCTTATGTGATGACTGGTGGCAACCCATTCCAGTACTCTTGCCTGGCAAATCCCATGAATGGAGGAGCCTGGAAGGCTGCAGTCCATGGGGTTGCTAAGAGTCGGACATGACTGGCAGACTTCACTTTCACTTTTCACTTTCATGCATTGGAGAAGGAAATGGCAACCCACTCCAGTGTTCTTGCCCGGAGAATCCAAAGGACGGGGGAGCCTGGTGGGCTGCCGTCTATGGGGTCGCACAGAGTCGGACACGACTGAAACGACTTAGCATGTGATGACTGAGCAGCTTGTTGATACAGAAGCCTGAATAGTATTCTGGTGAGGAGACCAGTGGACATTCAGACAGTACCCCTGAAGCAGAATTTTTCAGCCTATTTGCCTAATACCAGCTCTGTGAGCAGTCATAGCATAAGAGTTAAGAGTCAGGGGCTAGTCTGTTGCTGCTGCTGCTGCTAAGTTGCTTCAGTCGTGTCCGACTCTGTGCAACCCCATAGACGGCAGCCCACCAGACTCTCCTGTCCCTGGGATTCTCCAGGCAAGAACACTGGAGTGGGTTGCCATTTCCTTCTCCAGTGCATGAAAGTGAAAAGTGAAAGCGAAGTCGCTCAGTCTGTATGGGTTCAAATCCTGACTCTGCTGCTTGTTAGCTGGATGTCCCTGAGTTACTTAACCACCTGTGACTCAGTTTCCCTATCTGTAAAATGGGGATAATAATAGTATTTCTTCTACAGGGTTGTTGTGAAGATTTCATGATTAACACACGTGAAGATCCTACAACAGGGCCTGGAACATAGTAAGCATTCAATTAATACTAGCTACTATTGGTATTACTGTTTCCACTCTCTTGGTTCAAGATCCCGACATCTGAAACATCCCTCATAATTCTTCCTTCCTCCCCCAGGCTCCTCCAAATTCCTACCCACCTTTCTTTACCCCTGGACACCAAAAGTCCTTATTCACTCATTTTTTCTTACAGTAGCTGTAGAGTTCCTATCAGACAGAGCCTGATTACTTCACAAAGAAGCTATCCTGTTGCCTAAACAATAAAAGAAAATAATAATACATTGGATTTCACCAATTTTCAGAAAATATTCAAAAGATATTATTAAGAAAATGAGACTTGGAGGAAAAAGTAGACAGAATGCATATATCTGACCAAGGACTTGCACGCAGAATACACTAAGAACTTTTATAACTCAGTAACAAGAAGATGAACAGCACAACTTTGAAAAATGAGCACAAGACTTAAATAGGCATTTCACAATAGATCGACAGCTGATTAGCACATGAACAGAAGCTCGACATCATTCCTAGGAATGGAAATGCAAACTAAAACCACACTGAGAGACTTGGCAAGGATGTGAGAAAAGGGAATCTTCACACACTGCTGGTGGGACGGTAAACTGGTGCAGCCTCTACAGAAAACAGTATGGAGGCTCCTCAAAAAATTAAAAATAGAACTACCATCTGATCTAGCAATCTCACTTCTGGGTATATATCCAATGAATGAAATCACTGTCTGGAAGAGACATCTGCACTCCCGTGTTCATTGTGGTATTTATTCACAATAGCCAAGACTTGGACACAATCTAAATGTCCATTGAGAGATGAATGGATAAAGGAGATGTGGTCTATACATACAATGGAATATTATTCAGCCATAAAAGGAAGGAAATCCTGCCTGCGCAACCACATGGTTGGGGCTTGAGGGCATTATTCTAAGTAAAATAAGTCAGAGAAAAACAAATAATGCATGATCTCTCTTATATGTGAAATCTAAGAAATAAAATCAGCTTCCTAGAAACAGAGAGTAGATTGGTCGCTGCCAGGAGCTGGAGGCAATAGGAAGATGTTGCTCAAAGGGTACAAACTTTCAGGTACAACAATAATAAGTTGCAGCATGCAAACTCTTAGTTGTGGCATGTGAACTCTTAATTGGCCCAAGTGGATCTAGTTCCCTGACCAGGGATTGAACCCAGGGACCCTGCATTGGGAGTGTGGAGTCTTAACCACTGGACCACCAGGGCATGCTGCAACTAAAGATCTGGCATGCCACAATGAAGACAGAAGATCCTGCATGCCACAACTAAGATGTGGTGCAGCCATATCTTAATAATAAACAAATAATTATAAATATTTTTTAAAAAGAAGTTCTGGAGATAATGTATAACACGGTGACTATAGTTAATACTACAATATTTTATACTTGCAAGTTGCTGAGGGTACATTTCAAGCATTCTCACCAAAAAAAGGGGGGAAAAGATAATTCTGTGAGGTGATAGAGATGCTAATTAACTCGATTGTGAGAATCATTTATTTCACAGATATGCATATATCAAATTGTCACATTGTACACTTTAAGTATATATTACTCATTTGTCAACTGTACCTCAAAAATGGAAATAAAACACTTTGAGAGATTACCTGTCAATACCCTCTAGCATGGCTGAATTAAAGGAAACAAAAAAGATGAAAACAAGTGTGGCAAGGACATAGAACAAGTGAGACCTCATATACTCCTGGTGGGACTGTAAAATCGTACGGTCATTTTGGAAAAGAGATTGGCAGTTTCTTATGAAGTTAAACATAAATTTATCATCAACCTCACAATTCCACTGCTTGCTATTTTACTCAAGAGAAATAAAAAGATAACCATGCAAAGAAGCATACTCAGCAGCTTTATTCACAACATCCCCAAACCTGAAACAACCCAAATGTCCATCAACAGAGGGATGGATAAAAGAAATGGTACATCCATGCAATGGGACACTGATCAGCCATAAAAACGGATTGCCAATACATGCAAATCCAGGGAGACTTTTTAACGCGTTACGCTAAGTGAAAGAAGACAAACACACAAAAATTACACGCCATCTGATTCTTTCATAGGAAATTCTTGTACAGGCAGAACTCATAATAGCACAGACAGCAAATCGGTGGTTTTTTGGGGCTAGAGTCCAGGAACTGACTGCACAGGGGCACAAGGGAACTGTTGGAGGTAGTGGAAATATTCTATAGCTTGCTGGCAGTTACATGGGTTTCAAAACTTGTAAAAACCCACTGAACTGAAAAGAAAACAAAAAAAAAACCACATCAGATTGTATGTCTAAAATGGGTGCATTTTATTGTATGTAAATCTTACCTCAGAAAACTTGATTTTTCTTTTTAAAAAAAGCAGCCAACCTCATTTCTTTAGCAACAGAAAAACCAGTTCTAATTATTTAATTTTTTTAAACAAGTAAACTAGATTGGATACCTCTTTGTCCCAAATACTGTGAAGACATTCACTACTTTTAGAGAGAACTCTGACATCCTGAAGCTGTCCTTAGAAGCTTTGTACTACCTCCTCCTGCCAGCCTCTCTGCAACCATCTGATGCCTGCTTCTTTTTACTCCTGATGCTTCAGGCTACCCTAATCCTCCCTCCTCTCCTCCAATACACCCCCTTCCCTGCCTCAGGGCCTCTGCAGGTGCTGTTCCCTCTTCTTGTGTGGTCTTCTCCTCCTCTGTTCATTTGGCCTACACTCCAGGCTTTAGTTTAGAAACAACTTTCTGCTCCTTTATGTAATTTTTTCTTCATGCAATTTGTCATATTTTAAATTATACATTGATTTATGTGATTATTTGTTCCCTGTCTGTTGCCCTAAAGGGCATAAAGGGCAACAATAGTGTCTGACTGTCTCATCACTGGATGCTTGAGGCTCAGCATTGTACCTGGCACTTTAGAGGCTTAAGAAGATATTCTTTTTTAAAAAATTAATTAATTAATTAATTAATTTGGGTGTTCTGGGTCTTAGTTGCAGCATGCAGGATCTTGGATCTTCATTGCAGCATGTGAGGTCTAGCTCCCTGACCAGGGATGGAAGCCAGGCCCCTTACACTGGGAGCTCAGAGTCAATCACTGGACCGGTAGGGAAGTCCAAAAGATATTCTTTAAATGTATGGATGAATGAATAGAGGAGGGTTTTTATTTTTATGTTTGTGTATCTTTTTTATCATACCAACTTATGTGTAAAGAGGTACCTTCCACTTAACATAAAGAGTCTCATACTAGAAATTCCATGGGAAACTGAAGCTAGTCCTTACTTGCATTCTTTCAGGCAGAACATATAAACTGGACAGCTTTCCTTGTGTAGGAAATGTAATATCACAAGTTGATCATGTACTGATCCCCTCGTCATAATCCCCCGATATTGTTCCAAAGTGCTGAGTTGCTTGGTTTAGCATTTCCACAGTCTTTCTTTATCTTAGCTTTTAAAAACAAAAATGTACTTAAATGAATGATTTTGCTGGCTGCTTCCATACTGCTTCATTCAAAGTCCAAGATGGAATTTAGAAAGAGAACAAATAAAATTGTATCTTAAGTGCAAAGTACATGTCTGAGTATCCACCAAATCGATACACTCAATCCAGTGTATTTCTTCCAATTCCATGGATTCTCCATTGGACCCCTCTTGAAAGTGTCAGTAGTTTTCATGAACCACACAGAACTGTCCCTTAGTTTCTCTTCTACTCTTTTTTAAAAGTCTTTATTGAATTTGTTACAATATTGCTTCTGTTTTATGTTTTGGGATTTTTGGCCAGAAGGCATGTAGGCTCTTAGTTCCCCAACCAGGGATTGAACCTACATCCCCTGCATTGAAAGGTGAAGTCTTAACCACTGGACTCCCAGGGAAATCCCTCCCTAATACTCTTAACATAACCAACTGCCTAGAAAGTATCATTATTGTCATTCTGTTGCCAAGTTGTGTCTGACTATTTGCCACCCCATGGACTACAGCATGCCAGGCCTCCTTGTCCCTCACCATCTCCCGAAGTTTGCTCAAGTTCATGTCCATTGAACTGATACAATGTTGTTCAACCATCTCATCCTCTGCCACCCTCTTCTCCTTTTGCCTTCAATCTTTCCTAGTATCAGGGTCTTTTCCGATGAGTCTGCTCTTCGCATCATATGGCCAAAATATTGGAGCTTCAGCAGCAGTCCTTCCAATGAGTATTCAATGAAGTGTTTTTAAAATCTAGGCTTTATTACCTTTTAGGTATGGTGAAGTCAACAGATCAGGAGACAACTGCCTCTGAAAAAATAGTTACACCCACAGATCCCAAGAGAAGGAGATGTGGCAGACCATGGGTGACACACAGAGAAGCCTCAGAGTCAGTCTGGGCGGCAGAGGGAGTGAGGCGCAGTTTGGACAAGAGCCTTCACTGGGGTCTCCTCAGGAAGTGACAGATGACACAGGCAAAGAAAGCTGAGGATTGGCTGGTTTAAATAATCTCAGCTGATGCTGGGCATATTGGGGGCTGTCCTTAGACACTTGGGGCCTTGCTCCTGGGTGATGAGGGCAGGTAGATAACCATCTGGAGTGGAAGAACCCAGTAAAGGAAGTGCTTAGGGGTACAAGCTCTGGATTGGTCTACATTTGAAAGGTCCACTCCCAGGTGAGTTGCTTACTGTTTCTAGGAATGGCTAATCCCACGGAAGGGCAATCTCTCCAGGGCCAGCAGGGCCCCAAGTTGTCAGAGTATCAAAGAACAACAAACAGAAGATGTGACTAATATAAGAAGCAAGCTGAGTGTTTGGTCTGAAGGAATTCCCCAGATTAGTCCTTCAGTTATTAACAGACACACACACACACGCACACATACAGAGGAAGCAGCTCCTGGGCCAGGGTTATTGAAACAGGTGCTCAGGACTTCCCTGGTGGGGATGTACAGGGCAGTGGGGTGGAGTACATTTCAGAGATATTTCTAAGGCAGAATCAGTGAAATTTGTGTCTCATTACATGTTGGAGAGGGCAGGACTTGAGAAACGGATAAGTCAAAATTTAAAACTTTGAAATATTGACACCATTAAGCAAGTGAAAGGACAACCCACAAAGAGAAGATGATATCTGCAAATTATATACCTGATAAGGGGGTTGTATTCAGAATACGTAAAGAACTCTTACAACCAATAATGAAAGATAAATAGCTCAATTAAAAAATGGGCAAAAAGATACTTCCCTGGTGGTCCAGTAGCTAAGACTCCAAGCTCCCAGACTGATCCCTGGTCAAGGAAGTAGATCCTATATGCTGCAATTAAGACCCAGCATGGGTTTCCCTGAAGGCTCAGATGGTGAAGAATCTGCCTGCAATTCAGAAGACCCAGGTTCAATCCCTGGGTCGGGAAGATGCCCTGGAGAAGAAAATGGCAACCCACTCTAGTATTCTTCCCTGGGAAATCCCATGGACAGAGGAGCCTGGCAGTCGGTAGGGTTGCAAAGAGTCAGACATGCCTGAGTGGCTAAAGAACAAAAACAAGACCTGGCACAGCCAAACAAATAAATATTAGGGGAAAAAAAAGAAAGAGGTGCTCAAAGTATAGTTCTCTGCTTTCTTTCTAGAAGGAGAACGAACATGTCTTCCTTCTTGTTTCCTTTCAACCAGGACATTAGGAACAGTAACCACCTTTCCAACTGGAAGCTTCCAGTTATAACTCCCAGGCAACCTGGGCTTCTGTTTTCAGAAAAGGATCCCCATGCAGCTGGAACCAGAGCAGGGGCGCAATCCTCGACTCAGGGGAGGGCTGCATGCCGGCCTGCTCCACGCTCACAAAGTGCCTCTCAGAAGGCCTGTGAGTTACCAGGAAGAATCCAACCGCAGGGAGAGGCATTCCTCCCAGGGGTGGGGTGTTGATCACAGTTCTAGGCTCTAGACCACAGAATCCACTCCAGCGAGTTTGAGCAGAAAGGTATTTATGAAGCGTTAAAGGCTTCCTGGGTGGCTCAAGTGATAAAGAATCCGCCAGCTAATGCAGGAGACCTGGGCTTTTTCCCTGGGTCAGGAAGATCCCCTAGAGAAAGGAATGGCAACCCACTCCAGTATTCTTGCCTGGGAAATCCCATGGACAGATGAACCTGGCATATACAGTCCATGGGGTCACAAGGAGTCAGACATGACTGAGCACAACACAACAGCAACAACAACAAAGAAACAAAGCAGCAAAGGCAGACCACAGAATCACGGGAGGGATGAAGAAGCAGACACCAGGAGAGGCTCTGGGAAGAACTCCCCAAACCACAACACACAACTGGGCAGCCACGGAACCTTTGGCTCTTGCATGACCAAGAAGCTTCAGAAGCAGGAAATATTCCACCACAGGCATCTCTGAGGAGTGGATTCCTAAATCAGGACGTCCCCAGCAGCCTCCAGGTCTACACGGCTTCTCCCATAGCCCCTGGCATATTTTCCTCCCGACATAATTCAACATCACACGCGAGGTCATCTGGTTGGTAAAAAGTAATTCACACCTTGTATACTTGGGGGCAAAGAAGTCTAGAAAATGCCATTTTTAGCTTCAGCCTCTCATACAATGGGTATGTCTGTGTCTATTAATCCATGTGTCCACCACACACGGTTTGGTACCTTTCACTGGGTCTAGTATATGTTTGTTTGTTTAAGATATTTTTTGATGATGTGGATCATTTTAAATTTATTGAATTTGTTACACTATTATTTCTGTGTTATATTTTGTTTTTTTGGCTGCAAGGCATGTGGGATCTCAGTTCCCTGATCAGGGATTGAACCCCCACACCCTACATTGGAAGGCGAAGTCTTAACCACTGGACTGCTAGGGAAGTCCCTAGTATATGTTTTTAAAGGACTAAGTGTGTTTACTTTTTTAAAACTGTGAACTACTGGACAAAATTCTGTCCCTGAATCTCAGTGGCTATGGCCCTACTCCCCATGATCCAGTTTTGCAGATGCTCACGGTCCACTATCCTGGACATTTAAAGATTTCTGTTTTCTACCTCTCTTGGCGTGTACATGGCTTTTTAGAACGTAGACTCAAATATTTGCCCAAACTCCAGCTAAAGATGACAGCTGCTTATCTAGAATGTGCTCATGTTTCCCAGCTAGACAAGCTATTATTTTTTGCTGGCCAGCTCACGAGGCTTAGCAAATGCTCCCGACCTTTTCTGTTCTCCTGAAATGCATTTAAAAAAATCCCTGTAGGGTGGGAGGATGAGGGGAAGGTATAATTAGGGAGTTTGGGACGGACAGGTATACACTGCTATATTTCAAATGGATAACCAACGAGGGAACTCTGCTCAATGTTATATGGCACCCTGGATGAGAGGGGAGTTTGGGGCAGAATGGATATATGTCTATGTATGGCTGAGTCCCTTTGCTGTATACTTGAAACTATCACAACATAGTTATTTTGGTACACTCCAATACAAAAAAAAGTTTAAAGAAAAAATCCCTGTAATCTATAAGACACACTGGTGAGGAATACCTTGTCAGTATCCTTGGGATTTATTACATCAAGATCTTGGAGTTCACATCTTCAGACTCTCACGATTTCTATGTGTAATTTTAGATAAGTCATTTAACTTCCTGAGACAGCAATTTTTTCACCTATAAAACAGGTCTGGTAGCAACTACTTCATAAAGCTGTTAAGAAAAGGAAACAATATATATAAAAACACTGTGCAAACTGAAAAATTATTGACCTGAGCTAGCAAGTAGACTTCATCTCATGAGCCAACTCCCATGAATTTATTAGTGCTGCCTGGAGACCTGGGTTGAGAAGGATTTTGAGGCTGTATCTGAGTTCATTGGGAAACAGCACAATGGATGGGTAGAAATGCCTGTTGTGATCACCAGAGATTGCTGTCATGGGAGGGTGTCACCTATATAGATGTCACCTACATGACATTACCATTCTGGATGTGTGGGTGGTGTAATTACCATCATAATTGCAGAAGTCTTCTTTGGTGGGCTTAAGAAAACCAGCCATGAAAGAAGCAGCAAAAAATCACCTGAAAAAGAACAAGGCTTGAAAGATCAAGGGAGAGACTTCCCTGGTGGTCCAGTTGGCTAAGACTCTACACTCCTAATGCAGGGGACCTGGGTTCCATCCCTGGTCAGGGAACTAGATTCCAGTTCTAAAGATCCCACAATTAAAGATCTTCAGTGCCACAACTAAGACCTGTCACAGCCAAAAAAAAAAAATCAAAAAAAAAAAAGAAAGAAAAATTAAGTGATTTATTTTGTCGGACTAGGAATCCATTTCCAAAACAGCAAACTCTAGAAGGGCCTCAGCATGCTGGGAACAGAGCTGAACCCTTGGTTCCTTCTCACTTCCCTGGGAGCCCCTTCTCATCTGTTACCTGTCACATCTCCAGGCCGGGCCCTCTTCCATTGCCATGACATGGACTCCCAGATCCATCTTGTCCCCTCCCATGGCTTCACACCCTTCCAAGGGTATCTCTGGCTTAGATCTCCCCAGAGTTCTCTACCTGTGTATCCAACTGTTATCCTACAGGATAGCATGGACCCAAAAAAAAAAATTAATAAAAACTTATTTTAGGCCATTGATATTGTGGAAATTTATTTTTCTTTCTTTCTTCCTTTATTTATTTTGCCAACTGTGCAGCATGTGGGGTCTGAGTTCCCCAACCAGAGATCAAACTCATGCCCCTTGCAGTGAAAGCACAGAGACTTAACCATTGCACCCTCAGGGAATTCTCTGCAATTTATTTCTTAGAGCAGTTAGTATTATCCTAACTTTCACAGTGGCCAGAATTAAACATTTCCACTTCCTTGTCTCAACAAGTATCTCAAATTCAAGAGAATTTAAGTTAAAATCATCTTTATGCAACACCTCCAAACTTGCTCTCTTGCTTTCTGTCTGCCCTGTCCTCTGTCAGAACCCTGGTTGTCACCTTGCATTCCTCTCTCTGCTTCCCTCCTGAAATTCAACCAGAGACCAAATCCTGCAGATTCTCTCCTGTCAATTCTCTCCTCAACTTTCCCACTTGTGCTGCCTTGGTCTATTCACCAATTCTCATTTTTCTCTTGCCCTGACAATTGGGTCAGTCTCTTAGTTGGTACCTATCTGCTTCAGCTCTAGTTCATCCATCCATCCATCCATCCAACCATCTGTCCATCCAACCATCCATCCATCTAACCACCCATCCATCCACCATTAATCCATCCATCTAACCATGCATCCATCCAATCACCCATCCATTCATCCATCTATCCATCCACCCATCCACTCATCCATCCATCCATCTATCCATCACTCATCCATCCATCCATCTAATCATCCACCCATCTATCCATTCAACTTCCATTTATTAAATGTATTACCCTGTGCTAAATAGTATAAATACTATAACAAATGAGTCTCTGACAGAGATGATTGGGAGAACCAACATTAATGAAATAGTTCCACTAATAAGTAAATAATTACAGATGCTATGAAAGAAAATGATGGGTTGTAATGAGAGTAACACACTGGGGCCTTAAACTGGTCGAGTGGCCAAGGAAGCCGTCTCCATGGAGATGACCTTCGAGCTGAGGTCTAAAAGATGGAGGAGGTGTACTGGCAAAGGTGGGGGCTGAGAGGAATAGGACTAAGATCTTCCAAACAGAGGGAACAGTGAGTGTGAAGGTTCTGAGGCAGGGAGGAGCAAGACACATTTGGGAACCTCAAGTCCAATGTGGCACAGGAAGTGTTAGTCACTCAACAGTGTCTGACTCTGTGATTCCATGGACTGTAGCTCACCAGGCTCCTCTGTCCATGGGCTTCTCTGGGCAAGAATGCTGGAATGGGTTGTCATGTTCTATTCCAAGGGGATCTTCCTGACCCAGGGATCGAACCTGGGTCTCCTGCATTGCAGGCAGATTCATTACAATCTGAGCCACTGGGGAAGCCCATGTGGCACTGGAACCAGTCTTTTTTATCATCATATTCCCCAGATCTAACACAGTGTCTGGCAGATCATAGGGTTTCAGCAGTTTGTGAACAAGCCAATGAATGAATGGATAAGTGAAGCGATGGGTGACAGAGGACAGATGGGCAAGGCACTAAGCTGAAATTCATGGCATACAATATTCACGATGTACAACCAAGGATTAGAGCTTCAGCCTCGTCCTCTCCCTACTCTGGGTTTGCCCACCTCCAGCCCCTGCTCCACCCTATGTCCACAGGTGTTTATACCCTGTGTATAATTGTCCGGTGATTGCCTTCCTCCTCCTTGATGATGAGTTCCACCTGCACTCGTCTTGTTTACCAGTGTAGCCTGGCGCCCAGTCCACCGGCTGCACAGAGGAAACATTGTATATAAGCATTTAATGAGCTGGTAGGTACAGGAGGCCAACACCAAGAATCAAAGTCATGGGGGCAGGTGAGGGTGGAGTCAGCTGTGAGTAAGACATGAGTCAACTGCCTGGGTCAGTTGGCACGAAAGAGGCTACAAGCCAAATGGGGCACACACACATACATGTTGGTGGTACTTAAGAGCCACATCTAGAGACAAGCCCAGAGCCAGCACAGGTGAGCAAGGACGCAGGTGCAGGAAACACAGGGCAGGCCCGAGTCACCAGGGATGGCACCCTCTGGCTCTTCAAAAGGTTTGGCTTACAGCTGATAGGTCATGCCATGGCTGTCAAAAGGAAACACCCACATTGGACACTTCATGGCTTCTCTACCACATCATGGCTCTCTGTGTGTTTGGGCCAAGTTCCTCTGGGACACATGCATTCTCAGGGGAGTACATTTTTCTATTAGCTTCAGCACCCTGCTGGGCTTCCCAAGTGGCTAAGTGGTAAAGAACCCGCCTGCCAAGGCAGGAGATACAAGAGATGTGCGTTCAATCCCTGGGTCGGGAAGATCCTATGGAGGAGAAATGGCAACCCGCTACAGTATTCTTGCCTGGAGAATCCCATGGACAGAGGAGCCTGGCAGGTTATGGTCCATGGGGTTGCAAAGAGTCAGACACAATACACAACTAAGCGACTAAGCGTGCACACACCCTACTATTGCCCACCCAGTGCCCTTGAAGTAGGATCCAGCAAGTGTGTGTTGAAGCAATGAACAGCCGGCAGAAGACCTGGCAGTCAGACCAGCTGGTTGGGAGGACCTGAACAAACGGACCTTCTGCCAGGAAATCTAGCAACAAAAGGCCCCCAGGATGACTATGAGGTTGTTGTCTGACTGCTTCCTATTTGCTGCCTTGTAACCAGACTTCCTACAGTTGTCTATTCCTGTCCTCTTGTTTTGACTTACCAGCTTTCAGAATGATCAGCTTCACCATGTCATCTTGTCCTTTTAGCTCCTAGTTTCTGTAAGAGCTAAATTGAATCTTCCTGTATTTATTCATTAAACATTTGCTTAGTGCCTATTATGTGCTAGATACTAAATTTTCAGAAGATTCTGAAGGGTCTGGTAGAAAAGCCAGCCAAAAAATAAAAATGCAGGACTTTCCTGGTGGTCCAGGGGTTAAGAATCTGCCTGCCAATGCAGGGAACACAACAAGTTCGATCCCTGGTCCGGGAGGATCCCACGTGCCTTAGAGCAACTAAGTCCATGTGCTACTACTACTGGGCCTGCACACCTAGAACTGGTTCTTGCTAGCAAGAGAAGCCACCACAGTGAGAAGCCCATGCACCCCAACTAGAGAGTAGCCTCTGCTCGCCACAGCTAGAGAAAGCCTGCTTGAAGCAATGAAGGCCCAATGTAGCCAAAAATAAATTTAAAATAATTTTTTAAAAAATTTAAAATAAACGCACAAGATGCCTCGTTAGTGCAGTAGGTAGTGCGTCGGTCTCGTAAAATAAGCATGCACAATCCGGGGTGATAAGACAACAAAGCACCCAGGGGCCACTGGGAACAGGTACCCAAATCAAAATAATATATGGTTTAATCTTTAGTGCTTTTTCTGACTTCATTTCCTCATATATAAGAATGACTAAGGAACCAGAATTGGAAGAATCTGGGTCAGAGATGCCATTCACTAATTGATTCCCACACACCCAGCCGTGGTGTGGCCCCTCAAACCATCTGGGAACAAATACCAACCCAGAATCCTTCAGGTTTCCAAGGCTCGAGCCTAGGGAGTTTACCTCAGGGCTAGCTATTACACACTTTGTGTGTGGCCACCTCTCCTTCTCAGCTGCCTGAGGGCCTCAGTCCTTGGGCCTCATTGCTCTCTGCCAGAGAGACCAACTGCCCCAGTTTCCCCAGGACTGGTTCCATTTTAGCATCGTCCCAGGAAGCCCTTCAGTCCCAGGTAAACAGAAGAGCTGATCATCACCCTGCAGTCTGTACCCTTTGCCATATGTGCTGGTCTGCACACTTGGGCCAGGGCTGCAGGTCTGGGGCTCACAGCGGGAGAGGCGGTCCCTGGCGCACTCGGAGGGACCTCGGTGTCAGCATCTGCCCCTCTGATGTGGCGCCCTGCCAGCCCCAGCTCCCAGGCCCCAGGCTGTTCCAACCTGCTGCCTGCTGACTCAGCCACACCTCAGCTGCTGAGTCAGTCCCCAGGGAGGCAGAAAGGGTAGGTCTGAGCTCCATGAGGGAGGGCGGAGACCCTGCTGCTCTTCTTCATTACTCCATCCTCTGTCTTAAAAGCTAGCAGAGTGTTCCAGGCCACAGTGGCCGAGGATGGATGCGCTCAGAGTAGCCTGGGTCTGTCCATTCAGTGGGGCTTAGGGGACGCCCTTGACCCAGGCCACACGACCGTCTGCTCAGGTCACCTCTGTTACGACTGCACATAGGATGTCCAGACCTGAGAATCAGCCTAGAGCACCCACATTGCCTGGAATCCAGCCCCTTTCATTTTCCCACTCCATGGGGATGCTTTAGAGCTGCCCAGCCCCCCTGGCCATTGTCCGACAGCCCTCTGCCCCTTCCTGCCCCCAAGTAGCCTTGCTTTGCTCCCACCAGCTCCTTTCCACAGCTTAGAGCCAGGGCGTCCACCTCCTGGGCTCAACTCCAGGGTGCTGGCTTCCCAGTCGCCCATAGTCTGCAGTCTGGCAGCTGCCTGGATGAGGATCCTGTGTTTTACCCTGCACCTCCCCTGGGAAATCTCAATGTTGAGTTTTCTGAACCTCTGAGTTGGCAGCTCCCTGGGACCATCCCACTCTACCCAGCTATCCTCTCCGGTTGGAGTCAGGCAGCTGATGAGGTGACAATGAGGCACCCAGGGAAGTGTCAACCTTCCTCTTTTCCTTCCCAATCAACACTTTCACCACCAGCTTGCGGCTGGGTCCCCTGAGAGCTGTGAGGAGGGTGTGGGAGGAGTGGGGGCTATTTCTAGACTAACCACCTCAGCGCTGAAAGGAGCCTGGCCTCCCACCTGTGCAGGGAAGCCATCTTGCTGCTTTCTGCAGAGAAGTCGCCTTTAGCCTTGGCTTAAATCTACCTGGTGGGACGTATCTAGTGTCCCATTTCTGGTGTCTAGGGACTGGTTGGGTCGTGCCCATCGTTAGGAAGGAGAAGAAGGAAACATGCTTCTCTCTTACAAGGAAAGCAGCCCCTTTGTGTACAGACGGATTCCTGGGTTGAACTTCTAGATGAGCTGAGTGGGCACCCTTGTGTTTGGGGTAAGAACTCTCCTGAAGTACATGTTGTTGTTGTTTAGTCGCTCAGTCGTGTCCAACTCCTTGTGACCCTATGAACTGTCACCCATCAGACTCCTCTGTCCATGTAATTTCCCAGGCAAGAATCCTGGAGTGGGTTGCCATGCCCTCCTCTAGGGGATCTTCCTGACCCAGGGATCAAACCCATATCTCCTGTGTCTCCTGCATTGACAGGCAGGTTCTTTAACCAGTCTAGCCATCCGGTAGCACTGGGGCTCTACCTCCACAAGCCTGTGGGATCAAGGGAAGAAACCTGGGCAGATGGAGTCTGTGTATCAGAATGACCTGAGGGTTTTCAAACAGACTGTCCACCCCAGACTCCCAGTGCTGGGGTGGGGCCCAGGGGCAGGGGTGGGGAGTTTCAGGTTTTCTTGGACCAACTACTGGTGAGTGCAAGCTGGATCAGCAGGACCTACAGCACAGAGAGAATCGGATTTGATCAGGCTGAGTCTGGGGCTGAGAAAGAGCAAAGTTCTGAGGGCTCAGGATTCAGGCAGCTGCCGGCCTGAGCAGGAAACATGGGCAAAGTGCACAGAGAGCCTTCGAGAGGCCCTGCAAACGGGGTGAGTGCACGGGACCTGTTGTAATTGGGCTCTGGTCCTGGTCCAGGCCTCTGCTGCTCCCTAAGATTTCTTTCTTATTCCAGACACAGAATCCATTTCCTTGAGTAACTGATCACACCTACCTCTCCCCACCAGGGAACTCCTTCTGTCTGGACTCTTGTGTCCCTGTCCATTCAGATGGGTCCCTGTCCTGTCCTGCTAGTTGGTCCTGCTCAGTGATGGTCTCACCTTTGGGCCTAGAGCCTTGTTCTAGGGGCCCATGCACTGACAAGCCAAGTCTGTGATCCAAACTAGTGCTTCTCAAAGTGTAAGATGCATAAAGATCCTCTGGAGATCTTTTCTTTTATAAAAATTAATTTTTTGTTTGTGCCCGGTCTTAGTTACAGCATGCAGGATCTCCATATGGGATCTCTTAGTTGCAGCATGTGGGATCTAGTTCCCTGACCACAGATCAAACCTGGGCCACCTGCATTGGGAACTCAGAGTCTTAGCCACTGGACCACCAGAGAAGTCCCTGTGTCTGTTTTTAACATAAATATGACCTTAACATAGTACTGTTCTGTGACTTGCCTTTTCACTTATTACTGAAATACTTTCCTAAATCTTTGGTTTTATTCACTTAATTTCTACAGGGAGTTTACAGACTGTCTGTAAACTGAAATATTCAACTGAATAGTTATTGAAACTCACTTAGCATTTCTTTGATGTTATTCCTGATTTTATTTTTTAAATTACACAAGCAGTATCTGAATGCATTCAAAGTGTAAAAAATTCAAAGTACAAAGAAAAAAGAAAAATCTCAGTCTCCTTCCTTCTTTCCCCACCCGTATTTCCCCTGTCCAGCAACACCTGCTAGAGATTGTCTTTTGTATGCATTGACATGTATGTACATATTAATTTAGATGGAATCACACTGTATCTATTGTTATGCAACTTGCTTTGGTCATATACACACAAGTCAAAAGGGCCTTTACCAGCCTTGAATTGCCTTTACCTTTTACCAGATTTAGAAAAAGGAACTCCTTCCTCAGATAAAATATTTTTGTTAGGGTATTACTGCACAAGCTGATCAGCTCTGCCAAGGGTACAAAGAGGTCTGGTTATCCCCAGCATCCACACTCTTATCCACATATAATCTGAACTCCCTGGACACAGGGTCCCTGGGCCTCCAAACAGCGCACCCTCCATTTCCAGATGAGGAATGGGTGTGAATCTCCAGACTCAGAGTTGGGCAGGAGGCAGGAATTGGTGCAGCAGGTGAACAAGAAGAGACTTCAGTGGGCTCCCTTGTGTGGTGGTCGACCTGAAGATGCTTTACTGACTGAGCTACTTGGGAAGCCCCTCAAGTTGGAGATGAACTTAATCGTATTCCACAGCTGCATAGTCACCCACAGGACGGCTGTACAAAATTTAGTCAGCTGTTCCCTTATTGACAGATATTTAGGTGGTTTTATTTTTTTTATATTTATTTTTTAAAATTTCTTTCTTGGACTGAAAGGTGCTTTCCTGGTGGCTCAGATGGTAAAGAATCTGCCTGCAATGCAGGAGACCTAGGTTTGATCCCTGGGTCGGGAAGACCCCCTGAAGAAGGGAACAGCTACCCAGTCCAGTAGTCTTGCCTGATAAATCCCACGGACTGAAGAGCCTGGTGGGCTACAGTCCCTGGGGTCACAAAGAGTTGGACACAACTGAGCAACTAACACTCATTGGACTGTGGTGGGTCTTAGTTGCAGCACGTAGGATCTTCTATCATCCTTGTGGTATGTGAAATCTTAACTGGGGCATGGGGGATCTAGTTCCCTGACCAGGAATGGAACCTGCGTTAGAAGCACCGAGTCTTAGCCAATGGACCACCAAGGAAGTCTTGCATTTTAAATTGTGAAGACTATGGTGTTCTGGTATTGTGGAGGGCCCAAACTGCACGATTGAGAGTCTTGGTTATGTCCTTTTCCAGCTTTACATATTATGAAAGCAATTTCCTAATTTTGTAGGCAAGACATAGTCTCTATTATTTGCATTTCTTCGCTTCCTGGTTAGGTTGCCTGTGTTTACAGCTTTGCTGGCCAGTTCCTTCTAGTTGCTTGCTAATTGTCTGCAGGCTACTCATTTATCTAGTGCAAGAGGCTGCATAATTTTAGCCATGATTGGATTTAGATAACTAATTAGACAACATTTATAACTACTGTTTACTGAATGTTTTTGTGCCAGACACTGTGCCAAGCACTTTGCATAAACTCTTTTTACATTTAATCGATACAGTGAAGAAAATGGAATTGTCTTCACTTTGAAGATAAGAGATTGAAGCTCAGAGAATTTAACTTATCCCACATCACTCAGCTGGCATGTGAAGGAGCTACAATTCAAGCCCAGCACTGAGTGCCCAGTGTTCTAATCACTGAGCTGCTTTTTGGCCAGGGTTTCTTACAACTTTAACACTCTGTGATTTATTGACCAATTCATTTGACAAACATATACTGAGCTTGGGGCTTACAAGGTGGCACTAGTGGTAAAGAATCTGCCTGCCCATGCAAGAGACTTAAGAGACGTGGGTTCAATCCCTGGGTGGGGAATATCCTCTGGAGGAGGAAATGGCAACCCATTCCAGTATTCTTGCCTGGGAAATCCCATGGACAGAGATTACAGTCCACGGTGATGCAAAGAGTCAGACAAGACTGAAGCGACTTAACAAGTACAAGCACAATATTGAGGGCGCACAAAGGGGCAAACATACATCTACCTGGTATCCAAGCACCAGAGGGGTTGCCAGGGGCTACCTGTCAGGACAACACCCATAGTGCTGAGTGAAGGCTGTGCTGCAGGCAGATAAGGGATCAGGGGATCCAGTGTTACTGGAACCTGGATGAGTAGCTGAATGGAAAAGGCCATGAGGACAGGAGCTGTGTAAGTTTCTGTGACCTGGCAGGACTAGGACCAAAAATGGGTAACCTAACTTCACGAACCTTCCTCCCTCCCACTTTCTGCCAGGGTTTCCCAAGGACCAACCCCAGATGGAAGCCGAAAGACAAGAATGCTCTCTGAGGCCATCTATGTGGGTCAGCTTCTCAGGGCACAGAGTTGGGGGTAAATAGGAAAAAAGTGTATCCTAAGAGGCAGACAGAAAACAAAAATAGGAAAGGAAACTATCCAGCATCATCAATGGTGGGTTCTCAGCAATGGTTGGGCATCCAATTGTCTCGCCCACTGAAGAGGACGCACTGTAGAAGCAGCCAGGAGTGGGGCCTGTTGGTCCAGGGCCTGGCCAAGGCAGGTCACTGATGCGTGCGAGAAAACAGGCTCTGATGGCTGTCAGGGGGGTTACTGAGAGGTTTTTTTATATAATTGTTTTAGAATAGTTTTAATCTCTTTTTAAAGTAATTTTTTGTAGTTGCTTTACAATGTTGTGTTAGAATAATTTTTAGATTTATAGAAAAGTTATAAAGATAGGATGGAGCACCCAGTTTCCCCTACTATCAACTACTTACTGTACATTTGTCACAGTTAATGAACCAATACTGGTACATTATTATCAACTGTAGTTCATAAATACTTTACTGAGATTTCAGTGTTGTTATTTGCTAAGTCGTGCCCGACTCTTGTGACCCTATAAACTACATGTGGCCTGCTAGGCTTCTCTGTCCACAGGATTTCCCAGGCAAGAATACTGGAGTGGGCTACCATTTCCTTCTCCAGGGGATCTTCCTGACCCAGGGATCCAACTCACATCTCCTTCATCTCCTGCACTGGCAGGTGGATTCTTTACCACTGAGCCACTTGGGAAGCCCAGTGGTTACATTCAGGTGAGAAATAACAAGGGGGTTGTACAGGACAGTGGCGGTGGAGTACATTTCAGAGATATTTCTAAGGAAGAAGCAGTGAAATTTGTGACTCATTAGATGTTGGGGAAGGGAAGACTTAAGAAAAGGATGAGTCAAAATTTAAAACTTTAAAATGTTGCCACCGTTAAGCAAGTGAAAGGACAATCCATAAAGGGGAGATGATATCTGTAAATTATGTACCTGATAAGGGGTTTGTATTCAGAATATGTAAAGAACTCTCACAGCCAACAATGAAAAGATCAATAACTCAGTTTAAAAATGGGCAATGGATCTGAGTGAACTCTTTTTCAAAGATGATATACAAATGACCAATAAGTACGTGGAATGATGCTCAACAGCCACTAGGAAATGTAAATCAAAACCACAAGATATCACTTCATACTCACCAGGATGGTTACAATCAAGAAGATATGTGTTGTCAGGACTTTCCTTGTAGTCCAGTGGTGAGGCCTCCACACTTCCATTGTCTGGGGCTCAAGATTGATTCCTGGTCGGGGAATTAAGACCACACATGATGCCCAGTGTGGCCAAATAATAATAACATTGTCAGGGGTGTGGAGAAAGTACAATTCACTCTTTGCTGATGGGAGTATAAAATGGTATAGCCCCTCTGAAAACAGTCTAGTACTTCTTCAAACAACTAGACAATAGAGTTACCATAATTTCACTCTTAGGTATATACTCAAGAAATAAACACGTATACCTCCACAAAAACGTGTACACAAATGCTCGGAGTAGCACCATTCAGAGTAGGCAAAAAGTAAAAACAACTCAAATATCCATGAACTGATAGATAAATAAAATAGGGTATGTCCATATAATGAAATATGATTCAGCAACAAAAAAGACTAAAGCATTGATACAACACAGATGAACCTCGAAAATATCATGCTAAGTGAAAGAAGCCAGTCATAGAAGGCCGTGTATTGTGTGATTCCATGCTGCTGCTGCTAAGTCGCTTCAGTCGTGTCCGACTCTGTGCGACCCCATAGATGGCAGCCCACCAGGCTCCCCAATCCCTGGGATTCTCCAGGCAAGAACACTGGAGTGGGTTGCCATTTCCTTCTCCAATGC
>NW_011494753.1:900952-907981 GCF_000754665.1 Bison bison bison
AAAGTGAAGTCGCTCAGTCGTGTCCGACCCTCAGCAACCCCATGGACTGCAGCCTACCAGGCTTCTCTGTCCATGGGATTTTCCAGGCAAGAGTACTGGAGTGGGGTGCCATTGCCTTCTCCGGTGTGATTCCATGAAAGTGAAAGTGAAATTGCTCAGTTGTGTCCGACTCTTTGCGACCCCATGGACTGTAGCCCACGAGGCTCCTCCATCCATGGGATTCTCCAGGCAAGAATACTGGAGTGGGTTGCCATTTCCTTCTCCAGGGGATCTTCCAGACCCAGGGATCGAACCCAGGTCACCTGCATTGCAGGCAGACACTTTAACCTCTGAGCCAGATTTCCATATTTATGACTAAAATAGGCAGATCTATAGAGACACAAAATAAGTGCTTATATAGGGTTGAGGGAGAGGGAAAGACAGTGACTGTTAATGGGTAGAGGGTTTTTTGAAGGGTAATAAAATGTTCTAAAATTGATTATGGTGATATCAGTACAACTCTGTGAATACTGAAAACTACTGTATTGTACCTTTTTAAAAAACTGAACTATAGTTGATTTATAATATTGTGTTAGGGTCAGGTGTACAGCAAACTGATTCAGTTACATATAACTGAGTGTATAATATATATAACATTTCCATTATAGATTATTACGAGGTTGAATAAAGTTCCCTGTGCTATACTGTAAATCTTTTTTATCTATTTTATATATAGTCACGTTATCTGTAGATCCCATACTCCTAATTGATCTCTCCCCATCTTCCTCTTTCATCAATTTGTTTTCTGTATCTGTGAGTCTGTTTCTGTTTTATAAGTTCATTTGTATTATTTTTTAGATTCCACATATAAGTGATATCATATAATATTTGTCTTTCTTTAAACTGTGTCCTTTCTATGGGTGAATTCTATGGCATGTGTATTAGACCTCAATAAAGGTTTTCTTAAAAAAATTTTATAAAGACAGGAAAAGGATGAGGTTCTAGCTTTAATTACTGAAAATGAGGTATCGCCATTGGTCAAAACTGGGACCCAAGAGGTAAGAATGTGTTTGGGGGAAGAAAATGAACTTTGGACATATCGAATGCCTCTGATGAGCAGACACTAGATCTCGTAGTCTGGAGCACAGGAAAGAGGAAGGACTGGAGACAATAAAGCAAATTATCATTTGAAGGTGAAGGTGAAGTCGCTCAGTCGTGTCCGACTCTTTGCGACCCCGTGGACTGTAGCCTACCAGGCTTCTCCGTCCATGGGATTCTCCAGGCAAGAATACTGGAGTGGGTTACCATTTCCTTCTCCAGGGGATCTTCCTGACCCAGGGATCGAACCCCGGTCTCCCGCATTGGAGGCAGACGCTTTAATCTCTGAGCCACCAGGGAAGCCTTGAGCATCTATTAGGTGCCTGTGCTATAAACACTGCTTTATGTACACCCTGCCAGTGAGTTTTATATAACCATGTCAGTGAAAGGGGGGCCTTTAGCTCTCTTTCTTCCTGCTATATCCTGGTACTTAACAACACAGGTTGGCAGAAAGTCAGCATCCAATGTTCACTGGATGGATACAAATGCAGTAGCTTTTAATCCACATAACAACCCTTTGAGGTAGGTTTTTGCCTATTTTACATGATTTGCACAAGACCACAAAGCTAATCGGCCTCCCTGGTGGTTCAGATGGTAAAGAATCTGCCTGCAGTATGGGGGACCTATGTTCAATCCCTGGGTTGGAAGGATCCCTTGGAAAAGGGAATGGCTACTCACTCCAGTATTCTTTCTTGGAGAATCCAATGCACAGAGGAACCTGGTGGGCTACAGTCCATGGGGTTGCAAAGAGTCGGATACGAACCCTTTCACTTTCATAAAGCTAATTAGGGGCGGCCATCTACCTGAATTCCAAATCACTATGCAATGCTGTCATCTCTCAGTACAGACTTGGGACACAGGGGACTGAATAGGCCACATAAACCAATTTCTGTAAATTCATAACAAATATACGTGAATACCCAACTGTGTTGGTGCCAAGGTTAATACCAGATACACTGGGCAAGAAGTGTAATGAAATTTAAGACAAAATCCCTATGAACTTGCTCACGTCCTTGCTAGGTCACAAAGATCCTTCACAAATATTACTGTAAAAAAAAGTGAAAATATACACAATGGAATATTACTCAGCCATTAAAAAGAATACATTTGAATCAGTTCTAATGAGGTGGATGAAACTGGAGCCTATTATACAGAGTGAAGTAAGCCAGAAGGAAAAACATAAATACAGTATACTAACGCATATATATGGAATTTAGAAAGATGGTAACAATAACCCGGTGTACGAGACAGCAAAAGAGACACTGATGTATAGAACAGTCTTATGGACTCTGTGGGAGAGGGAGAGGGTGGGAAGATTAGGGAGAATGACATTGAAACATGTAAAATATCATGTAAGAAACGAGTTGCCAGTCCAGGTTCGATACACGATACTGGATGCTTGGGGCTAGTGCACTGGGACGACCCAGAGGGATGGTATGGGGAGGGAGGAGGGAGGAGGGTTCAGGATGGGGAACACATGTATACCTGTGGCGGATTCATTTTGATATTTGGCAAAACTAATACAATTATGTAAAGTTTAAAAATAAAATAAAATTTAAAAAAAAATTAAATTTAAAAAAAAAAGAAAAAAAAAAGTGAAAAACTGCAAGTGTTAGTCACTCAGTCATGTCAGACTCTTTATGACCCCATGGACTGTAGCCTACCAGGCTTCTCTGTTCATGGGATTTCCCAGGCAAGAATACTGGAGTGGCTAGCCATTCCCTTCTCCAGGGGATCTTCCCAACCCAAGTCTCTTGCATTGCAGGCAGATTCTTTACTGTTTGAATGGCCAGAGAAGCCCCAGTCCTCTACATAAACACAAGTTTCATTCCAAGAGTGAGTTGGTTAAGTCCAATTTGTTTGAAAGTCCAACAAAGTTAGCCTAGGTACCCAACTAACACAACTGGCTATATAATACTGTACTGTCATAGGTTTATAGTATTTTTCACACAAATAATACAACAAACAAACACAAAAAATAAAGAAAACATTTTGAATCTTACAGTACAATACCTTGGAAAGTTCAGTATAACAGCTGGCACGTGGGGTTGGCATCACATTCACATCTTTGAAAGTTTTCAACTTAAAGGTTCACATGTAGACTTACTGTGTTGCGTTAACGGCCCCCCCACCAAATCCCCAATAAGAAAATTTTATCACCACTCCCATCAGGTTTCTACCCTCCACCCAAGTGATACTCTCCAAGGTGAATTCCATGTTGCTAAATGCAACAGTCAGTTCTCAGTCCTCTTCATACTTGAATGATCAGCAGCTTTTGACACTCCCTGTGTGACAATGTTTCATTTGGCTTCCAGGACACCAAACTCTGTTTTCCTTCATCCTCTGATTCCTCCTTCTTGGTCTCCCCCGTGAATTCCCACACTTCTCCGTGAACTCTGAGTTGTCAGAACCCCCAGGGCTCAGTCCTTGGTCTTCTGAGTACTCACTTCCTGATCCATCTCAAGGCTTTAAGTGCCATTTATGATGATGACTCCCTAACTTGTATCCCTCCAACACCCATGCCACAAACTCCAGGGTTATACATCCAACTGCCTGCCTGATGTCTATACTAGGATGTGCAGATAGAATCTCCAGTGCAGTGTGTGCAAGAAGAATCTCCTGATCTTCCCTCTGTCAGTTACACAAGCCCCAAACCTGGATATTACCTTTACCTCTTCTCTCTCCCACCCTCCATCCCATCTATGAGGAAATTGTTGGTTCTACCTTCAGATTATACCAGAATCTGACCACTTCTCACTGCTTCCACTGTCACCTGGTCCAAGTAACCATTATCTCTCACATGGATGCTAATGTGCGTGCATGCGTGCTTGGTTGCTTCATTCGTGTCTGACTCTGCGATCCCATGGACTGCAACCTGCCAGGCTCCTCTGTCCATGGGCTTCTCCATACAAGAATACTGGAGTCGGTTGCCATGCCCTTCTCCAGGGGATATTCCTGATCTAGGGACCAAATGTGCGTCTCCTGTGTTTCTTGCATTGCAGGCGGATTCTTTACCACTGAACCACGGGGGAAGCCGTAGATGCCAACACTCTGTCCTAAAAGATCCTGTTTTTACACTTTTTGCCATGTTGGTCTACTCTCAACACGACAGGCAGAATGATCCTTTAAAATCTAAGTCAGATCATGTGACCTTTCTGTTCAAAACTTGCATTGGCTGCACTTCCACCTTTCACTCATAGTCAAAGCCCATGGCCCCCAAGGTCCTACATGAGCAAGTCCTCCCAACCTCTCTAACTTCCTTTCTTACTCTCCGCAGCTCACCTGGTTTCAGGGTCACTTTCCTTGCCATTCCTGCCTAGGGACCCATGTTCTAGCAGTTCTGTCACGGGGAAAACTGACTGAAACTGCCCACCCTATCCAGGCACCACAGTAACCATGTGCATGAGTTATTTCATGACAGGAGGTCCTGGTAAGAAACACAGAACAAGCTACCAACAAACTAGAAGAATTCGGGAAAGGTCAAAAGGAGATGCCACATGTCCTGCCAACCTCCCAGAGTCCTCCGCTGGAATCCATCTTGGCTGAGTGATGCACCAGCCACCGGAAGGACCCTGAGTCACCAAATACGGGCCAAGCAAGATGACTGACCAGAGACAACTCGGACTCTAACTCCATCACCATAAAACCCGAGACTGTGAGCCACATAGCAGAGCTGGTCTCCTCGGTTCCCTTACCCTGCTGCTTTCTACCTGGGCACCCCTTCCCAATAGTCTCTTGCTTTGTCAGCCTGAGGGTCTCCTCCGACAATTCATTTCCGAGTGTTAAAGAACCCACTCTTGGGCCCTGGAAGGAGGTCCCCATTCCTGCAACAGTTCTCTCAGTCTAGAATGTTCTTCTCCCAGGTTTTCACGACTATACCTTCATCTCTTACAATTCTGTTCAAACCTCACTTTCTCAGTGAAGCCCACCTTGACAACCCTGTTGAACATGGTGACCCACCCTCCTCCATCCACCACCCTGCTCTACTTTTTCTTCAAGCTATACTACTTATCATCTTCTTACTCACAGCACAAAGACCTAATTGTGTTTTATATTTCCCCCATGAGAATGAAGAATCTATAAAGAGAGTGATCTTTGTTTGCTGAGGTTTCCCAAACTCATTAAAAAACTGAGACCCAAGGAGATTATGAGTATTGATCAAGGTCACTGAGTGACCCATCTGATTAGGAACCTGAATCCTGACCAAAATCCTAAGTTCCTTCCTGTAGTTCTTCTACCTGGAGACAAGAGGGCAGTGAATAGCTGAAAGTACCCCAGGTGGCCCAGGCTGCAATTATTCCTAGTATCGGAAGAATCCACCAAATTGTTCTAATTCACCATTTGATGCTTTCCTATTTCCCACTAAGTCAACGACTCAACGTGGCTTTGAAGATCTGTCAAATAACTGACCCCAAAAGGGTCTTGTCTCCATTATAACCTGATCTCCAGGTCTGCATTATCAGGGATGATGACCTTGGGCAAAATCCTCTGGCGCTGGGTGAGTCCATTGTTTGTATGTATGTTTTTACAATTAAATTTGAATGCCTTTTAAATCAACATTCCTGGGCAAGTCCCCCTTCTAATGCTCACACTAGGTTTAACTTTACAGGATGTTCCTTACCTTGCCCCTAAAGCATCTGTTTGTCACCTCACAACCTTTCACATTCGGTCCTTCCAATCCCACACTGCATTTTCCAGCCTCTTAAGGAGAGCAAGAACATGTTTCTCCAGGTTGCCAGCAGGCTGAGCCTTACACACTCTCAGTGCCAAAAACCAATGCCACCTCCTCCTTGAAAACTTTCTGGCCCCTATCTCTCCTCTATAATTAACCTCTTCTTATCCCAAAGGCCTATTGCAAAATACCTTAGTCAGTCACATCAATCTCTCTCTCCACACAAGTGAGATCCAACTAGGGTGAGGATAGTGAGATTTTTGAAACGGAAAATTTTAAGGGGCACCAAAAAAGTTCAATAATCAAATAATATTTTTTACTCCATTTTTTTAACATGAAAATTTCTTCCAAAATATTCCTAAGCAAAACATCAAATATAAAACCAAAAAGGACCCGCAGGACCCGGTCCACCTTCTACCTGCCAGCCCCATCTGAACCCCTCTAATCACGGCAAGACTGAATGACCTCGAACTATGAGCTTATATTTCTTGTGCTGCATCGGAGACCAAGGGTGAGAAGCTGCGGGGGAGCCATTCTGCTCAGCACCCCACGCCCCAGCGCAGTAGCTGGGAAGTCCACTCAGCTGGGAAGTGGACGTGCACTTCTGCAAAAAGTTTTGCAAAGGGGTCCAGGTGCCTGTGGGGGCGTGTGCATCCATGTATGTGTGTGTGTTGGGGCGGGGAGGACACACCTGTGCATGCTCGCTTCTACTAGTTTTCCTTATCTTTCCAAGCAGTGGCTCAAGACCGGGCAGAGTAGTGCCCCAGGCCTTGGATTCTGCGCTTGCAAAAATGGGGGGTGGGGGCACAATGTTGCACGTGGGGGAAAGCTCAGAATTCCTTCTTGCACAACTGGCAGGTGAAGCGCAACTCTTTCTGGCTACTCGATCCGGCACAGGAACATGCAGCCGCCTTCGAGGTAGCAGAGGGACCTGAACCTACCGCCCCAGACTCGATGACTCTCCTCTAGACCCCAGGAAACGCCCTCCTGTTGTCGGCCCCGCTACCACCGGGAGGAAGCCCCAGCGGAGGAAGGACAGTGGAGGCGGAGAGGCCGGAGGAGCGTCTCCCCTCGCTTCGCCCCGCCTCTGCGTACGCTCCAGCCAATCGCAGCTTGCTCCGAGCCCTGGCCCCGCCCCTCTTCGCCGGCTGCGGCCTGCGGCTCCGCCCCGGCCGGTAATAATTAGGCTGCGGGCGGGGGTTGCCGCGTCAGCGCCGGGCGCCAGCCAATCGCGGAGCTCTGCCCCGTAGTCGCGTCACAGGCCGAACAACCAAACAGAA
>NW_011494753.1:908501-932390 GCF_000754665.1 Bison bison bison
GCCCCCAGGCCTCGGGGGTGTGGGGAGCCGCCGCTGTCCTCCTATTCCGAGCAGTTGGCGGGCGGGGGCTGGAGGGACCCCGGGCGCCCTCTGGCGCGTCCCTGTCACCGGCCCGGGTCAAGTTCCTCGCCTCACGCCTCCCAGCCCGAGCCCTTCTTGGAAGGATTTTTCACCTGCCGTGTTTCCAGCCACCGGCCAGGGGGAAAGTCTAGCAAGTCAGACAAGGAAAGGGGGGGGGGGGGGGGGGTCCTCTCTTTCCTCTGCTTTTGTTGGGTGGACTCAGAATTTCTCGATTTTCCTCTGGAGTAGTGTTTTCACGTTGCCGTCTAACTACGTAAACAAAGAAGAATAATGCGTCTGAGATGATTTTAACTTTTATGTAGAAAGTTTTGCCAAATCAACCACCCGATTAAGACGCTGCGATGATTTATCTTCACACTCAGATTAGTTCAGCAGTGTGAAGAAGTTACACACAGTTGTTTGGTGGTTAAAACAACTGGTTCGTTATTAATGATTTAATGCTCCGAGCAAGAGGTTTAAAGTCGTCTGTCAAATCAAATTCGGAATTTGTTTTTTTAATGTAAAATCCCATAGACTTTTAAGGTTAGTTACGTAATATTTATGTTACCAATTTTAGGACATTTTGCCGAGTTACCCTTAGTCCAGGGCTTCAAGGGAAAATGTTTTCTTTCTGCAGAATATGCACATTTATATTTCCCAAACAGATTATCTTTTAAACTTTTTTTTCTTTTACGTTTTAAAATGTATTTAAGGGAAATAGGGATTGCAGAAGTGTACAGGAGGAGAATTTCGGGGTTGTTGGCTTATTATCTCAATTGTGATGATTTAATTTCCTGTGTCAAAACAGATCACATTTTACACTTTTAAGTATATGCAGTTTATTGTATGTTAGTTACAGCTTTTTAAGCAAAGTATTCAAAGTGTATTTAATACCACAAAGGTATGAACACACACAACACAGTATTAAAGTATGCTGTACATAATAGAGTATAAAGAGATAAAAATGTAATAAAAATCCATGATTTCCATCTCCAAACCAAAAGTTGGAATATTACCAAAAGTTGCGTATGTTTATGAGTTTCTTATCTGTCTTACACCTCTGCCTGTCCTTTCCGAGGTAATCATTTCAGTCTAGTGTATTTTGTTTACCACCCCTTGCGTTTCACAACATAATGTCTGTGTGCTCAGACTGTGTGTTTAGTTTGTTTTTCTTTTGAGCTTTTTTATAAAAAGAATATGTGGCTGTAGTTCACTCGTTTCATTGCTCTGTTAATATAAAGATTAATACTGTGTTAATCTTCCACGACTCATGGGCCTTTAGCCTATGTCTTTGATTCTGTTTTGCTGTCACCAGCTGTGTCCCATGAACATTTCTTGTTTCCTGGCTCCTGGTACACAAGTGTAAGAGTTGCTTTAGAGTGAATGCAGATTTCATTGGGACATTTTAGGTACTCAGGAGTAAAACAGATTGAAATACTGGAAATAAATGAAAAATTTTAGGATTCTCTTTTATCTTTTGATGGCAAATTCATATCCATAGTAATTGGTTCATAGTTTTTGAACATCTGCATGAGAAACCAGGATTCCTGTCAATCCGAATGAATCTTGTCCTTGGAAATCCCATGCTAAGAAGTCTGGCACTATTTACTGTCAAACTTTTCACTGCAAAAATGTAAATATAGTAGAAAAAAACACTTGATTGGGTATAAAATAAATCACTTTTCTGGGGTTCCCTTTCCCACTTTTTAATCTCTGGCAAGTTTCTTAAAACTTCTCTTGTGCCAGTACACATGTGTAAAAGAAACCTGTTCTGAGTTTATCCTATCAGTTACGCAGACTTTAGTTAAGTGAAGCACCTATCAAATGACAGAGCTTTTAAGGGAAATGATTAGGGCCAAGGTATTATTCTCTGAAATTACATTGATTGTGTCCTTTGGAACACTTTTGAGAAAGGTGTGTGGTGAGTATTGATCAGGATATGTTAGCAACACACAATTAAGTACTTTTTATGCCACCCTGCCCCCCACCCCCCCGCCTCAGATTTGGGATTTATTGTGTGAACAGCAATGCAAAGATAAATTATGAAGCAGTATTAACTTCCTGAAAATGGTGTGTATATAAGTAATAAGAGTTTATGTATATCTTTGAATAAACTTTTTTATAGACATGAGAAGTGGTGTTTTTTGTTTTTTAAGAACAGTGCACGCAACCTGCAGACAAGTTGTCAGGAGGCTTTGTTTTGATAGGACTATTTTATCTTGCTTTAAAAAAACAAAAACAAACCTCAGTTTTGTATTTCATTACGAGGGCAGCTTTTTTTTCCCCTAAACCATCAGAAAAGTTAACAAAGAATGAGTAATTATTAATATTTTGGCAGGTATCCTACCAGTCTCTCTGTTTTTGCTTTTCTTATCCTAAACAATTAAACGTTGAATTCTAAGCAGTACTAGGCTGCTTCTGTGTTCAAAACTTAAACCAAATATGATCCATCTCAACACCTTTGTTGTACATGGTATGGTGGTGGTAGTCACCTCACTGGTATCTTTGCTTCAAGGTTCTCTCCCTTTCCTGTGCAGAACAATCGTTTCAATGTGTAAATTAGATTATCTTATTCTCAGACTCAAAACAAATCCAGATTTTTTAATACTCTTGACCAACAGTGTCCAATGGAAATACAATAGGAGCTACAAATGGGAACCACATAAGTAGTTAAACATTTTCTAATAGCCACATTTACAAAGAGAAACAGGTGAAATATTTTTTAACCCAAAATACTGTGATTCAGCAAGTAGTCAGTGTAAGAAATTACTAATGGGATATATTTTACTTATCTTTTTTCAGACCGTCTTCACCATTGGTTGTGTGTTTTCCGTTTAAGGTACCTCTTGGGCAGGCCTTGTTTGTGGCTGATCTAGACTGTTGGGCCTATCAGCCTCACAGGCTTATCTTATGCTGCTCACCCTGACTCCTGTACCCCCAGCAGTGCCGTATGCCAAGCTTAGTTTTCTTAAAATTGTTTTCTGCCTGAACACCCAGTCGTGTTTTGCTCAAATGTCACTCCTTATGAGACGCCATCTCAGATCACTTTCCCTGTCAGCTGGCTGTGTTACCTTCTTTGTGTCCTTTGAGAACCTAGCACCTGAAGTGATTTATCTGGTTATTGTCTGTATCCCCTGCTTGAAGTAAACTGCTTATGGGCAAGGATTTCCTCAGCTTTACTGTTCAGTTCAGTCGCTCAGTCGTGCCTGACTCTTTGCGACCCCATGGACTGCAGCACACCAGGCCTCCCTGTCCATCACCAACTCCCGAAGTTTACTCAAACTCATGTCCATTGAGTCGGTGATGCCATCCAACCATCTCATCCTCTGCGTCCCCTTCTCCTCCTGCTTTTTTTTTTAATCTTTCCCAGCATCAGAGTCTTTTCAAATGAATCAGTTCTTCACATCAGGTGGCCAAAGTATTGGATTTCAGCTTCAACATCAGTTCTTCCAATGAATATTCAGGACTGATTTCCTTTAGGATGGACTGGTTGGATCTCCTTGCAGTCCAAGGGACTCTCAAGAGTCTTCTTCAGCACCACACAGTTCAAAAGCATCAATTCTTTGGCGCTCAGCTTTCTTTATAGTCCCAACTCTCACATCCATACGTGACTACTGGGAAAAACAGCTTTACTGTTAGGTCCCTATATATTGAAAATAAGATTTTTAAAAGGTACATGGCGTTTCATTTTATGAAAGTACTGTTAATTTAACTAGTCACTTATTGTTTATAACTTGCTTCTTTATCCTTTTTTTCACTATTACAATGTGTGAAGAACATCTTAAGAGCTACATCTTACTATGTATTTCTTATTTCTTTAGGGTTCAGCCGTCTTAAAATTGCTTAAAGTATATGAACATTTTTTTTACTAATGAATACTGACAAATTTTATCTTAAAAGTTTGACTAACGTTGCAGTATAAGTTGACCAAACCTGTATGAAGTTCGATGAAAAATATGAGAGAGTACACATTTCCTCTCTGTCTTTACCAGAAATGATATTTTTTCTTTCTTTTCATAAATTTATAATTTATTTCTTAGATTAGTGAGTTATGATAATGAATAGAGGTATAGGTTCTGGACATCTTCTGGTTTGTCTTTGGCTCATTGGAGTGGTGTTTATATTTAGGATAGCCACCCTTTGACTCATCCTACTAACATTTTCCCTTGCTCTTCATTAGCCTTTTGTTTATTTACTTTTTTAATAATTAAAAGTTTTTGTCTTTTAAGAAGTTTAGGTTAATAGCATTGTTTTTACAGCTTCTACTTTCATAGTTAATAAACTATCCTACCCAGATAACTGTTTTCTTCTAGTTCTTTGTGGTTTCATTTTTCACATCTCTCTCTTCTGTTCATCCAAGATTTATTTTACATAATATGTAAAGTGAAAAAATTGTCCTTAGTTTTCCTTAGTAGTTAATCCGTTATTTTAGGCCCATAAAAGAAAACTTTTTCTTTTGCCTTCAAATAAAGCTGCCTTTGTCATATACTAAATACATTTATGTTTGGTTCTTTTTAGCTTTTATTCAGTACCAGTCAGTGCACATTGTTTTAGTAACTGGGAGTAATAATGTGTTTTCCTTTTGTTATTGTTAAGTTTTACCATCCTCTTCCCCCAACTCCCGCTACAATTTTTAGTTGTTGCTTTGTTAGTCCTCAAGTTTTTAGTTGATTCTTTAGGGTCTTCAGGTTGTTTTTGGTCTTGAATTTTTTAATTTAGAAAATACTGTTATTTCTACTTAATGTTTTATGTTGTATAATGAAAAAAATTTAATGCCATTAAGTTTTCCTTTGAGCCTAGTTTAGGTATTTTTTCCTTTACATTTAACCTGTAATATCTTTATTAAAATCCCTGCTGTTGCAGTTTTCTTTTTTTTTGTTGTTGGCAATTTTCATTCAGCTGTTCCTCTATGCTACTTGGGCATTGTGCTAAGTGTTGAGGAGACAGAGATGAATAATACAGGATCTTTGCTGTCATGGAGTTTACTGTCCGTTGGAAGAGCTAGGCTGTTAACAGACCACTGCGTAGAGTTTTCAGATGACAACTGCTGGGAAGGAGAGAAGTAGGGTGTGCTGATAGAGATTGGAAGGTGCTAGTTGGGATGTTCTGAGAATGTAACGTTTAAAGTTAGTGATGGTGTGTGTTTTGGAAGTTTTCTTAACTTCCCCAGTCTGTCACAACATTAAAAAAAAAAAAAAAAAGGGACACACTGAATTAGTTCTGTAAACATGTTTTGTAAAAATTGTCTTGCAAACAGGTTCAAGTCCCTGTCCCACCCCCTCCACGCCATATCCTCCAGTTGGATTACTGCCTCAAATCCTGTATGGAATAGAAATTTTGGAACTGTGATTCTGACTTCTAAGATCTGAAAAATACTGGGGCAAGTTTCCCGAGTAAAGGGGACAAAAAGAACCTGGCTCAATTTAGGAGGTGACCGGAGATTGGAATGGCTGGAGTTTACTGAGTGAAGAGAGTGGGGCAGACTTTATTGCAAGACTTATTTCCAAGTGCTAAGGCTGCTTCCGCTTCACCACCTTCCTATCCTATTTATAGTCTGTGATCCAAATTGGTCACTTACAAATAAGCTGGATTATTTTGCTCCTTGGTACTTTACTTCATTATTTCTACTGTATTTTCACTTTCCTCCCACTCAGGATCTTTGCATAGGCTGTCCGCATTTGCTAAATTGTGATTTCCTTTGATAAATTAACCCTTAATGCTGGCAAAACAGGTTAAGTTCTCTGTTGGTTATATTTATTAATTTCCCATTTCCCATTGGACATTTCTTTTGTAAATACTTGTAACAACTGCAATTCATTAAATGCATGTGATTTGTTTTAGCAGTCTTTTTCTCCTAGAGCTGTACTTTTCAATCTTGTAGTTACTAGCCACTTGTGGCTATTTAAATTAAAATTAAATAATGTAAAATATTCATATCCTCAGTTTTACTAGTCACATTTCAGGTGCTCAGTATCCATATGCAACTAGTGGCTATTACAGTGGACAGCAGAGATAAAGAGTCTTGTGCAGTAATGAAAATTTATATTAATTTCTGAATAATTATGTGGCTAAAAGCTACAGTATTTAAGTAGCCATATCTGGCTATTGAAATATGGCAAGTCTGAATTGAGATGTGCAGTAAGTATGAAATATAAGCTTGATTTCTAGCACAAAAAAGGGAAAAGAGCTCAATTTTTAAGATATTGATTATATATTGAAGTAATGCTACTTTACATATTTCCTGTTACAGAAAATATTTATGACAGTTAATTTAACTTTATTGTAGTGTTTTAATGTGGCTACCAGAAAGTTGAAGATTGCATGGGACTCACATTATTTTCTAGGTGGTCAGCACTGGTCTGACTCTAGATCGTAAGTTTCTACAATGGAGGGACAGTTCACTATGGCGTTCACAGCAGCCAGTGGTGCCCAGCATATACATAGTAGGTGTTCAAAATGTTTGATGAATGAATAAGCTTTTCAGTAGGTAGAAAACATTACCTATTCAACTTTTGCTTTTTAAAATTGTTGGTTTTCTTCTGGACTGTAATTTAAAATTTTTTTCCTGTGACTGTTGAGAAAAGAAGCTTTTCTTTTGATAGCTAAATAAAGAACTGTCCTTATTAAATAGTTGCTGTGTATCATTCATCTTTTGGTTATGTTTTTCTGGCTTTAGGCTGCTAACCAGAGAGGGAATTTAAAGTCTGCCAACCTGTTTTCTGTCATTTTTCTTTGTGTAGCAGTTAACTTAGATGATCGATTGTGTGTTGTTTGGCACATGAAAATTCATGACTATTAAATCTAAATAATTGAGGACTATGAATGCTTTTCTTTTACTTATACTTTCGTCTCCATATTATGATCCCTGTTCCTTTTTAATTTACATTTATTGGTGACCTTGTCTGTTTCTTTAGACTTAGAACAATTTACTGTCTTACAGAAAGATATCTCTTTTTCAGCTTGGTTTATGCTTTTTTACCTGTTTACTTCCTAAATGTTTCCTTTGTGTTTTGTATTCTCCTGAATGGACCCTCACTGCCCCCCTCCTTCTCCCCCATACTCACTTTGTATTTTTTTCTCTTAATGAGAAGATAGTCATCAGGAGTTGCAAACTCAAATACATAACCTCACTTCTGTAGACACTGTGTATTTGTCAGGGAAATATTTCTTAAATATTTTTTTCCTCCATCAGTTGATGGTTTTCAGACTTTATCCTTAGTGATCCTAGTCATGTTTTGCTATTGTCACCAACTATTTCACCAGCTGTTGCCTTAACTACCTGTAGCACTCAGGGATATTACTGCCAAGGAATAATTTCTGTTGTAGGAAGAATATTTTGAGCCATTCTCAGTCCCTGAAAATTCCTTGGAAGTTTTCCCCCTGCTCTGAACGTACCAAAGGTTATTCCTAAAAGTCTAGGTATTGCCTTTTTATATAGGGTCTTTTTAATAGTAAGTGAAATGAGACCAAGTTGTTTAGTGGCTCGGTCTCTTCTAAACTGTTTTCAGTTGATAGATTTGTGAAAACCTCTGAACTCTCACAAAGAGTACACCCTTTGAATACTTGATGTTGGAAAAGTGATGTCACAAGCAATCAGGGAGCCTTGAGGAAGCCTTGACCCTTTTGCTGCCTCCCTGTTCCCAGGAAGCAGAGTTACTTTCAGATAACCTCAGTTGTGGTATCGCTCTCTTTTTAGTTATTTTTTCTGTTGTTTTCTTCTATTGCGGATTTAGAAGAGGAATAAAATGCTCTTACTTTTAATCTGTAAGCCACCTAAAATGATATTTATCAACTTGCAGTTCTTTTAAATAGGTCCTGGAGGTCTTTGAACCATCTGGAATAGTTCAGTCTATATTTCCATCTATATTTTCTTTTGGTTATAAATGGAGGGGATTTTGGTGTTAGATTAGTGTATGTTCTACGTCTTTGTTGTACACAAATAGTTAAACTTTGATGTGAAAAATTGATGTTAGAACAAAGGTTTCATTTGGTTCCCATAGCTGAATACTAATTTTATGTTTGCCAAATTTTAAAAGTAAAATGTTTGCTGTCTCTTTTTCTATAACCCTATAAAATTTTGGCCATCTGAAACTTGTTTTATGATGTAACTCAAGTTTGATGCTGTAACTCAAATTGTGTATTTTTTCTACTGTCTGCTCCTGTACCTCTTCTACTCCCAGGGTCTTTTTACATGTGTCCACACAGTGGGAAGAAAACCTGAACTTGACTTGTGAAGTACTGGGCATTCAAAGCTGTGAATCCTTGCAAAGGATCTTGGGACTGGACCTCTGTGAATTGGCTCTTTCAATTTGTCCACTTAAAAGGCATAATAGATTATGCAGCTGTTTGGGCTTCTGTGGGGTATTACTCCATATTCATGTCTAGTTGCAATTATGTGCATTTTCAGTTTCTTACAAAGACTTCCCGTTGTATTCAAAATAAGTTTGTTGGCTTTATGTTGTTTTAATGTATGAATTTTCTTTGAGGAAAAAATGCTTGCAAGATTTTTAACTCAGAAAATGAAATTTAAATGAAAAGTTCTTACGTAAAGTAACTGAAAATATATTTTAAGAAGGAGCTACTCTGATTTGTTTTAATTTTGAGTTTTTTATAAGTTAGTCAATTTTGGTAGAGGTGAATACTCTTTAAATTTGTCATTCAATCAGATAATGATGAATGTCAGAGTAATAGTTAATGGATCAATCCTAAAAACGTAAACGGTTCTAATTTAAGCATACAGCAAAATTTAAAATACAGCAAATTTTGTAATGTACAAAGTGACCAAAGATCTTTGTTCAAAAGTCAGAATCTCTTTAGAATCTCTGTAGTAAAAATAACATTTAATGTAACTTATATTTTAAGAGGAGGATACCCTTCAGCTCTCCCTTAGGGTTACTGTGCCACCTTAGAGTAATATCTCAGTAGGATGCAAAATAGTGTCCACTTTTCTTTTAAAAAAAACTAAAAAAGAGAATGACTTGAACCATCCTGAAGTTTATACTTGAACATGTTCATTAGAACAAGTTGTCTTCTCCTTGTTTTTGCAATGGATAAGCATTAACCTTGCAAAACATGACATCAGACCTGTAAGTGTGGTGACATAGAAATAATATTTGCCTCATTTTTCTTCAGTTTTAAATAGAAGTATCAGTCTGATGTCACTGAAAATTTTACTCTATTCTTGTGATGTTGTATTTGATATCTTAGAAATTTTTGCATTCAATATTTTAGTGCTATGTATTTTCATTTAAGATACAGTTAAGTCTTAGAGAAAATACTATTTTGTTCTCATTAGCAAAATTTTTGCGGTGGATTTCTGTTGTTGTTTTAGAATTTTCATACCAAATGTGAACTCTATTGAAAAAGGAATCTTGTCTTTATAAAGCATAACTTCACTCTCAGGCTCTGTTAAAAAAAAAAAAAAATCAAATAATTTCATTTGAAGGCATTGTATTTTAAACACTTGGTCACTGAACTGCAAATTAACACTTCTTCTGTGAGATTTTCATTGCTGTTACTTGGTTTATTTATTTTTTACCTAGACAAAAGAGTAAGCAAATAGTATATGATGGGAAAACTGAAACATTACCTACTGTTTCTTTAAGAAACCAGCTTATCCAGGGGGTTTTAGTATGTTTAACCTAACCTGCTAGCAAGGAAAAGTTCTTTAAAATAATGGATATTAGCCGTATCCAATCACAGTTATCAGTTTCACTAACAGGGAGGAGATTTGATTCTTCAGCCACTAGAATTGGAGAAGGTGGAGCTTGGTATTCAGGTTTGGTTGCTTTGGAGTACAGCTTCAAGTGAAGTTAATCTGAGGTGAAGCAAACAGAAAATTGTGGAGGTTTTGTTGGTAGGATTTTTGTTCTAATCTTTTAATGATCCTTTATTTTACACTTTTGCTCCTTTGTGCTTCTGTGTATGCTAGCTTTTGTCATTGTTGGTATTTTCTGATGCAAACTGAACATTAAAATTAAGCAGGGAAGCAGAACAAAAGGGCTGTTTGGACAGGAAATAGGTGTTCAGAGAATCAAACTTGACTTTCTTTTATCATTATTTTTAATTCAGAATTTAAGTGTCATTAAAAAATACTTGCATAAAAACCATCTCCAGTAACAGTCTTTTCTCTCGGATTGGATGTTTGAAGAGTCATTTGTCAGTTTTTATAAATGACATCTTGAGGAGAAGGTCTGTTTATGTCATTTTCCTTAAACTTAAGATGTGAAGTTGCTAAAAGACAGATATATGTAGTAGGTTTAAATGTGTCCTTTTTAAAGAATTGAAATGCCAACTGTTAATTTTTTTTTTTTATCCCCCAGCATACATCCCCTCTTTTTAAACTTCAGTGTATTTTATATCTACCAATGTGTTGGTGCTTTTTAGTATGCTCATAATTTTAGTTTTGCTTTTTTAAAAGATCATAGATTCATTTTATATAGAACAAGGTAAAACTTTGTCCTTTCAAACTTCATTTCTTTCAAGGTGGACATAGCAATCAACACCCTTTTGAAACAGCAAATGAATGAATTTATATTTTTAAGAAGTATAGATAGGCTGCTAAAACTTAAAAAGTGTCTATGAATCTATTGACATTTCTTACTTAAGAAATAATTGTACTATGTTTCAGTACCAGAAGTTTCCTTTAGAGGCCCTTGTTTTTATATTGTTGCTCTTTGATCTCATAGAAATTAAGGTATAGAATAATTTGAATAATTGGCCCAAATGCCACCTAAGCATTTCAGTCAGTATACTTGTATTTACTATGCTGCTTCTTTCAGATCACGCAAAAGGTTTTAAATTAATGCTTTCTGCTCCATCTATTGCATAAGCAATACTATGTAATAAAATCAAGAAAAGTCACCCAAATATCCACAAGAGCGTTGTGAGATGGTCTTATTTATTTCCCTGTTCTATTCTGTACCTTACCATATTCTTATATTTTTCCCATAATTGTGAATAAAGACAGTTTTCTATTTTTTATCAAACTGTATCATTTATTATTAAAATTGTTTTCATTTCATTTGCTATAGAATTCTCTTAGGTTAATAGGACCTTAATCTACCTAGTTTTTTGCCTGTTTTACATTTAGATTGTTCCTAATTTTTCACCATTTTAAATGGTATTGCTGAATAAACCTCTTTGTGTAAATTTCAAGATATTTTCTTCTGTGTTTCTTTTGGGAAAATCCCCTTGAGTGGGCTTACCTAGATCAAAGGCTATAAACACTTCAGTAGCCAAATTGCTTTTTAAAAAGGTTATTCCAGTTTATATTGCCACCAGAAAAATGTGCTTCAAAATTTCTCTAATGGGTAGCGCCTAAGTGTTCTCATTAAAGTGTGCCTCTGAAGGTGTCTGACTTGTTGATTAGTTTTTGCCTAAACTAATAGGCTATTTTAAATTCCGTTTTCTAAGATGTAGATGAATCTGAATCCATTTTCTGGACATTAAAATCAGCTGAAGAAAATTGGGAGAATTTTTGCCTATTTAAGTGAGCAATTATATCTTTGTTGGTTGTATTGTGTGTGTTGCTATCAGTTAAGTACAGGGCTTAATGTTTTACATTGGAATTGTTGCTCACACAAGTTTTCCTCAGTACATGTTTCTTCTGGTAGCACATATCAGAGGATTTTCTTCTAAGAAAAACATCAGAAACATTTTTAGAGAGGGAGCTGTAATACTTAACTTTACTCTGAACAGATATGAATAGCCTTTGTCACTTTGTGCATTTCTGGTTTTTTAAGTACAATATAGAAACATAGATCTATGTTATAAATCCAGGTTTTAAAATATTAGCACTTTTCTAGTGTTTGTTGGGTTTTCAGTTGAAGGTAAGATGACTTTATGTACACATAGTGTGTTACTAGTCCTGTGTTCTTCCCGTTTGTCTTTAAGAGCATTCTTTGGCAATAACTACCGCATTGTGTATGTGCTTGGCAGCTAGTCTGTTAAATAGAATAGGCTAGGATTGTCAGGATGTGACCTTGTTAACTCATGTTCCAGAATAAACTTTTTTAAAAAGTTATTTTAAAGCAAAATTCTATAAGACATTAAAAAAATCTAATTTATAAATAGGAGTCAGTGATAAGTCATGGGTTAAGTTCTAATTCACTGGTGGAGCCAGTAGTTAAGCATGTATGCATAATCTTGAATTAAATAGTTCAGCTCATTTTTCAGTTTAAATAATTTACTTTCTGTAAATTTTTGCTGATAAACTTAAATCTTTGGCTTTTTATATATTTATGGGGGAAGTTTTTTTTCATGTCTGTTTTGTTTGTTGTGGCTTAGGAGTGACTTTTCCCCCCCAGATATTTTGGTTTTCTTAACATTTGAAATGGATGAGAAAAAAATTAAAACTGATGACTTTTAATTAATGAAGCAGTTGTTGTGAAATACATTTTCTCCATTTAAGTTTGCTAGGTGTGTCAGGATTTTATACAGATAATCTAAGTACTTGATTCATGAGTAGAACAATTGTTTCACCTAAATATTTAAAATTTATGTTGGTGCTTAAACATTTGTATCATATTTCCTTTGTTCTGAATTTAAGAAAATGTATTTAATTTTCTTCTTAACTGATTCATCTTATTGCTGCCAGGTAGAGATGAAGGTAATTGTAAATATAACAGTTTTAGTGAAAGTCATTTCAAATTTGGCTATAGATTATATTTTAGTGAGTAGGCAAGATAAAGATTTACCTCCTCTCCTAGTACTCTGGTAACATTAGAACGTTGGGCTTCCCTGGTGGCTCAGACAGTGGAGAATCTGCTTGCAATGCTTTTCAGAACAGATAATCTTCCATTGTTTCTCTTCTGTACTTCTACTGCTGATTTCTGGTGGACAGTTTGAACTAAGGAGTATCCTTTTAGTACATTAGTTTCATTCCGAGGGTAGAGGCCAATTTTCTAGGGGGAGAAGAATCTCTAAATGACATAATATTGAGACCAGGTAACAGTAGCAGTAATTCTATTTTATTCTTTTAGAGTGAAAGAAAAAAGTGATTTAGAGGAAGGATATTAAATACATTCAGTGTCTGTTGTTAGTCTTCATTCAGGGAGAATGTATTGATTTCTTTTTCTTAATGACAGAGGAAAAAGGTTAATGGACAGAAAGTTGGTAAAATGTGAAAGAGCCTTGAAACTGTGGCTTAGTAGTTACAATGTCTCTTTGTGTAAAAGGGGACTTTACAGTTTTGCAATGGTTTCCCTTTATGGCTTCTTTATAAAAGTAGGTAAATGTTTTAGGAGTTTTTTTTTGTTTTTGTAACTTGAAAATGCTTATTTATTAACAGATAATGTATATTAACCTCTTTGGCTCAATCTGATTTTCTGTGTTTTTGTATATTGTTAGAAAAAAAATGAACTCAAAACATTATGGTTAGTACTGTTTTTGTAGAAGCGAACAGATCTTTCTATCCTTATACCCATTTTTTTCCTCCACAAATAAGCACCTTGGTTACTTCTCCTACTCCCACGTTTTTGGTAGGTCCGTGATTTCTTAGCAGAACTTAGTATATTGACTACGCTTTACTTCTTGAGACTCCTCCCCTAAGTTTAGTGATGTGCCTGGGCTTCCTTTTGTTTCTGAGATCTATCCTTGCTGTTTCCTCATTACAGCTTTTAAGTATTGGAATTTCATAGGATTCTGACCTTAACACTATTCTTACTCTATACTTCTGGGATAATCTCCAGTCCCATATCATCAGTTAACATCTTTATATATTAATGGTTCTGAGATTAGTGTCTTAAATACAGATTTTTTGTTTGCACCTAAGACTCCTGTTCATCGAACGCTCCATGAATGTTTCTTCCACACCTGTGTTAAACTCATCAAAGCTAAGGGGCTTATTTTGTCCTCCCCAGCAGTGTCCTTCAAGACCTTTTCCCCTACTCTCAAAATAAATGTGCGGTGGTATAACCATGCATGTCAGAACCCAAGTGTCGCTCTGAGCCTTCCTTCTTTTCTTCCCAGTTAGCCACAACTTCCCATCGATTTAAAATCCATAGTAACTCTGGAATCAATCCTTTTTTTCTTCACTGTTTTAGCACGCATGACAGTTTGGTTTCTTAGATTACTAAAACAGTACCCTGACTGATCTTCACTTTTAGTTTTGGCTCTCTATAATACATTCTTCACTGTTCATTCACGTCTGTCTCTGCTTAAAGTTCTATAGTGATTTCTTATCACCTTTTGAATTTTTTACCAGCTGATTCTGTCCTAAGGGTTCTCTGAGGTAGTTACCCAACAACCTTAAGAGGGGGAAGTATTGTTACCTTCATTTAACAAGTGAGATGATTTAGAAACACTTCCTATTAATAATTTGTCTAGGGTTGCCTTAGCTTGTGAGTGGCTAGCATACTTTGAACTGAAGTTTGCCATATCAAAGTCCCTTTTTACCACCCAGCCATGTGACTTCTAGGCTAACCCCTGCTTACTAATGCGTCTCCCCGGCCCCTTCCTCCTCCCCCCACACACCATTCTGAGCTGTTAGCAGTCCTTCCTTCTAAGACAAACTCAAAACCTGTTGCCTGTCAGAATGGCTGCGATCCAAAAGTCTACAAGCAATAAATGCTGGAGAGGGTGTGGAGAAAAGGGAACCCTCTTACACTGTTGGTGGGAATGCAAACTAGTACAGCCACTATGGAGAACAGTGTGGAGATTCCTTAAAAAACTGGAAATAGAACTGCCTTATGATCCAGCAATCCCACTGCTGGGCATACACACTGAGGAAACCAGGATTGAAAGAGACACGTGTACCCCAATGTTCATCGCAGCACTGTTTATAGTAGCCAGGACATGGAAGCAACCTAGATGTCCATCAACAGATAAATGGATAAGAAAGCTGTGGTACATATACACAATGGAGTATTACTCAGCCATTAAAAAGAATATATTTGAATCAGTTCTAATGAGGTGGATGAAACTGGAGCCTATTATACAGAGTGAAGTAAGCCAGAAAGAAAAACACCAATACAGTATACTAACACATATATGTGGAATTTAGAAAGATGGTAACCATACCCCTGTATACGAGACAGCAAAAGAGACACTGATGTATAGAACAGTCTTTTGGACTCTGTGGGAGAGGGAGAGGGTGGGATGATTTGGGCGAATGGCATTGAAATATGTATAATATCATATATGGAACGAGTCGCCAGTCCAGGTTCGATGCACAATACTGGATGCTTGGGACTGGTGCACTAGGACGACCCAGAGGGATGGTATGGGGAGGGAGGAGGGAGGAGGGTTCAGGATGGGGAACACATGTATACCTGTGGCGGATTAATTTCGATATTTGGCAAAACCAATACAATATTGTAAAGTTTAAAAATAAAATTTAAAAAATAGATTAAAAAAAAACAAAAAAACAAAAAAAAACCTGTTGCCTGAGGGAATTCCCTGGCGGTCCAATGGTTAGGACTCTACTTCAAGGGCAGGGGGGCGTGGGTTCCATCCTTGGTTAGAGAACTAAGAATCTGCATGCCATGAGGTTCAAGAAACAACAACAACGACAACAACTTGGCAAAGACTAATGTTTTCAAAGATGTAGTTCTGACAGTTTTTTGGAACCTGCCTAAAAAGATACAGAACATTTTAGCATCCCTAGAATGTAAGAAGATAAAAGATTGAAATATAGGAAAAATTAAGGTAGTTTTCCATGTGTGGTTAGTTTTGAATTTCATAGCTGTTGAATTCCTCACATACAATAAAAGCATGAGACCTGGTTGTATAAGAGGAAGATTAGGCAAAGTGTGAACGCACTTCATCTGAGAGATTTAAAATGCTAATAATCTCCTTAATGTTAGCCAGAACCTTGTGTTCATTTTTGCATCCGGGTGTATAAAGAATCTATCTATGAACCAAAGTCATATAAGCTTCTGAGTAAGTTACAGATAGGGAAATAGGCTGCATGTATTTTATATCAAATATTGTATCATCAAAAAAGTTAAATACTAAAGCTAATCTTGTCTAGATTAGCTGGACGTTCCAGTTTTAGAACATTTCTATCACTCCAAAAAGATTCTTTGAGTGTTTCTAAACAGGTCTTATTTCCATCCCCAGTCCTGGGTAACCAACCAATAGCCTGCTCTCTTCTCTGTAGATTGTTCTTTCTCAGCATTTGATATAAATTCAATCATTAAATACATGGTCTTTTGAGTTTGGCTTCTTTCACCTAGGTTGTTTTTGTGAGGTATATCCATGTAGCAATGTGTGTCATTAGCTTGGCCCTTCCCTTTCTTTTTTTTTTTTTTTGCCTCTTCTTTTTTTCCCTTCTTTTCTCCACCATCCTCCGCACCCCCCACCCCATGCCTTTTTTAATCTAAGTGGAATCAAACAGTGTTTATCCTTTGTGTCTGACCCATTTCACTTAGCATAATGTCTTCAAGGTTCATTCATCTAGTAGCATATATGAGAATTTCATTCCTTTTCAAGGCAATAATATTGCATTGTATGTATGTTTATCACATTTTTGTTTTTTTATCCATCCACGGCCATTGGGTTGTTTCTGCTGCTGCTGCTAAGTCGGGGCAGTCGTGTCCGACTCTGTGTGACCCCATAGACGGCAGCCCACCAGGCTACCCCGTCCCTGGGATTCTCCAGGCAAGAACACTGGAGTGTTTCTACCTTTTGGCTATTGTGTAATGCTGGTATAAACATTGTAAATATCTGTTCTAGTTTTTGCTTTCAAATATTTTGGGTATATACCCAGAAGTGGAATTGCTGGATCATAAGTAATCCTATATTTAACTTTTTGAGAAGCTGCCAAACTTTTCCACAGAGGCTGTACCATTTTACATTCCTACCACCAATGCAGAAGACTTCCAGTTACTCCACATCCTCAGCAAAATGTACTGATTTTTTGAGAATAGCCATCTTAATTGTATGAAGTGGTATCTCATTCTGGTTTTGATTTGCATTTCTTAATTATTAGTGATGTTTTCAGCACTAATCATGCTAAATGATTAGCATCTTTTCATGTGCTTATTGGCCATGCTTGGGTATACCTTCTTTGGAAATAACGTCTATTCAAGTCCTTTGCCTATTTTTGGATTAAATTGTTTGTTGAGTTGTAGGAGTTCTTTATATATTCTAGATATTAAGTATTTTTATCTTTTGCCATGTGTTTCCTCCTAGAAGTTTTGTAGTTTTAGCTCTTTTGTTTAGGTCTTTGATCCATTTTCAGTTAATTTTTGCACGTGGTATAAGGTAAAGGGTTCAGCTTCGTTACTTTGCATGGATATTCTATTTTCCTGGCACCATTTGTTGAAAAGACTGTCTTGGGTTAGTCCTTTATTGCCAAATAGTAGTTATTTTCTTTATCCATTTACCAGTTAATGGACATTTGCTGCTGCTGCTAAGTCACTTCAGTCGTGTCCGACTCTGTGCGGCCCCATGGACTGCAGCCTACCAGGCTCTTCCGTCCATGGGATTTTCCAGGCAAGAGTACTGGAGTGGGGTGCCATCGCCTTCTCCGAATGGACATTTGGATTGTTTCCAATTTTCAGCTAATCTGAATAATGCTGCTATGAACATTTATGTGTAAGTTTTTGTGTGGCATACATATTTGTTTCTCTTAAGTAGAAACCTAGAACTGGAATTACTGAATCATGTGATAACTCCATGTTTAACTTTGTAAGAAATGGTTTAACTGTATTCCTAAGTTTCTTTTGTGTTCTGTGTTCCCATCAGGAATGTGTGAGTTTTTCTCTTTAACCTTGCCAACACTTGATACAGTAGTAAGTCTTTTTAAATTTTACTGTTCTAGTAGACATGATGGAGAAGGCAGTGGCACCCCACTCCAGTACTCTTGCCTGGAAAATCCCATGGACGGAGGAGCCTGGTAGGCTGCAGTCCATGGGGTCACTACAAGTTGGACACGACTGAGCGACTTCACTTTCACTTTTCACTTTCGTGCATTGGAGAAGGACATGGCAACCTACTCCAGTATTCTTGCCTAGAGAATCCCAGGGATGGGGGAGCCTGGTAGGCTGCCGTCTATAGGCTCGCACAGAGTCGGACACGACTGAAGTGACTTAGCAGTAGACATGAAGTGGCATCTCTTTGTGGGGTTAATTTATGTTTCCTAAATGACAAATGTTGAATGCTACCTACTGTTCCTCTGGCTTTAGCCTCCTGTCATTCCAATTCTCACTCCCCTTTTCCCCACCACACTTAGTCTTAAGCTCTATCAAGACCTCACTCCCAGTACTTCCTCTTTCTTTTCCTTGGCTTCAGTTCCCTCTTCAATCATTTTTCTTCCTAGTATTCTTAGCTTCTAGTCTTGGAGCAGTTCTACCATTTATATACTCTGCTTTTAAACCTAAGCCACTGAATGTGACCAGAGAAAGTCACAAAATTTTTTGTTTTGATACCACTGTGAGTTTTTCTGTAGCTTTTTACTTGGATTTAGTTTCAAACTTAAATAGAAGCTGCATGAACAGTACAAAAAGGTCCCATTCCCTCTTCACAGATTCTCAGTTAATTGTTATGCTTTTTCCCATCTGATTTATATTGTCTCTCTCTCTCTCTCTGTGTAAAAATATAGGCATATATATATTTTATTTTCTGAGTCATTTGAGAGTAAAGCTGGAGACTTACCTTGGTTACATAGCTATTAAGTGGTAAAGTGGAGAATTAAATTCAGATCTCTTTTTTTGGTCTCCTTTGTATCTGGCACATATGTGGTGCTCTGAGAATGCTTCTTGACTTGACCAATGACTACACCTTACATGCTAGAATCTGTGTATATCTCGTCTCCTTTTGCGGTTTTAAAAGTATAGGTGCTTGAGCTTTGAAGTTAGACTCGCTGGATTTAGATCCTTGTTTTACCAGTTACTTACTAGCCGTTTGACCTGAGCAAGTTCCATAATCTCACTAAGCCTCTGTTCCCTCATTTCTGAAGTGGAGATGATAATAGTCGTACTTGTAAGGGATATTATTGTGAAGATTGGAGGAGACATTGCAGGTAAAGAATTTATCATGGACCCTCTTATTTCTGTTCTTCTTTTGTCCTACTACTCTGATTTAGCTATAAGCTTCTGGTTTGTCCTGGGCCATGATCTTTTACTGGCAGAGTGGATAAGACATCTAAGTGAATTTCTAGGCAGTTAGCAAAGAGAGACCTTTTAGGAGAAAGGTCTGGGCTAGAGTCATGTTTTGAAGACATTTGTGCAGAGCTGCTACTTAGAGCTTTGAAACTTGAACTTTGTACATAGGAAGACAGATTGCCGGTGATGAGATACTGAGATACAAGTCCAGGACCCACACACCTTTGGACATTTCAGTTTTCAAGTATTTTTTTATTGGCTTCTCAACTTCTGAAATATTTCAGTAATACCAACTTTTTAGCATCCATAAAATGCAGGGTCACATACCTGGAAGTAGTATAGAAATTTCAGGTAGTCTGATATTTCTGCCCATTCCCTGCACCCTTTCCGAAGGTACTTTTTTTTTTTTAATAAAATATTCTATCTTGTTAGATCACATATCCTAGGTTTTGATTCAGAAGATAACGGTCATTTAACGTGGAGGGGGGAAGAGAAATCATCAAAGGAATTAATTCCAAAGTAAGATTTCATTAATGTTGTATTGTCTTTTTAGTCAGTAAGATGTCAGACACTATTCATTAGGTGATTGATTTATCAGAGAAGATGAGTAAAGGGAGATGCACCTGAAATGAGAGGAAGTGTAAATGATAATGAGAGAAAATGTAAAAAAATCACAAAAATCTTTGATGAATCTAGATGTTTAATTGCTGATTTGTATATGATTAAACTCCAAGCCATATTTTATCCTTTTAATGATTTGATAATTTTCTCAGAATAATTATCCCTTTGAAGGAAATGGGTTGCCAGGGCAGGACCTGTTGTCTGATTCCTTTTACAGAATGAGTTCCATGTAGATAAAAATTTTAATATTATTCTTTATGATGCTGTCTTCCTACGAAAATCAGGGGTAAAATATTCTAGAAAAATAGCACAGAACCTTGCTGATTTGTCACCAATATCCTTGGTTTGGTTGTCTCTAATAAGGAACAGATTCTGGGATTTTTCCTGGTGGTTCAGTGGTTAGGACACCCACACTTGCACTGCAAGGGGCTGGGGTTCAGTCCCTGCCTGGTTAGGGAACTGAGATTGTGCATGCCTTGTGGTACAGCCAACAACAAAGAAACAGTCCCAATTATAGGTATCTCTTAATACCTCACTCTGACTGAGCGTTAGAATTTTACATTCTAGAATTTAAAATTTTACTGTCTGATAATAGTGAGGAAGCTTACTTCTCAAGACCAAATCAATTGCAGTGATTATTCAGTTGACATTTTGGGATGGAAGCTGTTTTATATTTTCAGTACCATAATTCTTAAAATGAGACTGCTGCATAAATTGAGGGTGTGTGTTAATAAAGAGAGAACAATATCCTGTTTTGCTGCTTGTGTTTGCTTGATTTCACATTCGTGGTCCATCTTAAGAGAAAACAGGGGCTTCCCAGGTGGTGCTGGTGGTAAAGAACCTGCCTGTCAATGCCAGAGACATAAGTGACTCTGGTTTGATCCTTGGAGTGGAAGATTGCCTGGAGGAGGAAATGGCAAACCACTCCAGTAGTCCTGCTTGGAGAATCCCACGGACGGGGAGCCTGGCAGGCTACAGTCCATGGAGTCGCAAAGAGTTGGATACGACTGAAGTGACTTAGCACAAAGACAAAACAAAAAATAAATATATGAATAACACAGAAACAAATATATTTCATACTAACCAGAAATCTTGCATGTAAAATGAGTCTAAAGTGGCTGTCGGGTTTTTTTTTTTAAGCCGAGGGGAAGGAAACTTGAGTGTTTGTTAACAGGAAAAAGAATTATTTTGTATTGCAGGTAAAATATTTTTTTCATTACCTGTCATTTGTTAGACCTAGCTCTTTAAATAGTTAGAAGAGATAAAAAGGTATTAAGTAATGTTCAAAGTACATAGGTAGCAAGATAATTGTACCCCAGAGCTTCTGTAAGGTGTTAGCCACAGCTGAACATTTTTAAATGATCGTAATCCCAGGAGGTCTAATTATTTCATAATTCACATTTGCTTAATTGGAATGTGTGTATTGAATGGACATTCCATCTTTTCAAGGGAAACCTTTATTGCATAGTTAGTTGGTTTTAGAAGTTTAGAAAAAGCAGGGAAAGAAACCACATTAACCACAGAAGTTATTCTCTGCAAAATACACCCACCTTGCAATAATACTGGCATAATGGCATAATTTATTCTATGAAATCAGACATTTGTATACCTGTCACGTGTGTATGCTAAGTCGCTTCAGCCATGTCCGACTCCTGGAGACTCTATGGACTGTAGCCCACCAAGGCTTCTCTGTCCATGGGATTCTCCAAGCAAGAATGCTGGAATGGGTTGCCATTCCTTGTCCAGGGGGGATTGAACTCACGTCTCCTGTGTCTCCTGTATTGCAGGTGGATCCTTTACCACTGAGCCACTCACTGGGGAAGCCCCACATGTCGCATATGTTACCTTTTTTATTTAAAAAACAAAACAGAGAAAAGTTCATAAAATCCTTAGTTGTTCATGAGAAATAGACATGTTGAAGGACTTGTTTTGTCTCTTCCATTAGTACAGGAGGGTAACACTGACAGTATTCTCATGTGGTTTGGTTCTCACCCTCTGGAAAGGATTGAGGCAGAGTGTGTGATACCAGGGTGCTTTTTTCTCTCTAAAATATTTGTTTTCTCATTGGGGTGCCTTTATCTTTTCGAATTAGTGTTTATATGTGTATGTATCCTATATAGAGTGGAGTTGCTGGGTCATAGGATAGTTCTATCTTTAGTTGTTTGAGAAACCACGTATCTTCCACAGTGGCTGCATCAATTTACATTCCCACCAACAGTGTATGTATGAGGGTTCCCTTTTCTTCACATCCTCTCCAGCATTTGTTATTTGTGTCCTTTTTGTTTGATGACGGCCATTCCTGTTGACAGGTGTAAGGTGATAATCTCATTGTGCTTTTGATTTGTGTTTCCCTGGCGATTAGTTGCATTGAGCATTTTTTCGTGCTCCTGTTGGCCATCTGCATTTCCTCTTTGGAAAAATATGTGTTCAAATCCTCTGCCCAGTTTTTAATCTGGTTGTTTGTTTTTTTAATGTTGAGTCGTATGAACTGTTTATATCATTTGCAAATATTTTCTCCCATTCAGTACTCTGTCTTTTCATTTGGTTGATGGTTATTTTTCCTTTGCTATCCGTAAAAGCTTTTAAGTTGAATTAGGTCCCTTTTGTTTATTTTTGCTTTTATTTCCTTTGTCTTAGGGGATGGATTAAAAAAGAATTGCTATAATTTAGGTCAGAGAGTGTTCGGACTATGAGGAAAACTCAAGACTTTTAAAACTTGCTTATCTCTTGAAATTTTGAATCATACTTTCCTTGGTCTTGGGTTTTCCTGGTAACTCAGAGGTAGAGAATCCACCTGCCAATGCAGGAGATGCCGGTTCAGTCCCTGAGTCAGGAAGATCCTCTGGAGAAGAAAATGGTAACCCACTTCAGTATTCCTTCCTGGAAAGTGCCATGGACAGAGGGGCCTGGTGGGCTACAGTCCATGGAGTTGCAAAGAGTCGGACACAGCTTAGCGACTAAACAACAAAAACAACAAATCCTTGGTCTTTGATTCTATATGACTTAAAGCCAGGTTCTTGGGACTTTTAACTTGCTGGCAGTATTTTGAGGCTGCTAATGGAACTAGTTGGACTTCATCCAGCAGGTGTGAAACAAATAAGGAGCTGTTATAGGGCCCATTGTTGATGAAGTAGATACAATTTCAGCTGAATGCTAAATGGCTTCAAAGAGTATGGTGCCCAGTAGTTTATTTTGTGTTTTATAACTGCACATAGAAATAGAAGAGGAAAGTCTGATCTTGGAATGGCATGTATCCTAACAGGAACTTAAAATTATCAAAATGATCTCTATGTATTATTGAAACAAGATCCAATGCAGATTTGTGTGTTGACTTCTAAGTAGTTTTAAAGTTAATATGCTGCTTTTTTTTTCTTAATTTAGGGAGACTTGAAAATTACAGGTGGTTTTTTCAGCTTTTGAAGTAGTGAAAAGATACATGTAGGATATTTTAATGGTGTGGAAAAGGGACTACATTGATTTTTCTTGAAAGGGAAAGTTGCTCAGTCATGTCCGACTCTTTGCAACCCTATGGACTAATACATAATACCAATATAGAATCCATGGGATTCTCCAGGCCAGAATACTGGAGTGGATAGCCTTTCCCTTCTCCAGGCGATCTTCCCAATGCAGGGATCGAACCCACGTCTCCTGCATTGCAGGCAGATTCTTTACTACCTGAGCCACAAGGGAAGCCGTTCATTTTACTTATGTATAGTAATAATGTCTGTCTTAAATGACCTATCAGTTCAGTTCAGTCGCTCAGTCGTGTCCGATTCTTTGTGACCCCATGAATCACAGCACGCCAGGCCTCCCTGTCCATTACCAGCTTCCGGAGTTCACTCAAAGTTGTGTCCATCGAGTCGGTGATGCCATCCAGACATCTCATCCTCTGTTGTCCCTTCTCCTCCTGCCCCCAATCCCTCCCAGCATCAGAGTCTTTTCCAATGAGTCAACTCTTCGTATGAGGTGACCAAAGTACTGGAGTTTCAGCTTTAGCATCAGTCCTTCCAAAGAACACCCAGGACTGATTTCCTTTAGGATGGACTGGTTGGATGTCCTTGCAGTCCAAGGGACCCTCAAGACCCTTCTCCAACACCACAGTTCAGAAACATCAATTCTTAGGCGCTCAGCTTTCTTCACAGTCCAACTCTCACATCCA
>NW_011494753.1:932490-933291 GCF_000754665.1 Bison bison bison
GCCAACTTTTTCACTCTCCTCTTTCACTTTCATCAAGAGGCTTTTTAGTTCCTGTTCACTTTCTGCCATAAAGGTGGTGTCATCTGCATATCTGGGGTTATTGATGTTTCTCCTGGCAATCTTGATTCCAGCTTGTGCTTCTTCCAGCCCAGCGTTTCTCATGATGTACTCTGCATAGAAGTTAAATAAGCAGGGTGACAATATACAGCCTTGATGTACTCCTTTTCCTATTTGGAACCAGTCTGTTGGTCCATGTCCAGTTCTAACTGTTGCTTCCTGACCTGCATATAGGGTTCGCAAGAGGCAAGTCAGGTCGTCTGATAATCCCATCTCTCAGAATTTTCCACGGTTTATTGTGATCCACACAGTCAAAGGCTTTGGCATAGTCAATAAAGCAGAAATAGATGTTTTTCTGGAACTCTCTTGCTTTTTCAACGATCCAACGGATGTTGGCAATTTGATCTCTGGTTCCTCTGCCTTTTCTAAAATCAGCTTGAACATCAGGAAGTTCACGGTTCACGTATTGCTGAAGCCTGGCTTGGAGAATTTTGAGCATTACTTTACTAGTGTGTGAGATGAGTCAATTGTGCGGTAGTTTGAGCATTCTTTGGCATTGCCTTTCTTTGGGATTGGAATGAAAACTGACCTTTTCCAGTCCTGTGGCCACTGCTAAGTTTTCCAAATTTGCTGGCATATTGAGTGCAGCACTTTCACAGCATCATCTTTCAGGATTTGAAATAGCTCAACTGGAATTTCGTCACCTCCACTAGCTTTGTTCGTAGTGCTGCTTTCTAAGGCCCA